>NW_028322236.1:4002500-4322500 GCF_059928025.1 Delphinapterus leucas | reverse complement strand
CCTTACCCGAAGCCTTACCCTCACCCGTCCCCTAATCCTAACCCGTACGCTAACACTAATCCATACCCTAACACCTACGCTCACCCTAAATCGTTGTCGTACCCTAACATGTACCCTAAACCGTCCCCGTCTCCTAACACTAACCCTAAACCTAACCCTAACCCTTACCCGAAGCCGTATCCTCACCCGTCCCCTAATCCTAAACCGTACGCCAACACTAACCCGTAACCTAACACGTACACTCACCCTAAACCGTTGTCGTACACTAACCTGTACCCTAAACCGTCCCTGTCCCCTAACCCTAACCCTAACCCTATCCCTAACCCTTACCCGAAGCCTTACCCTAACCCGTCCCCTAATCCTAACCCGTACGCTAACACTAACCCGTACTCTAACACGTACGCTCACCCTAAACCGTTGTCGTACCCTAACCTTTACCCTAAACCATCCCCGTCCCCTAACCCTAACCCTAACCCTAACCCTAACCCATAACCCTTACCCGAAGCCTTACCCTCACCCGTCCCCTAATCCTAACCCGTACGCGAACACTAACCCGTACCCTAACACGTACGCTCACCCTAAACGGTTTTTGTACCCTAACCTGTACCCTAAACCGTCCCCGTCCCCGTCCGCTAACCCTAAACCTAACCCTAACCCTTACCCGAAGCCTTACCCTAACCCGTCCCCTAATCCTAACCCGTACGCTAACACTAACCCGTACCCTAACACGTACGCTCACCCTAAACTGTTGTCGTACACTAACCTGTACCCTAAACCGTCCCCGTGCCCGTCCCCTAACCCTAACCCTAACTCTAACCCTAACCCTTACCCGAAGCCTTA
This sequence comes from Delphinapterus leucas, assembly GCF_059928025.1. NCBI lineage: Eukaryota > Metazoa > Chordata > Mammalia > Artiodactyla > Monodontidae > Delphinapterus > Delphinapterus leucas. The sequence continues at coordinate 4,321,660 of NW_028322236.1, read as the reverse complement.
CCCTCACCCTTCCCGTAATCCTAACCCGTACGCTAACACTAACCCGTACCCTAACACGTACGCTCACACTAAACCGTTGCCGTACACTAACCTGTACCCTAAACCGTCCCCGTCCCGTAACCCTAACCCTAACTCTAACCCTAACACTAACCCTTACCCGAAGCCTTACCCTCACCCGTCCCCTAATCCTTACCCGTACGCTAACACTAAACCGTACCCTAACACTTACGCTCATCCTAAACCGTTGTCGTACCCTAACCTGTACCCTAAACCGTCCCCGTCCCCTAACCCTAACCCTAACCCTAAGCCTAAGTCTAACCCTTACCCGAAGCCTTACCCTCACCCGTCCCCTAATCCTAACCCGTACGCTAACAGTAACCCGTACCCTAACACGTACGCTCACCCTAAACCGTTGTTGTACCCTAACCTGTACCCTAAACCGTCCCCGTCCCCTAACCCTAACCCTAACCCTAACCCTAACCCTAACCCTTACCCGAAGCCTTACCCGAACCCGTCCCCTAATCCTAAATCGTACGCTAACACTAACCCGTACCCTAACACGTACCCTCACCCTAAACCGGTGTCGTACCCTAAACTGTAGCCTAAACCGTCCCCGTGACCGTCCCTTAACCCTAACCCTAACCCTAACCCTAACCCTTTCCCGAAGCCTTACCCTCACCCGTCCCCTAATCCTAACCCGTACGCTAACACTAACCCGTACCCTAACACGTACGCTCACCCTAAACCGTTGTCGTACCCTAAACTGTACCCTAAACCGTCCCCGTCCCCTAACGCTAACCCTAACCCTAACCCTAACCCTAAACCTTACCCGAAGCCTTACACTCACCCGTCCCCTAATCCTCACCCGTATGCTAACACTAACCCGTACCCTAACACGTACCCTCACCTTAAACCGTTGTCGTACCCTAACCTGTACCCTAAACCGTCCCCGTCCCCGGCCCCTAACCCTAACCCTAACCCTAACCCTAACCCTTACCCGAAGCTTACCCCACCCGTCCCCTAATCCTAACCCGTACGCTAACAATAACCCGTACCCTAACTCGTACGCTCACCCTAAACCGTTGTCGTACCCTAACATGTACCCTAAACCGTCCCCTAACCCTAACCCTAACCCTAACCCTAACCTTAACCCTAACCCTTACCCGAAGCCTTACCCTCACCCGTCCCGAATCCTAACCCGTACGCGAACACTAACCCGTACCCTAACACGTAAGCTCACCCTAAACCGTTGTCGTACCCTAACCTGTACCCTAAACCGTCCCCGTCCCCTAACCCTAACCCTAACCCTAACCGTAAACCTAACCCTTACCAGAAGCCTTACCCTCACCCGTCCCCTAAACCTAACCCGTACGCTAACACTAAACCGTACCCTAACACGTACGCTCACCCTAAACCATTGTCGTACCCTAACCTGTACCCTAAACCGTCCCCGTCCCCTAACCCTAACCCTAACCCTAACCCTAACACTTACCCGAAGCCTTACCCTCACCCGTCCCCTAATCCTAACCCGTACGCTAACACTAACCCGTACCCTACCACGTACGCTCACCCTAAACCGTTGTCGTACCCTAACCTGTACCCTAAACCGTCCCCGTCCCCATCCCCTAACCCTAACCCTAACCCTAACCCTAACCCTTACCCGAAGCCTTAACCTCACCCGTCCCCTAATCCTAAACCGTACGCTAACACTAACTCGTACCCAAAACGTACGCTCACCCTAAACCGTTGTTGTACCCTAACCTGTACCCTAAACCGTCCCCGCCCCCTAACCCTAACCCTAAACCTAACCCTAACCCTTACCCGAAGGCTTACCCTCACCCGTCCCCTAATCCTAACCCGTACGCTAACACTAAGCCGTACCCTAACACGTACGCTCACGCTAAACCGTTGTCGTACCCTAACCTGTACCCTAAACCGTCACCATCCCCTAACCCTAATCCTAACCCTAACCCTAACCGTAACACTTACCCGAAGCCTTACCCTCACCCGTCCCCTAATCCTAACCCGTACTCTAACACTAACCCATGCCCTAACACGTACGCTCACACTAAACCATTGTCGTACCCTAACCTGTATCCTAAACCGTCTCCGTCCCTTAAACCTAACCCTAAGCCTAAACCTAACCCTTACCCGAATCCTTACCCACACACGTCCCCTAATCCTAACCCGTACGCAAACACTAACCCGTACCCTAACACGTACGCTCACCCTAAACCGTTGTCCTACCCTAAACTGTACCCTAAATCGTCCCCGTCCCCGTCACCTAACCCTAACCCTAACCCTAACCCTAACCCTAACCCTTACCCGAAGCCGTACCCTCACCCGTCCCCTATTCCTAACCCGTACGCTAACACTAACCCGTACCCTAACACGTACGCTCACCCTAAACCGTTGTCGTACCCTAACCTGTACCCTAAACCGTCACCGTCCCCGTCCCCTAACCCTAAACGTAACCCTAACCCTAACCCTAACCCTTACCCGAAGCCTTACCCTCACCCGTCCCCTAATCCTAACCCGTACGCTAACACTAACCCGTACCCTAACACGTACGCTCACCCTAAACCGTTGTCGTACTCTAACGTGTACCCTAAACCGTCCCCGTCCCCTAACCCTATTCCTAACCCTAACCCTTACCCGAAGTCTTACCCTCACCCGTCCCCTAATCCTAACCGTACGCTAACACTAACCCGTACCCTAACACGTACGCTCACCCTAAACCGTTGTCGTACCCTAACCTGTACCCTAAACCGTCCCCATCCCCGTCCCTTAACCCTAACCCTAACCCTAACCCTAACCCTTACCCGAAGCCTTACCCTCACCCGTCCCCTAATCCTAACCCGTACGCTAACACTAACCCATACCCTAACACGTACGCTCACCCTAAACCGTTGTCGTACCCTAACCTGTAGCCTAAAGCGTCCCCGTCCCCGTCCCCTAACCCTAACCTTAACCCTAACCCTTACCCGAAGCCTTACCCTCACCCGTCCCCTATTCCTAACCCGTACGCTAACACTAACACGTACCCTAACACGTACGCTCACCCTAAACCATTGTCGTACCCTAACCTGTACCCTAAACCGTCCACATCCCCTAACCCTAACCCTAACCCTAACCCTAACCCTAACCCTTACCCGAAGCCTTACCCTCACCCGTCCCCTAATCCTAACCCGTACGCTAACACTAACATGTACCCTAACACGTACGCTCAGCCTAAACCATTGTCGTACCCTAACCTGTAACCTAAACCGTCCCCGTCCCCTAACCCTAACCCTAAACCTAACTCTAACCCAAACCCTAACCCTTACCCGAAGCCTTAACCTCACCCGTCCCCTAATCCTAACCCGTACGCTAACACTAACCCGTACCCTAACACGTACGCTCACCCTAAACCGTTGTCGTACCCTAACCTGTACCCTAAACCGTCCCCGTCACCTAACCCTAACCATAACCCTAACCCTAACTATTACCCAAAGCCTTACCCTCACCCGTCCCCTAATCCTAACCCGTACGCTAACGCTAACCGTACCCTAACACGTACGCTCACCCTAAACCGTTGTCGTACCCTAACCTGTACGCTAAACCGTCCCCGTCCCCTAACCCTAACCCTAACACTAACCCTAACCCTAATCCTTACCCGAAGCCTTACACTCACCCGTCCCCTAATCCTAACCCGTACGCTAACACTAACCCGTACCCTAACACGTACGCTCACCCTAAACCGTTTTTGTACCCTAACCTGTACCCTAAACCGTCCCCGTCCCCGTCCCCTAACCCTAAACCTAACCCTAACCCTTACCCGAAGCCTTACCCTCAACCGTCCCCTAACCCTAACCCTAACCCTAACCCTAACCGTTACCCGAAGCCTTACCCTCACCCTTCCCGTAATCCTAACCCGTACGCTAACACTAACCCGTACCCTAAAACGTACGCTCACCCTAAACCGTTGTCGTACCCTAACCTGTACCCTAAACCGTCCCCGTCCCGTAACCCTAACCCTAACTCTAACCCTAACACTAACCATTACCCGAAGCATTACCCTCACCCGTCCCCTAATCCTAACCCGTACGCTAACACTAAACCGTACCCTAACACTTACGCTCATCCTAAACCGTTGTCGTACACTAACCTGTACCCTAAACCGTCCCCGTCCCCTAAACCTAACCCTAACCCTAAGCCTAAGCCTAACCCTTACCCGAAGCCTTACCTTCACCCGTCCCCTAATCCTAACCCGTACGCTAACACTAACCCGTACCCTAACACGTACGCTCACCCTAAACCGTTGTCGTACCCTAACCTGTACCCTAAACCGTCCCCGTCCCCTAACCCTAACCCTAACCCTAACCCTAACCCTAACCCTTACCCGAAGCCTTACCCTCACCCGTCCCCTAATCCTAACCCGTACGCTAACACTAACCCGTACCCTAACACGTACGCTCACCCTAAACCGTTGTCGTACCCTAACCTGTACCCTAAACCGTCCCCGTCCCCTAACCCTAACCCTAACCCTAACCCTAACCCTTACCCGAAGCCTTACCCTCACCCGTCCCCTAATCCTAACCCGTACGCTAACACTAACCCGTACTCTAACACGTACGCTCACCCTAAACCGTTGTCGTACCCTAACCTTTACCCTAAACCATCCCCGTCCCCTAACCCTAACCCTAACCCTAACCCTAATCCTAACCCTTACCCGAAGCCTTAACCTCACCCGTCCCCTAATCCTAAACCGTACGCTAACACTAACCCGTACCCTAACACGTACGCTCACACTAAACCGTTTTCGTACCCTAACCTGTACCCTAAACCGTCCCCGTCCCCTAAACCTAACCCTAACCCTAACCCTAACCCTAACCCTTACCCGAAGCCTTACCCTCACCCGTCCCCTAAACCTAACCCGTACGCTAACACTAACCCGTACTCTAACACGTACGCTCACCCTAAACCGTTGTCGTACCCTAACCTTTACCCTAAACCATCCCCGTCCCCTAACCCTAACCCTAACCCTAACCCTAACCCTTACCCGCAGCCTTACCCTCACCCGTCCCCTAATCCTAACCCGTATGCTAACACTAACCCGTACCCTAACACGTACGCTCACCCTAAACCGTTGTCGTACCCTAACCTGTACCCTAAACCGTCCCCGTCCCGTAACCCTAACCCTAACTCTAACCCTAACACTAACCATTACCCGAAGCATTACCCTCACCCTTCCCCTAATCCTAACCCGTACGCTAACACTAAACCGTACCCTAACACATACGCTCATCCTAAACCGTTGTCGTACCCTAACCTGTACCCTAAACCGTCCCCGTCCCCTAACCCTAAACCTAACCCTAAGCCTAAGCCTAACCCTTACCCGAAGCCTTACCCTCACCCGTCCCCTAATCCTAACCCGTACGCTAACACTAACCCGTACCCTAACACGTACGCTCACCCTAAACCGTTGTCGTACGCTAACCTGTACCCTAAACCGTCCCCGTCCCCTAACCCTAACCCTAACCCTAACCCTAACCCTAACCCTAACCCTAACCCTTACCCGAAGCCTTACCCTCACCCGTCACCTAATCCTAACCCGTACTCTAACACTAACGCGTACCCTAACACGTACGCTCACCCTAAACCGTTGTCGTACCCTAACCTGTACCCTAAACCGTCCCCGTCCCCTAACCCTAACCCTAACCCTAACCCTAACCCTAACCCTTACCCGAAGCCTTACCCTCACCCGTCCCCTAATCCTAACCCGTACGCTAACACTAACCCATACTCTAACACGTACGCTCACCCTAAACCGTTGTCGTACCCTAACCTTTACCCTAAACCATCTCCGTCCCCTAACCCTAACCCTAACCCTAACCCTAACCCTAACCCTTACCCGAAGCCTTACCCTCACCCGTCCCCTAATCCTAACCCGTATGCTAACACTAACCCGTACCCTAACACGTACGCTCACCCTAAACCGTTGTCGTACCGTAACCTGTACCCTAAACCGTCCCCGTCCCCTAACCCTAACCCTAACCCTAACCCTAACCCTAACCCTTACCCGAAGCCTTACCCTCACCCGTCCCCTAATCCTAACCCGTACGCTAACACTAACCCGTACTCTAACACGTACGCTCACCCTAAACCGTTGTCGTACCCTAACCTTTACCCTAAACCATCCCCGTCCCCGTCCCCTAACCCTAACCCTAACCCTAACCCTAACACTTACCCGAAGCCTTACCCTCACCCGTCCCCTAATCCTAACCCGTATGCTAACACTAACCCGTACCCTAACACGTACGCTCACACTAAACCGTTGTCGTACCCTTACCTGTACCCTAAACCGTCCCCGTCCCCTAACCCTAACCATAACCCTAACCCTAACTATTACCCGAAGCCTTACCCTCACCCGTCCCCTAATCCTAACCCGTACGCTAACACTAACCCGTACCCTAACACGTACGCTCACCCTAAACCGTTGTCGTACCCTAACCTGTACGCTAAACTGTCCCCGTCCCCTAACCCTAACCCTAACACTAACCCTAACCCTAATCCTTACCCGAAGCCTTACACTCACCCGTCCCCTAATCCTAACCCGTACGCTAACACTAACCCGTACCCTAACACGTACGCTCACCCTAAACCGTTTTTGTACCCTAACCTGTACCCTAAACCGTCCCCGTCCCCGTCCCCTAACCCTAAACCTAACCCTAACCCTTACCCGAAGCCTTAACCTCAACCGTCCCCTAATCCAAACCCGTACGCTAACACTAACCCGTACCCTAACACGTACGCTCAACCTAAACCGTTGTCGTACACTAACCTGTACCCTAAACCGTCCCCGTGCCCGTCCCCTAACCCTAAACCTAACCCTAACCCTAACCGTTACCCGAAGCCTTACCCTCACCCTTCCCGTAATCCTAACCCGTACGCTAACACTAACCCGTACCCTAAAACGTACGCTCACCCTAAACCGTTGTCGTACCCTAACCTGTACCCTAAACCGTCCCAGTCCCGTAACCCTAACCCTAACTCTAACCCTAACACTAACCCTTACCCGAAGCATTACCTTCCCCCGTCCCCTAATCCTAACCCGTACGCTAACACTAAACCGTACCCTAACACTTACGCTCATCCTAAATCGTTGTCGTACCCTAACCTGTACCCTAAACCGTCCCCGTCCCCTAACCCTAACCCTAACCCTAAGCCTAAGCCTAACCCTTACCCGAAGCCTTACCCTCACCCGTCCCCTAATCCTAACCCGTACGCTAACACTAACCCGTACCCTAACACGTACGCTCACCCTAAACCGTTGTCGTACCCTAACCTGTACCCTAAACCGTCCCCGTCCCCTAACCCTAACCCTAACCCTAACCCTAACCCTAACCCTAACCCTTACCCGAAGCCTTACCCTCAAACGTCCCCTAATCCTAACCCGTACGCTAACACTAACCCGTACCCTAACACGTACGCTCACCCTAAACAGTGGTCGTACCCTAACCTGTACCCTAAATCATAACTGTCCCCGGCCCCTAACCCTAACCCTAACCCTAAACCTTACGCGAAGTCTTACCCTCACCCGTCCCCTAATACTAACCCGTACGCTAACACTAACCCGTACCCTAACACGTACGCTCACCCTAAACCGTTGTCGTACCCAAACCTGTACCCTAAACCGTCCCCGTCCCCGTCCCCTAACCCTAACCCTAACCCTAACCCTAACACTTACCTGTAGCCTTACCCTCACCCGTCCCCTAATCCTAACCCGTACGCTAACACTAATCCGTACCCTAACACTTACGATCACTCTAAACCGTTGTCGTACCCTAACCTGTACCCTAAGCCATCCCCGTCCCCTAACCCTAACCCTAACCCTAACCCTAACCCTAACCCTTACCCGAAGCCTTACCCTCACCCTTCCCCTAATCCTAACCCGTACGCTAACACTAACCCGTACCCTAACACGTACCCTCACCCTAAACCGTTGTCGTACCCTAACCTGTACCCTAAACCGTCCCCATGCCCGTCCCCTAACCCTAAACCTAACCCTAACCCTAACCCTTTCCCGAAGCCTTACCCTCACCCGTCCCCTAATCCTAACCCGTACGCTAACACTAACCCGTACCCTAACACGTACGCTCACCATAAAACGTTGTCGTACCCTAACCTGTACCCTAAACCGTCCCCGTCCACTAACCCTAACCCTAACCCTAATCCTAACCGTAACCCTTACCCGAAGCCTTACACTCACCCGTCCCCTAATCCTCACCCGTATGCTAACACTAACCCGTACCCTAACACGTACGCTCACCCTAAACCGTCGTCGTACCCTAACCTGTACCCTAAACCGTCCCCGTCCCCGTCCCCTAACCCTAACCCTAACCCTAACCCTAACCCTTACCCGAAGCCTTACCCTCACCCGTCCCCTAATCCTAACCCGTACACTAACACTAACCCGTACCCTAACACGTAGGCTCACCCTAAACCGTTGACGTACAGTAACCTGTACCCTAAAACGTCCCTGTCCCCTAACCCTAACCCTAACCCTAACCCTAACCCTTACCCGAAGCCTTACCCTCACCCGTCGCCTAATCCTAACCCGTACGCTAACACTAATCCATACCCTAACACATACGCTCACCCTAAACCGTTGTCGTACACTAACCTGTACCCTAAACCGTCCCCGTCCCCTAACCCTAACCCTAACCCTAACCCTAACCCTAACCCTAACCTTTACCCGAAGCCTTACCCTCACCCATCCCCTAATCCTAACCCGTACGCTAACACTAACCAGTACCCTAACACGTACGCTCACCCTAAACCATTGTCGTACCCTTACCTGTACCCTAAACCGTCCCCGTCCCCGTCCCCGTCCCCGTCCCCTAACCCTAAACCTAACCCTTACCCAAAGCCTTACCCTCACCCGTCCTCTAATCCTAACCCGTACGCTAACACTAACACGTACCCTAACATGTACTCTCACCCTAAACCGTTGTCGTACCCTAACCTGTACCCTAAACCGTCCCTGTCCCCGTCCCCTAACCCTAACCCTAACCCTAACCATAACCCTTACCCGAAGCCTTACCCTCAACCGTCCCCTAATCCTAACCCGTACGCTAACACTAACCCGTACCCTAACACGTACGCTCACCGTAAACCGTTGTCGTACACTAACCTGTACCCTAAACCGTCCCCGTCCCCTAACCCTAAACCTAAACCCTAACCCTAACCCTTACCCGAAGCCTTACCCTCACCCGTCCCCTAATCCTAACCCGTACGCTAACTCTAACCCATACCCTAACACGTACGCTCACCCTAAACCGTTGTCGTACCCTAACTTGTACCCTAAACCGTCCCCGTCCCCTAACTCTAACCCTAACCCTAACCCTTACCCGAAGCCTTACCCTCACCCGTCACCTAATCCTAAACCGTACGCTAACACTAACCCGTACCCTAACACGTACGCTCACCCTAAACCGTTGTCGTACCCTAACCTGTACCCTAAACCGTCCCCGTCCCCAAACCCTAACCCTCACCTTAACCCTAACCCTTACCCGAAGCCTTACCCTCACCCGTCCCCTAATCCTAACCTGTACGCTAACACTAACACGTACCCTAACACGTACGCTCACCCTAAACAGTGGTCGTACCCTAACCTGTACCCTAAATCATAACTGTCCCCGGCTCCTAACCCTAACCCTAACCCTAACCCTAACCCTAAACCTTACCCGAAGTCTTACCCTCAACCGTCCCCTAATCCTAACCCGTACGCTAACACTAACCCGTACGCTCACCCTAAACCGTTGTCGTACCCTAACCTGTACCCTAAACCGTCCCCTTCCCCTAACCATAACCCTAAACCTAACTCTAACCCAAACCCTAACCCTTACCCGAAGCCTTAACATCACCCGTCCCCTAATCCGAACCCGTACGCTAACACTAACCCATACCCTAACACGTACGCTCACCCTAAACCGTTGTCGTACCCTAACCTGTACCCTAAACCGTCCCCGTCCCCTAACCCTAACATTAACCCTAACCCTAACCCTAACCCTTACCCGAAGCCTTACCCTCACCCGTACCCTAATCCTAACCCGTACGCTAACACGAACCCGTACCTTAACACGTACGCTCACCCTAAACCGTTGTCGTACACTAACCTGTACCCTAAACCGTCCCCGTCCCCTAAGCCTAACCCTAACCCTAACCCTAACCCTAACCCTTACTCGAAGCCTTACCTTCACCCGTCCCCTAATCCTAACACGTACGCTAACACTAACCCGTACCCTAACACGTACGCTCACCCTAAACCGTTGTCGTACCCTAACCTGTACCCTAAACCGTCCCCGTCCCCTAACCCTAACACTAACCCTAACCCTTACCCGAAGCCTTACCCTCACCCGTCCCCTAATTCTAACCCGTACGCTAACACTAACCCGTACCCTAACACGTACGCTCACCCTAAACCGTTGTCGTAGCTTAACCTGTACCCTAAACTGTCCCCGTCCCCTAACCCTAACCCTAACCCTAACCGTAACCCTTACCCGAAGCCTTACCCTCACCCGTTCCCTAATCCTAACCCGTACGCTAACACTAACCCTTAACCTAACACGTACGCTCACCCTAAATCGTTGTCGTACCCTAACCTGAACCCTAAACCATCCCCGTCCCCTAACCCTAACCCTAACCCTAACCCTAACCCTAACCCTAACCCTTACCTGTAGCCTTACCCTCACCCGTACCCTAATCCTAACCCGTATGCTAACACTAACCCGTACCCTAACACGTACGCTCACCCTAAACCGTTGTCGTACCCTAAACTGTACCCTAAACCGTCCCCGTCCCCTAACCCTAACCCTAACCCTTACCCTAACCCTTACCCGAAGCCTTACACTCACCCGTCCCCTAATCCTAACCCGTACGCTAACACTAATCCGTACCCTAACACTTACGCTCACTCTAAACCGTTGTCGTACCCTAACCTGTACCCTAAGCCGTCCCCGTCCCCTAACCCTAACCCTAACCCTAACCCTAACCCTAACCCTTACCCGAAGCCTTACCCTCACCCGTCCTCTAATCCTAACCCGTACGCTAACACTAACCCGTACCCTAACACGTACCCTCACCCTAAACCGTTGTCGTACCCTAACCTGTACCCTAAACCGTCCCCGTGCCCGTCCCCTAACCCTAAACCTAACCCTAACCCTAACCCTTTCCCGAAGCCTTACCCTCACCCGTCCCCTAATCCTAACCCGTACGCTAACACTAACCCATAACCTAACACGTACGCTCACCCTAAACCGTTGTCGTACCCTAACCTGTACCCTAAACCGTCCCTGTCCCCTAACCCTAACCCTAACCCTAATCCTAACCGTAACCCTTACCCGAAGCCTTACACTCACCCGTCCCCTAATCCTCACCCGTACGCTAACACTAACCCGTACCCTAACACGTACGCTCACCCTAAATCGTTGTCGTACCCTAACCTGTACCCTAATCCGTCCCCGTCCCCTAACCCTAACCCTAACCCTAACCCTAACCCTAACCCTTACCCGAAGCCTTACCCTCACCCGTCCCCTAATCCTAACCCCTACACTAACACTAACCCATACCCTAACATGTACGCTCACCCTAAACCGTTGACGTACACTAACCTGTACCCTAAAACGTCCCTGTCCCCTAACCCTACCCCTAACCCTAACCCTAACCCTAACCCTTACCCGAAGCATTCCCCTCACCCGTCCCCTAATCCTAACCCGTACGCTAACACTAACCCGTACCCTAACACGTACGCTCACCCTAAACCGTTGTCGTACCCTAAACTGTACCCTAAACCGTCCCCGTCCCCTAACACTAACCCTAACCCTAACCCTAACCCTAACCTTTACCCGAAGCCTTACCCTCACCCATCCCCTAATCCTAACCCGTATGCTAACACTAACCAGTACCCTAACACGTACGCTCACCCTAAACCGTTGTCGTATCCTTACCTGTACCCTAAACCGTTCCCGTCCCCGTCCCCGTCCCCTAACCCTAACCCTAAACCTAACCCTAATCCTAACCCTTACCTGAAGCCTTACCCTCACCCGTCCCCTAATCCTAACCCGTACGCTAACACTAACCCGTACCCTAACACGTACGCTCACCATAAACCGTTGTCGTACACTAACCTGTACCCTAAACCGTCCACGTCCCCTAACCCTAACCGTAACCATAACCCTTACCCGAAGCCTTAACCTCACCCGTCCCCTAATCCTAACCCGTTCGCTAACACTAATCGGTACCCTAACACTTACGCTCACCCTAAATCGTAGTCGTACACTAACATGTACCCTAAACCGTCCCCATCCCCTAACCCTAACCCTAAACATATCCCTAACCCTAACACTTACCCGAATCCTTACCCTCACCCGTCCCCTAATCCTAACCCGTACGCTAACACTAACCCGTACCCTAACACGTACGCTCACCCTAAACCGTTGTCATACCCTAAACTGTACCCTACACCGTCTCCGTCCCCTAAACCTAACCCTAACCCTAACCCTAACCCTAACCCTTACCTGAAGCCTTACCCTCACCCGTCCCCTAATCCTAACCCGTACGCTAACACTAACCCGTACCCTAACACGTACGCTCACCCTAAACCGTTGTCGTACCCTAACCTGTACCCTAAACCGTCCCCGTCCCCTAACCCTAACCCTAACCCTAACCCTAACCCTAACCCTTACCAGAAGCCTTACCCTCACCCGTCCCCTAATCCTAACCCGTACGCTAACACTGACCCGTACCCTAACACGTACGCTCACCCTAAACCGTTGTCGTACCGTAACCTGTACCCTAAACCGTCCCCGTCCCCTAACCCTAACCCTAACCCTAACCCTTACCCTTACCCGAAGCCTTACACTCACCCGACAGCTAATCCTCACCCGTACGCTAACACTAACCCGTACCCTAACACGTACGCTCACCCTAAACCGTTGTCGTACCCTAACCTGTACCCTAAACTGTCCCCGTCCCCTAACCCTAACCCTAACCCTAACCCTTACCCGAAGCCTAACACTCACCCGTCCCCTAATCCTAACCCGTACGCTAACACTAACCCATACCCTAACACGTACGCTCACCCTAAACCGTTGTCGTACCCTAACTTGTACCCTAAATCGTCCCCGTCCCCTAACCCTAACCCTAACCCTAACCCTTACCCGAAGCCTTACCCTCACCCGTCACCTAATCCTAAACCGTACGCTAACACTAACACGTACCCTAACACGTACGCTCACCCTAAACCGTTGTCGTACCCTAACCTGTACCCTAAACCGTCCCCGTCCCCTAACCCTAACCCTAACCCTAACCCTTACCCGAAGCCTTACCCTCACCCGTCCCCTAATACTAAACCGTACGCTAACACTAACCCGTACCCTAACACGTACGCTCACCCTAAACCGCTGTCGTACCCTAACCTGTAACCTAAACCGTCCCCGTCCCCAACCCTAACCCTAACCCTAACCCTAACCCTTACCCGAAGCCTTACCCTCACCCGTCCCATAATCCTAACCCGTACGCTAACACTAAACCATACACTAACATGTACGCTCACCCTAAACCGTTGTCCTACCCTAACCTGTACCCTAAACCGTCCCTGTCCCCGTCCCCTAACCCTAACCCTAACCCTAACCCTAACCCTAAACCTTACCCAGAGCCTTACACTCACGCGTCCCCTAATACTAACCCGTACGCTAACACTAACCCGTACCCTAACACGTACGCTCACCCCAAACCTTTGTCGTACCCTAACCTGTACCCTAAACGGTCCCCGTCCCCTAAACCTAACCCTAACCCTTACCCGAAGCCTTACCCTCACCCGTCCCCTAATCCTAATCCGTACGCTAACACGAACCCATACCCTAACACGTACGCTCACCCTAAACCGTTGTCGTACCCTAACCTGTACCCTAAACCGTCCCCGTCCACTAACCCTAACCCTAACCCTAACCCTAACGCTTACCCGAAGCCTTAGCCTCACCCGTCCCCTAATCCTAACCCGTACGCTAACACTAACCCGTACCCTAACACGTACGCTCACCCTAAACCGTTGTCGTACACTAACCTGTACCCTAAATCGTCGCCGTCCCCGTCCCCGTCCCCTAACCCTAACCCTAACCCTAACCCTTACCCGAAGCCTTACCCTCACCCGTCCCCTAATCCTAACCCGTACGCTAACACTAACCCGTACCCTAACACGTACGCTCACCCTAAACCGTTGTCGTACCCTAACCTGTACCCTAAAGCGTCCCCGTCCCCTAACGCTAACCCTAACCCTAACCCTAACCCTTACCCGAAGACTTACCCTCACCCGTCCCATAATCCTAACCCTTACGCTAACACTAACCCGTACCCTAACACGTAAGCTCAGCCTAAACCGTTGTCGTACCCTAACCTGTACCCTAAACCGTCCCCGTCCCGATCCCCAAACCCTAACCCTAACCCTAACCCTTACCCGAAGCCTTACCCTCACCCGTCCCCTAATCCTAACCCGTACGCCAACACTAACCCGTACCCTAACACGTACGCTCACCCTAAACCGTTGTCGTACACTAACCTGTACCCTAAACCGTCCCCATCCCCTAACCGTAACCCTAACCCTAACACTAACCCTTACCCGAAGCCTTACCTCACCCGTCCCCGAATCCTAAACCGTACGCTAACACTAACCCGTACCCTAACAGGTACGCTCACCCTAAACCGTTGTCGTACCCTAACCTGTACCCTAAACCGTCCCCGTCCCCTAACCCTAACCCTAACCCTAACCCTAACCCTTACCCGAAGCCTTACCCTCACCCGTCCCCTTATCCTAAACCGTGTGCTAACACTAACCCGTACCCTAACTCGTACGCTCACCCTAAACCGTTGTCGTACCCTAACCTGTACCCTAAACCGTCCCCGTCCCCTAACCCTAACCCTAACCCTTACCCGAAGCCTTACCCTCACCCGTCCCCTAATCCTCACCCGTACGCTAACACTAACCCGTACCCTAACACGTACGCTCACCCTAAAACATTGTCGTACCCTAACCTGTACCCTAAACCGTCCCCGTCCCCTAACCCTAACCCTAACCCTAACCCTAACCCTAACCCTTACCCGAAGCCTTACGCTCACCCGTCCCCTAATCCTAACCCGTACGCTAACACTAACCCGTACCCTAACACGTACGCTCACCCTAAACCGTTGTCGTACACTAACTTGTACCCTAAACCGTCCCCGTCCCCTAACCCTAACCCTAACCCTAACCCTTACCCGAAGCCTTACACTCACCCGTCCCCTAATCCTAACCCGTACGCTAACACTAACCCGTACCGTAAAACGTACGCTCACCCTAAACCGTTGTCGTACCCTAACCTGTACCCTAAACCGTCCCCGTCCCCTAACCCTAACCCTAACCCTAACCTTAACCCTAACGCTTACCCGAAGCCTTACCCTCACCCGTACCCTAATCCTAACCCGTACGCTAACACTAACCCGTACCCTAACACGTACGCTCACCCTAAACTGTTGTCGTACCCTAACCTCTACCCTAAACCGTCCCTGTCCCCGTCCCGTAACCCTAACCCTAACCCTAACACTATCCCTAACCTTTACCCGAAGCCTTACCCTCACCCGTCCCCTAATCCTAACCCGTACGCTAACACTATCTCGTACCCTAACACGTACGCTCACCCTAAACCGTTGTCGTACCCTAACCTGTACCCTAAAGCGTCCCCGTCCCCTAACGCTAACCCTAACCCTAACCCTAACCCTAACCCTTACCCGAAGACTTACCCTCACCCGTCCCCTAATCCTAACCCTTACGCTAACACTAACCCGTACCCTAACACGTAAGCTCACCCTAAACCGTTGTCGTACCCTAACCTGTACCCTAAACCGTCCCCGTCCCGATCCCCTAACCCTAACCCTAACCCTAACCCTTACCCGAAGCCTTACCCTCACCCGTCCCCTAATCCTAACCCGTACGCCAACACTAACCCGTACCCTAACACGTACGTTCACCCTAAACCGTTGTCGTACACTAACCTGTACCCTAAACCGTCCCCATCCCCTAACCGTAACCCTAACCCTAACCCTTACCCGAAGCCTTACCCTCACCCGTCCCCGAATCCTAAACCGTACGCTAACACTAACCCGTACCCTAACACGTACGCTCACCCTAAACCGTTGTCGTACCCTAACCTGTACCCTAAACCGTCCCCGTCCCCGTCCCCTAACCCTAACCTTAACCCTAACACTAACCCTTACCCGAAGCCTTACCCTCACCCGTCCCCTAATCCTAATCCGTACGCTAACATTAACCCGTACCCTAACACGTACGCTCACCCTAAACCGTTGTCATACCCTAATCTGTACCCTAAACCGTCCCCGTCCCCTAACCCTAACCCTACCCCTAACCCTAACCCTTACCCGAAGCCTTACCCTCACCCGTCCCCTAATCCTAACCTGTACGCTAACACTAACCCGTACCCTAACACGTACGCTCACCCTAAATCGTTGTCGTACCCTAACCTGTACCGTAAACCGTCCCCGTACCCTAACCCTAACCCTAACCCTAACCCTAACACTTACCCGAAGCCTTACCCTCACCCGTCCCCTAATCCTAAGCCGTACGCTAACACTAACCCGTACCCTAACACGTACGCTCACCCTAAACCGTTGTCGTATCCTAACCTGTACCCTAAACCATCCCCGTCCCCTAACCCTAACCCTAACCCTAACCCTAACCCTTACCCGAAGCCTTACCCTCACCCGTCCCCTTATCCTAACCCGTGCGCTAACACTAACCCGTACCCTAACTCGTACGCTCACCCTAAACCGTTGTCGTACCCTAACGTGTACCCTAAACCGTCCCCGTCCCCTAACCCTAACCCTAACCCTTACCCGAAGCCTTACCCTCACCCGTCCCCTAATCCTCACCCGTACGCTAACACTAACCCGTACCCTAACACGTACGCTCACCCTAAAACATTGTCGTACCCTAACCTGTACCCTAAACCGTCCCCGTCCCCTAACCCTAACCCTAACCCTAACCCTAACCCTAACCCTTTCCCGAAGCCTTACGCTCACCCGTCCCCTAATCCTAACCCGTACGCTAACACTAACCCGTACCCTAACACGTACGCTCACCCTAAACCGTTGTTGTACCCTAACCTGTACCCTAAACCGTCCCCGTCCCCTAACCCTAAACCTAACCCTAGTCCTAACCCTAACCCTTACCCGAAGCCTTACCCTCACCCGTCCCTAATCCTCACCCGTACGCTAACACTAACCCGTACCCTAACACGTACGCTCACCCTAAACCGTTGTCGTACCCTAACCTGTACCCTAAACCGACCCGTCCCCGTCCCCTAACCCTAACCCTAACACTAACCCTTACCCGAAGCCTTACCCTCACCCGTCCCCGAATCCTAACCCGTACGCTAACACTAACCCGTACCCTAACACGTACGCTCCCCCTAAACGGTTGTCGTACCCTAACCTGTACCCTAAACCGTCCACGTCCCCTAACCTTAACCCTAACCCTAACCCTAACACTTACCCGAAGCCTTACCCTCACCCGTCCCCTAATCCTAACCCGTACGTTAACACTAACCCGTACCCTAACACGTACGCTCACCCTAAACCGTTGTCGTACCCTAACTTGTACCCTAAACCGTCCCCGTGCCCGTCCCCTAACCGTAACTCAAACCCTAACCCTAACCCTTTCCCGAAACCTTACCCTCACCCGTCCCCTAATCCTAACCCGTACGCTAACACTAACCCATACCCTAACACGTACGCTCACCCTAAACGGTTGTCGTACCCTAACTTGTACCCTAAACCGTCCCCGTCCCCTAACCCTAACCCTAACCCTAACCCTAACCCTAACGTTTACCCGAAGCCTTACCCTCACCCGTGCCCTAATCCTAACCCGTACACTAACACTAAACCGTACCCTAACACGTACGCTCACCCTAAACCGTTGACGTACCCTAACCTGTACCCTAAACCGTCCCCGTCCCCGTCCCCTAACCCTAACCCTAACACTAACACTAACCCTTACCCGAAGCCTTACCCTCACCCGTCCCCTAATCCTAATCCGTACGCTAACACTAACCCGTACCCTAACACGTACGCTCACCCTCAACCGTTGTCATACCCTAATCTGTACCCTAAACCGTCCCCGTCCCCTAACCCTAACCCTAACCCTAACCCTAACCCTTACCCGAAGCCTTACCCGCACCCGTCCCCAATCCTAACCTGTACGCTAACACTAACCCGTACCCTAAAACGTACGCTCACCCTAAATCGTTGTCGTACCCTAACCTGTACCCTAAACCGTCCCCGTACCTTAACCCTAACCCTAACCCTAACCCTAACCCTAACACTTACCCGAAGCCTTACCCTCACCCGTCCCCTAATCCTAAGCCGTACGCTAACACTAACCCGTACCCTAACACCTACGCTCACCCTAAACCGTTGTCGTAACCTAACCTGTACCCTAAACCGTCCCCGTCCCCTAACCCTAACCCTAACCCTAACCCTAACCCTTACCCGAAGCCTTACCCTCACCCGTCCCCTTATCCTAAACCGTGTGCTAACACTAACCCGTACCCTAACTCGTACGCTCACCCTAAACCGTTGTCGTACCCTAACACGTACCCTAAACCATCCCCGTCCCCTAACCCTAACCCTAACCCTTACCCGAAGCCTTACCCTCACCCGTCCCCTAATCCTCACCCGTACGCTAACACTAACCCGTACCCTAACACGTACGCTCACCCTAAAACATTGTCGTACCCTAACCTGTACCCTAAACCGTCCCCGTCCCCTAACCCTAACCCTAACCCTAACCCTAACCCTAACCCTTACCCGAAGCCTTACGCTCACCCGCCCCTAATCCTAACCCGTACGCTAACACTAACCCGTACCCTAACACGTACGCTCACCCTAAACCGTTGTTGTACCCTAACCTGTACCCTAAACCGTCCCCGTCCCCTAACCCTAAACCTAACCCTAGTCCTAACCCTAACCCTTACCCGAAGCCTTACCCTCACCCGTCCCCTAATCCTAACCCGTACGCTAACACTAACCTATACCCTAACACGTACGCTCCCCCTAAACGGTTGTCGTACCCTAACCTGTACCCTAAACCGTCCACGTCCCCTAACCTTAACCCTAAACCTAACCCTAACACTTACCCGAAGCCTTACCCTCACCCGTCCCCTAATCCTAACCCGTACGTTAACACTAACCCGTACCCTAACACGTACGCTCACCCTAAACCGTTGTCGTACCCTAACTTGTACCCTAAACCGTCCCCGTGCCCGTCCCCTAACCGTAACTCTAACCCTAACCCTAACCCTTTCCCGAAGCCTTACACTCACCCGTCCCCTAATCCTAACCCGTACGCTAACACTAACCCATACCCTAACACGTACGCTCACCCTAAACCGTTGTCGTACCCTAACTTGTACCCTAAACCGTCCCCGTCCCCTAACGCTAACCCTAACCCTAACCCTAACCCTTACCCGAAGCCTTACCCTCACCCGTGCCCTAATCCTAACCCGTACACTAACACTAACCCGTACCCTAACACGTACGCTCACCCTAAACCGTTGACGTACCCTAACCTGTACCCTAAACCATCCCCGTCCCCGTCCCCTAACCCTAACCCTAACCCTAACCCTAACCTTTACCCGAAGCCTTACCCTCAGCCGTCCTCTAATCCTAACCCGTACGCTAACACTAACCCTTACCCTAACACGTACGCTCACCCTAAATCTTTGTCGTACCCTAACCTGTAGCCTAAACCATCCCCGTCCCCGTCCCCGTCCCCGTACCCTAACCCTAATCCTAACCCTTACCCGAAGCCTTAACATCACCTGTCCCCTAATCCTAACCCATACGCTAACACTAACCCATACCCTAACATGTACGCTCACCCTAAACCGTTGTCGTACCCTAACCTGTACCCTAAACCGTCCCTGTCCCCGTCCCCTAACCCTAACCCTAGCCCTAACCCTAACCCTAACCCTTACCCGAAGCCTTACCCTCACCCGTCCGCTAATACTAACCCGTAAGCTAACACTAACCCGTAAGCTAACACTAACCCGTACCCTAACACGTACGCTCACCCTAAACCTTTGTCGTACCCTAACCTGTACCCTAAACCGTCCGGGTCCCCTAACCCTAACCCTAACCCTAACCCTAACCCTATCCCTTACCCGAAGCCTTACACTCACCCGTCACCTAATCCTCACCCGTACGCTAACACTAACCCGTACCCTAACACGTACGCTCACCCTAAACCGTTGTCGTACCCTAACCTGTACCCTAAACCGTCCCCTAACCCTAACCCTAAACCTAACCCTATCCCTAACCCGAACCCTTACCCTTACCCGAAGCCTTACCCTCACCCGTCCCCTAATCCTAACCTGTACGCTAACACTAACCCGTACCCTAACACGTACGCTCACCCTAAACCGTTGTCGTACCCTAACCTGTACCCTAAACCGTCCCCGTCCCCTAACCCTAACCCTAACCCTAACCCTTACGCGAAGCCTTACCCACACCCGTCCCCTAATCCTAACCCGTACGCTAACACTAACACGTACCCTAACACCTACGCTCACCCTAAACCTTTGTCGTACCCTAACCTGTACCCTAAACCGTCCCCGTCCCCTAACCCTAACCCTAACCCTTACCCGAAGCCTTAACCTCACCCGTTCCCTAATCCTAACCCGTACGCTAACACTAACCAGTACCCTAACACGTACGCTCACCCTAAACCGTTGTCGTACCCTAACTTGTACCCTAAACCGTCCCCGTCCCCTAACCCTAACCCTAACCCTAACCCTAACCCTAAACCTTACCCAGAGCCTTACACTCACGCGTCCCCTAATACTAACCCGTACGCTAACACTAACCCGTACCCTAACACGTACGCTCACCCTAAACCGTTGTCGTACCCTAACCTTTACCCTAAACCATCCCCGTCCCCTAACCCTAACCCTAACCCTAACCCTAATCCTAACCCTTACCCGAAGCCTTAACCTCACCCGTCCCCTAATCCTAAACCGTACGCTAACACTAACCCGTACCCTAACACGTACGCTCACACTAAACCGTTTTCGTACCCTAACCTGTACCCTAAACCGTCCCCGTCCCCTAAACCTAACCCTAACCCTAACCCTAACCCTAACCCTTACCCGAAGCCTTACCCTCACCCGTCCCCTAAACCTAACCCGTACGCTAACACTAACCCGTACTCTAACACGTACGCTCACCCTAAACCGTTGTCGTACCCTAACCTTTACCCTAAACCATCCCCGTCCCCTAACCCTAACCCTAACCCTAACCCTAACCCTTACCCGCAGCCTTACCCTCACCCGTCCCCTAATCCTAACCCGTATGCTAACACTAACCCGTACCCTAACACGTACGCTCACCCTAAACCGTTGTCGTACCCTAACCTGTACCCTAAACCGTCCCCGTCCCGTAACCCTAACCCTAACTCTAACCCTAACACTAACCATTACCCGAAGCATTACCCTCACCCTTCCCCTAATCCTAACCCGTACGCTAACACTAAACCGTACCCTAACACTTACGCTCATCCTAAACCGTTGTCGTACCCTAACCTGTACCCTAAACCGTCCCCGTCCCCTAACCCTAAACCTAACCCTAAGCCTAAGCCTAACCCTTACCCGAAGCCTTACCCTCACCCGTCCCCTAATCCTAACCCGTACGCTAACACTAACCCGTACCCTAACACGTACGCTCACCCTAAACCGTTGTCGTACGCTAACCTGTACCCTAAACCGTCCCCGTCCCCTAACCCTAACCCTAACCCTAACCCTAACCCTAACCCTTACCCGAAGCCTTACCCTCACCCGTCACCTAATCCTAACCCGTACTCTAACACTAACGCGTACCCTAACACGTACGCTCACCCTAAACCGTTGTCGTACCCTAACCTGTACCCTAAACCGTCCCCGTCCCCTAACCCTAACCCTAACCCTAACCCTAACCCTAACCCTTACCCGAAGCCTTACCCTCACCCGTCCCCTAATCCTAACCCGTACGCTAAAACTAACCCATACTCTAACACGTACGCTCACCCTAAACCGTTGTCGTACCCTAACCTTTACCCTAAACCATCCCCGTCCCCTAACCCTAACCCTAACCCTAACCCTAACCCTAACCCTTACCCGAAGCCTTACCCTCACCCGTCCCCTAATCCTAACCCGTATGCTAACACTAACCCGTACCCTAACACGTACGCTCACCCTAAACCGTTGTCGTACCGTAACCTGTACCCTAAACCGTCCCCGTCCCCTAACCCTAACCCTAACCCTAACCCTAACCCTAACCCTTACCCGAAGCCTTACCCTCACCCGTCCCCTAATCCTAACCCGTACGCTAACACTAACCCGTACTCTAACACGTACGCTCACCCTAAACCGTTGTCGTACCCTAACCTTTACCCTAAACCATCCCCGTCCCCGTCCCCTAACCCTAACCCTAACCCTAACCCTAACACTTACCCGAAGCCTTACCCTCACCCGTCCCCTAATCCTAACCCGTATGCTAACACTAACCCGTACCCTAACACGTACGCTCACACTAAACCGTTGTCGTACCCTTACCTGTACCCTAAACCGTCCCCGTCCCCTAACCCTAACCATAACCCTAACCCTAACTATTACCCGAAGCCTTACCCTCACCCGTCCCCTAATCCTAACCCGTACGCTAACACTAACCCGTACCCTAACACGTACGCTCACCCTAAACCGTTGTCGTACCCTAACCTGTACGCTAAACCGTCCCCGTCCCCTAACCCTAACCCTAACACTAACCCTAACCCTAATCCTTACCCGAAGCCTTACACTCACCCGTCCCCTAATCCTAACCCGTACGCTAACACTAACCCGTACCCTAACACGTACGCTCACCCTAAACCGTTTTTGTACCCTAACCTGTACCCTAAACCGTCCCCGTCCCCGTCCCCTAACCCTAAACCTAACCCTAACCCTTACCCGAAGCCTTAACCTCAACCGTCCCCTAATCCAAACCCGTACGCTAACACTAACCCGTACCCTAACACGTACGCTCAACCTAAACCGTTGTCGTACACTAACCTGTACCCTAAACCGTCCCCGTGCCCGTCCCCTAACCCTAAACCTAACCCTAACCCTAACCGTTACCCGAAGCCTTACCCTCACCCTTCCCGTAATCCTAACCCGTACGCTAACACTAACCCGTACCCTAAAACGTACGCTCACCCTAAACCGTTGTCGTACCCTAACCTGTACCCTAAACCGTCCCAGTCCCGTAACCCTAACCCTAACTCTAACCCTAACACTAACCCTTACCCGAAGCATTACCTTCCCCCGTCCCCTAATCCTAACCCGTACGCTAACACTAAACCGTACCCTAACACTTACGCTCATCCTAAATCGTTGTCGTACCCTAACCTGTACCCTAAACCGTCCCCGTCCCCTAACCCTAACCCTAACCCTAAGCCTAAGCCTAACCCTTACCCGAAGCCTTACCCTCACCCGTCCCCTAATCCTAACCCGTACGCTAACACTAACCCGTACCCTAACACGTACGCTAACCCTAAACCGTTGTCGTACCCTAACCTGTACCCTAAACCGTCCCCGTCCCCTAACCCTAACCCTAACCCTAACCCTAACCCTAACCCTAACCCTTACCCGAAGCCTTACCCTCAAACGTCCCCTAATCCTAACCCGTACGCTAACACTAACCCGTACCCTAACACGTACGCTCACCCTAAACAGTGGTCGTACCCTAACCTGTACCCTAAATCATAACTGTCCCCGGCCCCTAACCCTAACCCTAACCCTAAACCTTACGCGAAGTCTTACCCTCACCCGTCCCCTAATACTAACCCGTACGCTAACACTAACCCGTACCCTAACACGTACGCTCACCCTAAACCGTTGTCGTACCCAAACCTGTACCCTAAACCGTCCCCGTCCCCGTCCCCTAACCCTAACCCTAACCCTAACCCTAACCCTTACCTGTAGCCTTACCCTCACCCGTCCCCTAATCCTAACCCGTACGCTAACACTAATCCGTACCCTAACACTTACGATCACTCTAAACCGTTGTCGTACCCTAACCTGTACCCTAAGCCATCCCCGTCCCCTAACCCTAACCCTAACCCTAACCCTAACCCTAACCCTTACCCGAAGCCTTACCCTCACCCTTCCCCTAATCCTAACCCGTACGCTAACACTAACCCGTACCCTAACACGTACGCTCACCCTAAACCGTTGTCGTACCCTAACCTGTACCCTAAACCGTCCCCATGCCCGTCCCCTAACCCTAAACCTAACCCTAACCCTAACCCTTTCCCGAAGCCTTACCCTCACCCGTCCCCTAATCCTAACCCGTACGCTAACACTAACCCGTACCCTAACACGTACGCTCACCATAAAACGTTGTCGTACCCTAACCTGTACCCTAAACCGTCCCCGTCCACTAACCCTAACCCTAACCCTAATCCTAACCGTAACCCTTACCCGAAGCCTTACACTCACCCGTCCCCTAATCCTCACCCGTATGCTAACACTAACCCGTACCCTAACACGTACGCTCACCCTAAACCGTCGTCGTACCCTAACCTGTACCCTAAACCGTCCCCGTCCCCGTCCCCTAACCCTAACCCTAACCCTAACCCTAACCCTTACCCGAAGCCTTACCCTCACCCGTCCCCTAATCCTAACCCGTACACTAACACTAACCCGTACCCTAACACGTAGGCTCACCCTAAACCGTTGACGTACAGTAACCTGTACCCTAAAACGTCCCTGTCCCCTAACCCTAACCCTAACCCTAACCCTATCCCTTACCCGAAGCCTTACCCTCACCCGTCGCCTAATCCTAACCCGTACGCTAACACTAATCCATACCCTAACACGTACGCTCACCCTAAACCGTTGTCGTACACTAACCTGTACCCTAAACCGTCCCCGTCCCCTAACCCTAACCCTAACCCTAACCCTAACCCTAACCCTAACCTTTACCCGAAGCCTTACCCTCACCCATCCCCTAATCCTAACCCGTACGCTAACACTAACCAGTACCCTAACACGTACGCTCACCCTAAACCATTGTCGTACCCTTACCTGTACCCTAAACCGTCCCCGTCCCCGTCCCCGTCCCCGTCCCCTAACCCTAAACCTAACCCTTACCCAAAGCCTTACCCTCACCCGTCCTCTAATCCTAACCCGTACGCTAACACTAACACGTACCCTAACATGTACTCTCACCCTAAACCGTTGTCGTACCCTAACCTGTACCCTAAACCGTCCCTGTCCCCGTCCCCTAACCCTAACCCTAACCCTAACCATAACCCTTACCCGAAGCCTTACCCTCAACCGTCCCCTAATCCTAACCCGTACGCTAACACTAACCCGTACCCTAACACGTACGCTCACCGTAAACCGTTGTCGTACACTAACCTGTACCCTAAACCGTCCCCGTCCCCTAACCCTAAACCTAAACCCTAACCCTAACCCTTACCCGAAGCCTTACCCTCACCCGTCCCCTAATCCTAACCCGTACGCTAACTCTAACCCATACCCTAACACGTACGCTCACCCTAAACCGTTGTCGTACCCTAACTTGTACCCTAAACCGTCCCCGTCCCCTAACTCTAACCCTAACCCTAACCTTTACCCGAAGCCTTACCCTCACCCGTCACCTAATCCTAAACCGTACGCTAACACTAACCCGTACCCTAACACGTACGCTCACCCTAAACCGTTGTCGTACCCTAACCTGTACCCTAAACCGTCCCCGTCCCCAAACCCTAACCCTCACCTTAACCCTAACCCTTACCCGAAGCCTTACCCTCACCCGTCCCCTAATCCTAACCTGTACGCTAACACTAACACGTACCCTAACACGTACGCTCACCCTAAACAGTGGTCGTACCCTAACCTGTACCCTAAATCATAACTGTCCCCGGCTCCTAACCCTAACCCTA
The DNA here is from genome assembly GCF_059928025.1 of Delphinapterus leucas. Taxonomy (NCBI): domain Eukaryota; kingdom Metazoa; phylum Chordata; class Mammalia; order Artiodactyla; family Monodontidae; genus Delphinapterus; species Delphinapterus leucas. The sequence goes on along the minus strand of NW_028322236.1, from coordinate 4,295,613 downwards.
ACCCTAACCCTAACCCTAAACCTTACCCGAAGTCTTACCCTCAACCGTCCCCTAATCCTAACCCGTACGCTAACACTAACCCGTACGCTCACCCTAAACCGTTGTCGTACCCTAACCTGTACCCTAAACCGTCCCCTTCCCCTAACCATAACCCTAAACCTAACTCTAACCCAAACCCTAACCCTTACCCGAAGCCTTAACATCACCCGTCCCCTAATCCGAACCCGTACGCTAACACTAACCCATACCCTAACACGTACGCTCACCCTAAACCGTTGTCGTACCCTAACCTGTACCCTAAACCGTCCCCGTCCCCTAACCCTAACATTAACCCTAACCCTAACCCTAACCCTTACCCGAAGCCTTACCCTCACCCGTACCCTAATCCTAACCCGTACGCTAACACGAACCCGTACCTTAACACGTACGCTCACCCTAAACCGTTGTCGTACACTAACCTGTACCCTAAACCGTCCCCGTCCCCTAAGCCTAACCCTAACCCTAACCCTAACCCTAACCCTTACTCGAAGCCTTACCTTCACCCGTCCCCTAATCCTAACACGTACGCTAACACTAACCCGTACCCTAACACGTACGCTCACCCTAAACCGTTGTCGTACCCTAACCTGTACCCTAAACCGTCCCCGTCCCCTAACCCTAACACTAACCCTAACCCTTACCCGAAGCCTTACCCTCACCCGTCCCCTAATTCTAACCCGTACGCTAACACTAACCCGTACCCTAACACGTACGCTCACCCTAAACCGTTGTCGTAGCTTAACCTGTACCCTAAACTGTCCCCGTCCCCTAACCCTAACCCTAACCCTAACCGTAACCCTTACCCGAAGCCTTACCCTCACCCGTTCCCTAATCCTAACCCGTACGCTAACACTAACCCTTAACCTAACACGTACGCTCACCCTAAATCGTTGTCGTACCCTAACCTGAACCCTAAACCATCCCCGTCCCCTAACCCTAACCCTAACCCTAACCCTAACCCTAACCCTAACCCTTACCTGTAGCCTTACCCTCACCCGTACCCTAATCCTAACCCGTATGCTAACACTAACCCGTACCCTAACACGTACGCTCACCCTAAACCGTTGTCGTACCCTAAACTGTACCCTAAACCGTCCCCGTCCCCTAACCCTAACCCTAACCCTTACCCTAACCCTTACCCGAAGCCTTACACTCACCCGTCCCCTAATCCTAACCCGTACGCTAACACTAATCCGTACCCTAACACTTACGCTCACTCTAAACCGTTGTCGTACCCTAACCTGTACCCTAAGCCGTCCCCGTCCCCTAACCCTAACCCTAACCCTAACCCTAACCCTAACCCTTACCCGAAGCCTTACCCTCACCCGTCCTCTAATCCTAACCCGTACGCTAACACTAACCCGTACCCTAACACGTACCCTCACCCTAAACCGTTGTCGTACCCTAACCTGTACCCTAAACCGTCCCCGTGCCCGTCCCCTAACCCTAAACCTAACCCTAACCCTAACCCTTTCCCGAAGCCTTACCCTCACCCGTACCCTAATCCTAACCCGTACGCTAACACTAACCCATAACCTAACACGTACGCTCACCCTAAACCGTTGTCGTACCCTAACCTGTACCCTAAACCGTCCCTGTCCCCTAACCCTAACCCTAACCCTAATCCTAACCGTAACCCTTACCCGAAGCCTTACACTCACCCGTCCCCTAATCCTCACCCGTACGCTAACACTAACCCGTACCCTAACACGTACGCTCACCCTAAATCGTTGTCGTACCCTAACCTGTACCCTAATCCGTCCCCGTCCCCTAACCCTAACCCTAACCCTAACCCTAACCCTAACCCTTACCCGAAGCCTTACCCTCACCCGTCCCCTAATCCTAACCCCTACACTAACACTAACCCATACCCTAACATGTACGCTCACCCTAAACCGTTGACGTACACTAACCTGTACCCTAAAACGTCCCTGTCCCCTAACCCTACCCCTAACCCTAACCCTAACCCTAACCCTTACCCGAAGCATTCCCCTCACCCGTCCCCTAATCCTAACCCGTACGCTAACACTAACCCGTACCCTAACACGTACGCTCACCCTAAACCGTTGTCGTACCCTAACCTGTACCCTAAACCGTCCCCGTCCCCTAACACTAGCCCTAACCCTAACCCTAACCCTAACCTTTACCCGAAGCCTTACCCTCACCCATCCCCTAATCCTAACCCGTATGCTAACACTAACCAGTACCCTAACACGTACGCTCACCCTAAACCGTTGTCGTATCCTTACCTGTACCCTAAACCGTCCCCGTACCTTAACCCTAACCCTAACCCTAACCCTAACCCTAACACTTACCCGAAGCCTTACCCTCACCCGTCCCCTAATCCTAAGCCGTACGCTAACACTAACCCGTACCCTAACACCTACGCTCACCCTAAACCGTTGTCGTAACCTAACCTGTACCCTAAACCGTCCCCGTCCCCTAACCCTAACCCTAACCCTAACCCTAACCCTTACCCGAAGCCTTACCCTCACCCGTCCCCTTATCCTAAACCGTGTGCTAACACTAACCCGTACCCTAACTCGTACGCTCACCCTAAACCGTTGTCGTACCCTAACACGTACCCTAAACCATCCCCGTCCCCTAACCCTAACCCTAACCCTTACCCGAAGCCTTACCCTCACCCGTCCCCTAATCCTCACCCGTACGCTAACACTAACCCGTACCCTAACACGTACGCTCACCCTAAAACATTGTCGTACCCTAACCTGTACCCTAAACCGTCCCCGTCCCCTAACCCTAACCCTAACCCTAACCCTAACCCTAACCCTTACCCGAAGCCTTACGCTCACCCGCCCCTAATCCTAACCCGTACGCTAACACTAACCCGTACCCTAACACGTACGCTCACCCTAAACCGTTGTTGTACCCTAACCTGTACCCTAAACCGTCCCCGTCCCCTAACCCTAAACCTAACCCTAGTCCTAACCCTAACCCTTACCCGAAGCCTTACCCTCACCCGTCCCCTAATCCTAACCCGTACGCTAACACTAACCTATACCCTAACACGTACGCTCCCCCTAAACGGTTGTCGTACCCTAACCTGTACCCTAAACCGTCCACGTCCCCTAACCTTAACCCTAAACCTAACCCTAACACTTACCCGAAGCCTTACCCTCACCCGTCCCCTAATCCTAACCCGTACGTTAACACTAACCCGTACCCTAACACGTACGCTCACCCTAAACCGTTGTCGTACCCTAACTTGTACCCTAAACCGTCCCCGTGCCCGTCCCCTAACCGTAACTCTAACCCTAACCCTAACCCTTTCCCGAAGCCTTACACTCACCCGTCCCCTAATCCTAACCCGTACGCTAACACTAACCCATACCCTAACACGTACGCTCACCCTAAACCGTTGTCGTACCCTAACTTGTACCCTAAACCGTCCCCGTCCCCTAACGCTAACCCTAACCCTAACCCTAACCCTTACCCGAAGCCTTACCCTCACCCGTGCCCTAATCCTAACCCGTACACTAACACTAACCCGTACCCTAACACGTACGCTCACCCTAAACCGTTGACGTACCCTAACCTGTACCCTAAACCGTCCCCGTCCCCGTCCCCTAACCCTAACCCTAACCCTAACCCTAACCTTTACCCGAAGCCTTACCCTCAGCCGTCCTCTAATCCTAACCCGTACGCTAACACTAACCCTTACCCTAACACGTACGCTCACCCTAAATCTTTGTCGTACCCTAACCTGTAGCCTAAACCATCCCCGTCCCCGTCCCCGTCCCCGTACCCTAACCCTAATCCTAACCCTTACCCGAAGCCTTAACATCACCTGTCCCCTAATCCTAACCCATACGCTAACACTAACCCATACCCTAACATGTACGCTCACCCTAAACCGTTGTCGTACCCTAACCTGTACCCTAAACCGTCCCTGTCCCCGTCCCCTAACCCTAACCCTAGCCCTAACCCTAACCCTAACCCTTACCCGAAGCCTTACCCTCACCCGTCCGCTAATACTAACCCGTAAGCTAACACTAACCCGTAAGCTAACACTAACCCGTACCCTAACACGTACGCTCACCCTAAACCTTTGTCGTACCCTAACCTGTACCCTAAACCGTCCGGGTCCCCTAACCCTAACCCTAACCCTAACCCTAACCCTAACCCTTACCCGAAGCCTTACACTCACCCGTCACCTAATCCTCACCCGTACGCTAACACTAACCCGTACCCTAACACGTACGCTCACCCTAAACCGTTGTCGTACCCTAACCTGTACCCTAAACCGTCCCCTAACCCTAACCCTAAACCTAACCCTATCCCTAACCCGAACCCTTACCCTTACCCGAAGCCTTACCCTCACCAGTCCCCTAATCCTAACCCGTACGCTAACACTAACCCGTACCCTAACACGTACGCTCACCCTAAACCGTTGTCGTACCCTAACCTGTACCCTAAACCGTCCCCGTCCCCTAACCCTAACCCTAACCCTAACCCTTACGCGAAGCCTTACCCACACCCGTCCCCTAATCCTAACCCGTACGCTAACACTAACACGTACCCTAACACCTACGCTCACCCTAAACCTTTGTCGTACCCTAACCTGTACCCTAAACCGTCCCCGTCCCCTAACCCTAACCCTAACCCTTACCCGAAGCCTTACCCTCACCCGTTCCCTAATCCTAACCCGTACGCTAACACTAACCAGTACCCTAACACGTACGCTCACCCTAAACCGTTGTCGTACCCTAACTTGTACCCTAAACCGTCCCCGTCCCCTAACCCTAACCCTAACCCTAACCCTTACCCGAAGCCTTACCCTCACCCGTCCCCTAATCCTAACCCGTACGCTAACACTAACCCGTACCCTAAAACTTACGCTCACCCTAAACCGTTGTCGTACCCTAACCTGTACCCTAAACCGTCCCCGTCCCCTAACCCTAACCCTAACCCTAACCCTTACCCGAAGCCTTACCCTCACCCGTCCCCTAATACTAAACCGTACGCTAACACTAACCCGTACCCTAACACGTACGCTCACCCTAAACCGCTGTCGTACCCTAACCTGTAACCTAAACCGTCCCCGTCCCCAACCCTAACCCTAACCCTAACCCTAACCCTTACCCGAAGCCTTACCCTCACCCGTCCCATAATCCTAACCCGTACGCTAACACTAAACCATACACTAACATGTACGCTCACCCTAAACCGTTGTCCTACCCTAACCTGTACCCTAAACCGTCCCTGTCCCCGTCCCCTAACCCTAACCCTAACCCTAACCCTAACCCTAAACCTTACCCAGAGCCTTACACTCACGCGTCCCCTAATACTAACCCGTACGCTAACACTAACCCGTACCCTAACACGTACGCTCACCCCAAACCTTTGTCGTACCCTAACCTGTACCCTAAACGGTCCCCGTCCCCTAAACCTAACCCTAACCCTTACCCGAAGCCTTACCCTCACCCGTCCCCTAATCCTAATCCGTACGCTAACACGAACCCATACCCTAACACGTACGCTCACCCTAAACCGTTGTCGTACCCTAACCTGTACCCTAAACCGTCCCCGTCCACTAACCCTAATCCTAACCCTAACCCTAACGCTTACCCGAAGCCTTAGCCTCACCCGTCCCCTAATCCTAACCCGTACGCTAACACTAACCCGTACCCTAACACGTACGCTCACCCTAAACCGTTGTCGTACACTAACCTGTACCCTAAATCGTCGCCGTCCCCGTCCCCGTCCCCTAACCCTAACCCTAACCCTAACCCTTACCCGAAGCCTTACCCTCACCCGTCCCCTAATCCTAACCCGTACGCTAACACTAACCCGTACCCTAACACGTACGCTCACCCTAAACCGTTGTCGTACCCTAACCTGTACCCTAAAGCGTCCCCGTCCCCTAACGCTAACCCTAACCCTAACCCTAACCCTAACCCTTACCCGAAGACTTACCCTCACCCGTCCCATAATCCTAACCCTTACGCTAACACTAACCCGTACCCTAACACGTAAGCTCAGCCTAAACCGTTGTCGTACCCTAACCTGTACCCTAAACCGTCCCCGTCCCGATCCCCAAACCCTAACCCTAACCCTAACCCTTACCCGAAGCCTTACCCTCACCCGTCCCCTAATCCTAACCCGTACGCCAACACTAACCCGTACCCTAACACGTACGCTCACCCTAAACCGTTGTCGTACACTAACCTGTACCCTAAACCGTCCCCATCCCCTAACCGTAACCCTAACCCTAACACTAACCCTTACCCGAAGCCTTACCTCACCCGTCCCCGAATCCTAAACCGTACGCTAACACTAACCCGTACCCTAACACATACGCTCACCCTAAACCGTTGTCGTACCCTAACCTGTACCCTAAACCGTCCCCGTCCCCGTCCCCTAACCCTAACCCTAACCCTAACACTAACCCTTACCCGAAGCCTTACCTTCACCCGTCCCCTAATCCAACTCCGTACGCTAACACTAACCCGTACCCTAACACGTACGCTCACCCTAAACCGTTGTCATACCCTAATCTGTACCTTAAACCGTCCCCGTCCCCTAACCCTATCCCTAAGCCTAACCCTAACCCTTACCCGAAGCCTTACCCTCACCCGTCCCCTAATCCTAACCTGTACGCTAACACTAACCCGTACCCTAACAGGTACGCTCACCCTAAATCCTTGTCGTACCATAACCTGTACCCTAAACCGTCCCCGTCCCCTAACCCTAACCCTAACCCTAACCCTAACCCTTACCCGAAGCCTTACCCTCACCCGTCCCCTTATCCTAAACCGTGTGCTAACACTAACCCGTACCCTAACTCGTACGCTCACCCTAAACCGTTGTCGTACCCTAACCTGTACCCTAAACCGTCCCCGTCCCCTAACCCTAACCCTAACCCTTACCCGAAGCCTTACCCTCACCCGTCCCCTAATCCTCACCCGTACGCTAACACTAACCCGTACCCTAACACGTACGCTCACCCTAAAACATTGTCGTACCCTAACCTGTACCCTAAACCGTCCCCGTCCCCTAACCCTAACCCTAACCCTAACCCTAACCCTAACCCTTACCCGAAGCCTTACGCTCACCCGTCCCCTAATCCTAACCCGTACGCTAACACTAACCCGTACCCTAACACGTACGCTCACCCTAAACCGTTGTCGTACACTAACTTGTACCCTAAACCGTCCCCGTCCCCTAACCCTAACCCTAACCCTAACCCTTACCCGAAGCCTTACACTCACCCGTCCCCTAATCCTAACCCGTACGCTAACACTAACCCGTACCGTAAAACGTACGTTCACCCTAAACCGTTGTCGTACCCTAACCTGTACCCTAAACCGTCCCCGTCCCCTAACCCTAACCCTAACCCTAACCTTAACCCTAACGCTTACCCGAAGCCTTACCCTCACCCGTACCCTAATCCTAACCCGTACGCTAACACTAACCCGTACCCTAACACGTACGCTCACCCTAAACTGTTGTCGTACCCTAACCTCTACCCTAAACCGTCCCTGTCCCCGTCCCGTAACCCTAACCCTAACCCTAACACTATCCCTAACCTTTACCCGAAGCCTTACCCTCACCCGTCCCCTAATCCTAACCCGTACGCTAACACTATCTCGTACCCTAACACGTACGCTCACCCTAAACCGTTGTCGTACCCTAACCTGTACCCTAAAGCGTCCCCGTCCCCTAACGCTAACCCTAACCCTAACCCTAACCCTAACCCTTACCCGAAGACTTACCCTCACCCGTCCCCTAATCCTAACCCTTACGCTAACACTAACCCGTACCCTAACACGTAAGCTCACCCTAAACCGTTGTCGTACCCTAACCTGTACCCTAAACCGTCCCCGTCCCGATCCCCTAACCCTAACCCTAACCCTAACCCTTACCCGAAGCCTTACCCTCACCCGTCCCCTAATCCTAACCCGTACGCCAACACTAACCCGTACCCTAACACGTACGTTCACCCTAAACCGTTGTCGTACACTAACCTGTACCCTAAACCGTCCCCATCCCCTAACCGTAACCCTAACCCTAACCCTTACCCGAAGCCTTACCCTCACCCGTCCCCGAATCCTAAACCGTACGCTAACACTAACCCGTACCCTAACACGTACGCTCACCCTAAACCGTTGTCGTACCCTAACCTGTACCCTAAACCGTCCCCGTCCCCGTCCCCTAACCCTAACCTTAACCCTAACACTAACCCTTACCCGAAGCCTTACCCTCACCCGTCCCCTAATCCTAATCCGTACGCTAACATTAACCCGTACCCTAACACGTACGCTCACCCTAAACCGTTGTCATACCCTAATCTGTACCCTAAACCGTCCCCGTCCCCTAACCCTAACCCTACCCCTAACCCTAACCCTTACCCGAAGCCTTACCCTCACCCGTCCCCTAATCCTAACCTGTACGCTAACACTAACCCGTACCCTAACACGTACGCTCACCCTAAATCGTTGTCGTACCCTAACCTGTACCGTAAACCGTCCCCGTACCCTAACCCTAACCCTAACCCTAACCCTAACACTTACCCGAAGCCTTACCCTCACCCGTCCCCTAATCCTAAGCCGTACGCTAACACTAACCCGTACCCTAACACGTACGCTCACCCTAAACCGTTGTCGTATCCTAACCTGTACCCTAAACCATCCCCGTCCCCTAACCCTAACCCTAACCCTAACCCTAACCCTTACCCGAAGCCTTACCCTCACCCGTCCCCTTATCCTAACCCGTGCGCTAACACTAACCCGTACCCTAACTCGTACGCTCACCCTAAACCGTTGTCGTACCCTAACGTGTACCCTAAACCGTCCCCGTCCCCTAACCCTAAGCCTAACCCTTACCCGAAGCCTTACCCTCACCCGTCCCCTAATCCTCACCCGTACGCTAACACTAACCCGTACCCTAACACGTACGCTCACCCTAAAACATTGTCGTACCCTAACCTGTACCCTAAACCGTCCCCGTCCCCTAACCCTAACCCTAACCCTAACCCTAACCCTAACCCTTTCCCGAAGCCTTACGCTCACCCGTCCCCTAATCCTAACCCGTACGCTAACACTAACCCGTACCCTAACACGTACGCTCACCCTAAACCGTTGTTGTACCCTAACCTGTACCCTAAACCGTCCCCGTCCCCTAACCCTAAACCTAACCCTAGTCCTAACCCTAACCCTTACCCGAAGCCTTACCCTCACCCGTCCCTAATCCTCACCCGTACGCTAACACTAACCCGTACCCTAACACGTACGCTCACCCTAAACCGTTGTCGTACCCTAACCTGTACCCTAAACCGACCCGTCCCCGTCCCCTAACCCTAACCCTAACACTAACCCTTACCCGAAGCCTTACCCTCACCCGTCCCCGAATCCTAAACCGTACGCTAACACTAACCCGTACCCTAACACGTACGCTCCCCCTAAACGGTTGTCGTACCCTAACCTGTACCCTAAACCGTCCACGTCCCCTAAACTTAACCCTAACCCTAACCCTAACACTTACCCGAAGCCTTACCCTCACCCGTCCCCTAATCCTAACCCGTACGTTAACACTAACCCGTACCCTAACACGTACGCTCACCCTAAACCGTTGTCGTACCCTAACTTGTACCCTAAACCGTCCCCGTGCCCGTCCCCTAACCGTAACTCTAACCCTAACCCTAACCCTTTCCCGAAACCTTACCCTCACCCGTCCCCTAATCCTAACCCGTACGCTAACACTAACCCATACCCTAACACGTACGCTCACCCTAAACGGTTGTCGTACCCTAACTTGTACCCTAAACCGTCCCCGTCCCCTAACCCTAACCCTAACCCTAACCCTAACCCTAACGTTTACCCGAAGCCTTACCCTCACCCGTGCCCTAATCCTAACCCGTACACTAACACTAACCCGTACCCTAACACGTACGCTCACCCTAAACCGTTGACGTACCCTAACCTGTACCCTAAACCGTCCCCGTCCCCGTCCCCTAACCCTAACCCTAACACTAACACTAACCCTTACCCGAAGCCTTACCCTCACCCGTCCCCTAATCCTAATCCGTACGCTAACACTAACCCGTACCCTAACACGTACGCTCACCCTCAACCGTTGTCATACCCTAATCTGTACCCTAAACCGTCCCCGTCCCCTAACCCTAACCCTAACCCTAACCCTAACCCTTACCCGAAGCCTTACCCGCACCCGTCCCCAATCCTAACCTGTACGCTAACACTAACCCGTACCCTAAAACGTACGCTCACCCTAAATCGTTGTCGTACCGTAACCTGTACCCTAAACCGTCCCCGTACCTTAACCCTAACCCTAACCCTAACCCTAACCCTAACACTTACCCGAAGCCTTACCCTCACCCGTCCCCTAATCCTAAGCCGTACGCTAACACTAACCCGTACCCTAACACCTACGCTCACCCTAAACCGTTGTCGTAACCTATCCTGTACCCTAAACCGTCCCCGTCCCCTAACCCTAACCCTAACCCTAACCCTAACCCTTACCCGAAGCCTTACCCTCACCCGTCCCCTTATCCTAAACCGTGTGCTAACACTAACCCGTACCCTAACTCGTACGCTCACCCTAAACCGTTGTCGTACCCTAACACGTACCCTAAACCATCCCCGTCCCCTAACCCTAACCCTAACCCGAAGCCTTACCCTCACCCGTCCCCTAATCCTCACCCGTACGCTAACACTAACCCGTACCCTAACACGTACGCTCACCCTAAAACATTGTCGTACCCTAACCTGTACCCTAAACCGTCCCCGTCCCCTAACCCTAACCCTAACCCTAACCCTAACCCTAACCCTTACCCGAAGCCTTACGCTCACCCGCCCCTAATCCTAACCCGTACGCTAACACTAACCCGTACCCTAACACGTACGCTCACCCTAAACCGTTGTTGTACCCTAACCTGTACCCTAAACCGTCCCCGTCCCCTAACCCTAAACCTAACCCTAGTCCTAACCCTAACCCTTACCCGAAGCCTTACCCTCACCCGTCCCCTAATCCTAACCCGTACGCTAACACTAACCTATACCCTAACACGTACGCTCCCCCTAAACGGTTGTCGTACCCTAACCTGTACCCTAAACCGTCCACGTCCCCTAACCTTAACCCTAAACCTAACCCTAACACTTACCCGAAGCCTTACCCTCACCCGTCCCCTAATCCTAACCCGTACGTTAACACTAACCCGTACCCTAACACGTACGCTCACCCTAAACCGTTGTCGTACCCTAACTTGTACCCTAAACCGTCCCCGTGCCCGTCCCCTAACCGTAACTCTAACCCTAACCCTAACCCTTTCCCGAAGCCTTACACTCACCCTTCCCCTAATCCTAACCCGTACGCTAACACTAACCCATACCCTAACACGTACGCTCACCCTAAACCGTTGTCGTACCCTAACTTGTACCCTAAACCGTCCCCGTCCCCTAACGCTAACCCTAACCCTAACCCTAACCCTAACCCTTACCCGAAGCCTTACCCTCACCCGTGCCCTAATCCTAACCCGTACACTAACACTAACCCGTACCCTAACACGTACGCTCACCCTAAACCGTTGACGTACCCTAAACTGTACCCTAAACCGTCCCCGTCCCCGTCCCCTAACCCTAACCCTAACCCTAACCCTAACCTTTACCCGAAGCCTTACCCTCAGCCGTCCTCTAATCCTAACCCGTACGCTAACACTAACCCTTACCCTAACACGTACGCTCACCCTAAATCTTTGTCGTACCCTAACCTGTAGCCTAAACCATCCCCGTCCCCGTCCCCGTCCCCGTACCCTAACCCTAATCCTAACCCTTACCCGAAGCCTTAACATCACCTGTCCCCTAATCCTAACCCATACGCTAACACTAACCCATACCCTAACATGTACGCTCACCCTAAACCGTTGTCGTACCCTAACCTGTACCCTAAACCGTCCCTGTCCCCGTCCCCTAACCCTAACCCTAGCCCTAACCCTAACCCTAACCCTTACCCGAAGCCTTACCCTCACCCGTCCGCTAATACTAACCCGTAAGCTAACACTAACCCGTAAGCTAACACTAACCCGTACCCTAACACGTACGCTCACCCTAAACCTTTGTCGTACCCTAACCTGTACCCTAAACCGTCCGGGTCCCCTAACCCTAACCCTAACCCTAACCCTAACCCTAACCCTTACCCGAAGCCTTACACTCACCCGTCACCTAATCCTCACCCGTACGCTAACACTAACCCGTACCCTAACACGTACGCTCACCCTAAACCGTTGTCGTACCCTAACCTGTACCCTAAACCGTCCCCTAACCCTAACCCTAAACCTAACCCTATCCCTAACCCGAACCCTTACCCTTACCCGAAGCCTTACCCTCACCAGTCCCCTAATCCTAACCCGTACGCTAACACTAACCCGTACCCTAACACGTACGCTCACCCTAAACCGTTGTCGTACCCTAACCTGTACCCTAAACCTTCCCCGTCCCCTAACCCTAACCCTAACCCTAACCCTTACGCGAAGCCTTACCCACACCCGTCCCCTAATCCTAACCCGTACGCTAACACTAACACGTACCCTAACACCTACGCTCACCCTAAACCTTTGTCGTACCCTAACCTGTACCCTAAACCGTCCCCGTCCCCTAACCCTAACCCTAACCCTTACCCGAAGCCTTACCCTCACCCGTTCCCTAATCCTAACCCGTACGCTAACACTAACCAGTACCCTAACACGTACGCTCACCCTAAACCGTTGTCGTACCCTAACTTGTACCCTAAACCGTCCCCGTCCCCTAACCCTAACCCTAACCCTAACCCTTACCCGAAGCCTTACCCTCACCCGTCCCCTAATCCTAACCCGTACGCTAACACTAACCCGTACCCTAAAACTTACGCTCACCCTAAACCGTTGTCGTACCCTAACCTGTACCCTAAACCGTCCCCGTCCCCTAACCCTAACCCTAACCCTTACCCGAAGCCTTACCCTCACCCGTCCCCTAATCCTCACCCGTACGCTAACACTAACCCGTACCCTAACATGTACGCTCACCCTAAACCGTTGTCGTACCCTAACCTGTACCCTAAACCGTCCCTGTCCCCGTCCCCTAACCCTAATCCTAGCCCTAACCCTAACCCTAACCCTTACCCGAAGCCTTACCCTCACCCGTCCCCGAATCCTAAACCGTACGCTAACACTAACCCGTACCCTAACACGTACACTCACCCTAAACCGTTGTCGTACACTAACCTGTACCCTAAACCGTCCCCATCCCCTAACCGTAACCCTAACCCTAACCCTAACCCTTACCCGAAGCCTTACCCTCATCCGTCCCCGAATCCTAAACCGTACGCTAACACTAACCCGTACCCTAACACGTACGCTCACCCTAAACCGTTGTCGTACCCTAACCTGTACCCTAAACCGTCCCCGTCCCCGTCCCCTAACCCTAACCCTAACCCTAACACTAAACCTTACCCGAAGCCTTACCCTCACCCGTCCCCTAATCCTAATCCGTACGCTAACACTAACCCGTACCCTAACACGTACGCTCACCCTAAACCGTTGTCATACCCTAATCTGTACCCTAAACCGTCCCCGTCCCCTAACCCTAACCCTAACCCTAACCCTAAACCTTACCCGAAGCCTTACCGTCACCCGTCCCCTAATCCTAACCCGTACGCTAACACTAACCCATACCCTAACACGTACGCTCACCCTAAACCGTTGTCGTACACTAACTTGTACCCTAAACCGTCCCCGTCCCCTAACCCTAAGCCTAACCCTAACCCTAACCCTAACCCTTACCCGAAGCCTTACCCTCACCCGTCCCCTAATCCTAACCCGTACACTAACACTAACCAGTACCCTAACACGTACGCTCACCCTAAACCGTTGACGTACCCTAACCTGTACCCTATACCGTCCCCGTCCCCGTCCCCTAACCCTAACCCTAACCCTAACCCTAACCCTAACCCTTACTCGAAGCCTTACACTCACCCGTCCCCTAATCCTAACCCGTACGCTAACACTAACCTGTACCCTAACACGTACGCTCACCCTAAACCGTTGTCGTACCCTAACCTGTACCCTAAACCGTCCCCGTCCCCGTCCCCTAACCCTAACCCTAACCCTAACCTTTACCCGAAGCCTTACCCTCAGCCGTCCTCTAATCCTAACCCGTACGCTAACACTAACCCGTACCCTAAAACGTACGCTCACCCTAAATCTTTGTCGTACCCTAAACTGTACCCTAAACCATCCCCGTCCCCGTTCCCGTCCCCGTACCCTAACCCTAATCCTAACCCTTACCCGAAGCCTTACCCTCACCCGTCCCCTAATCCTAACCCATACGCTAACACTAACCCATACCCTAACATGCACGCTCACCCTAAACCGTTGCCGTACCCTAACCTGTACCCTAAACCGTCCCTGTCCCCGTCCCCTAACCCTAACCCCAGCCCTAACCCTAACCCTAACCCTTACCCGAAGCCTTACCCTCACCCGTCCGCTAAACCTAAACCGTACGCTAACACTAACCCGTACCCTAACACGTACGCTCACCCTAAACCATTGTCGCAGCCGAACCTGTACCTTAAACCGTCCCCGTCACCTAACCCTAACCCTAACCGTAACCCTAACCCTTACCCGAAGCCTTACCATCACCCGTCCCCTAATCCTAACCCGTACGCTAACACTAACCCGTACCTTAACACGTACGCTCACCCTAAACTTTTGTCGTACCCTAACCTGTACCCTAAACCGTCCGGGTCCCCTAACCCTAACCCTAACCCTAACCCTAACCCTAACCCTTACCCGAAGCCTTACACTCACCCGTCACCTAATCCTCACCCGTACGCTAACACTAACCCGTACCCTAACACGTACGCTCACCCTAAACCGTTGTCGTACCCTAACCTGTACCCTAAACCGTCCCCTAACCCTAATCCTAAGCCTAACCCTAACCCTAACCCTAACCCTTACCCGAAGCCTTACCCTCACCCGTCCCCTAATCCTAACTCGTACGCTAACAGTAACCCGTACCCTAACACGTACGCTCACCCTAAACCGTTGTCGTACCCTAACCTGTACCCTAAACCGTCCCCGTCCCCTAACCCTAACCCTAACCCTAACCCTAACCCTTACGCGAAGCCTTACCCTCACCCGTCCCCTAATCCTAACCCGTACGCTAACACTAACCCGTACCCTAACACGTACGCTCACCCTAAACTTTGTCGTACCCTAACCTGTACCGTACACCGTCCCCGTCCCCTAACCCTAACCCTAACCCTTACCCGAAGCCTTACCCTCACCCGTTCCCTAATCCTAACCCGTACGCTAACACTAACCAGTACCCTAACACGTACGCTCTACCTAAACCGTTGTCGTACCCTAACTTGTACCCTAAACCGTCCCCGTTCCCTAACCCTAACCCTAACCCTTACCCGAAGCCTTACCCTCACCCGTCCCCTAATCCTAACCCGTATGCTAACACTAACCCGTACCCTAAAACGTACGCTCACCCTAAAGCGTTGTCGTACCCTAACCTGTACCCTAAACCGTCCCCGTCCCCTAACCCTAACCCTAACCCTAACCCTTAACTGAAGCCTTACCCTCACCCGTCCCCTAATCCTAACCCGTACGCTAACACTATCCCGTACCCTAACACGTACGCTCACCCTAAACTGCTGTTGTACCCTAACCTGTACCCTAAACCGTCCCTGTCCCCGTCCCGTAACCCTAACCCTAACCCTAACCCTAACCCTTACCCGAAGCCTTACCCTCACCCGTCCCCTAATCCTAACCTGTACGCTAACACTAACCCGTACCCTAACACGTACGCTCACCCTAAACCGTTGTCATACCCTAACCTGTACCCTAAACCGTCCCCGTCCCCTAACCCTAACCCTAACCCTAACCCTATCCCTTACCCGAAGCCTTACCCTCACCCGTCCCCTAATCCTAAACCGTACGCTAACACTAACCCGTACCCTAACACGTACGCTCACCTTAAACCGTTGTCGTACCCTAACCTGTACCCTAAACCGTCCCCGTCCCCTAACCCTAACCCTAACCCTTACCCGAAGCCTTACCCTAACCCGTCCCCTAATCCTCACCCGTACGCTAACACTAACCCGTACCCTAACACGTACGCTCACCCTAAAACGTTGTCGTACACTAACCTGTACCCTAAACCATCCCCGTCCCCTAACCCTAACCCTAACCCTAACCCTAACCCTAACCCTTACCCGAAGCCTTACCCTCACCCGTCCCCTAATCCTAACCCGTACGCTAACACTAACCCATACCCTAACACGTACGCTCACCCTAAACCGTTGTCGTACCCTAACCTGTACCCTAAACCGTCCCCGTCCCTGTCCCCTAACCCTAGCCCTAACCCTAACCCTAACACTTACCCGAAGCCTTACCCTCACCCGTCCGCTAATCCTAACCCGTACGCTAACACTAACCCGTACCCTAACACGTACGCTCACCCTAAACCATTGTCGCAGCCGAACCTGTACCCTAAACCGTCCCCGTCCCCTAACCCTAACCCTAACCCTAACCCTAACCCTTACCCGAAGCCTTACCCTCACCCGTTCCCTAATCCTAACCCGTACGCTAACACTAACCCGTACCTTAACACGTACACTCACCCTAAACCGTTGTCGTACCCTAACCTGTACCCTAAACCGTCCGCGTCCCCTAACCCTAACCCTAACCCTAACCCTAACCCTAACCCTTACCTGAAGCCTTACACTCACCCGTCACCTAATCCTCACCCGTACGCTAACACTAACCCGTACCCTAACACGTACGCTCACCCTAAACCGTTGTCGTACCCTAACCTGTACCCTAAACCGTCCCCTAACCCTAACCCTAAACCTAACCCTAACCCTAACCCTTACCCGAAGCCTTACCCTCACCCGTCCCCTAATCTTAACCCGTACACAAACACTAACCCGTACCCTAACACGTACGCTGACCCTAAACCGTTGTCGTACCCTAACCTGTACCCTAAACCGTCCCCGTCCCCTAACCCTAACCCTAACCCTAACCCTAACCCTAACCCTTACGCGAAGCCTTACCCTCACCCGTCCCCTAATCCTAACCCGTACGCTAACACTAACCCGTACCCTAACACGTACGCTCAACCTAAACCGTTGTCGTACCCTAACCTGTACCCTAAACCGTCCCCGTCCCCTAACCCTAACCCTAACCCTTACACGAAGCCCTACCCTCACCCGTTCCCTAATCCTAAGCCGTACGCTAACACTAACCAGTACCCTAACACGTACGCTCACCCTAAACCGTTGTCGTACCCTAACTTGTACCCTAAACCATCCCCGTCCCCTAACCCTAACACTAACCCTAAACCTTACCCGAAGCCTTACCCTCACCCGTCCCCTAATCCTAACCCATACGCTAACACTAACCCGTACCCTACCACGTACGCTCACCCTAAACCGTTGTCGTACCCTAACCTGTACCCTAAACTGTCCCCGTCCCGTAACCCTAACCCTAAACCTAACCCTAACCCTAACCCTTACCCGAAGACTTACCCTCACCCGTCCCCTAATCCTAACCCTTACGCTAACACTAACCCATACCCAAACACGTAAGCTCACCCTAAACGGTTTTCGTACCCTAACCTGTACCCTAAACCGTCCCCGTCCCCGTCCCCTAACCCTAACCCTAACCCTAACCCTTACCCGAAGCCTTACACTCACCCGTCCCCTAATCCTAACCCGTACGCCAACACTAACCCGTACCGTAACACGTACGCTCACCCTAAACCGTTGTCGTACACTAACCTGTACCCTAAACCGTCCCCATCCCCTAACCCTAACCCTAACCCTAACCCTATCCCTTACCCGAAGCCTTACCCTCACCCGTCCCCTAATCCTAACCCGTACGCTAACACTAACCCGTACCCTAACACGTACGCTCACCCTAAACCGTTGTCGTACCCTAACCTGTACCCTAAACCATCCCCGTCCCCTAACCCTAACCCTAACCCTTACCCGAAGCCTTACCCTCACCCGTCCCCTAATCCTCACCCGTACGCTAACACTAACCCGTACCCTAACACGTACGCTCACCCTAAAACGTTGTCGTACACTAACCTGTACCCTAAACCGTCCCCGTCCCCGTCCACTAACCCTAACCCTAACCCTAACCCTAACCCTTACCCGAAGCCTTACCCTCACCCGTCCCCTAATCCTAACCCGTACGCTAACATTAACACGTACCCTAACACGTACGCTCACCCTAAATCGTTGTCGTACCCTAACCTGTACCCTAAACCGTCCCCGTCCCATAAACCTAAACCTAACCCTAACCCTTACCCGAAGCCTTAACCTCACCCGTCCCCTAATCCTCACCCGTACGCTAACACTAACCCGTACCCTAACACGTACGCTCACCCTAAACCGTTGTCGTACCCTAACCTGTACCCTAAACCGTCCCCGTCCCCTAAACCTAACCCTAACCCTAACCCTAACCCTAACCCTTACCCGAAGCCTTACCCTCACCCGTCCCCTAATCCTAACCCGTACGCTAACACTAACCCGTACCCTAACACGTACGCTCACCCTAAACGGTTGACGTACCCTAAACTGTACCCTAAACCGTCCACGTCCCCTTACCCTAACCCTAACCCTAAACCTAACCCTTACCCGAAGCCTTACCCTAACCCGTCCCCTAATCCTAACCCGTACGTTAACACTAACCGGTACCCTAACACGTACCCTCACCCTAAACCGTTGTCCTATGCTAACTTGTACCCTAAACCGTCCCTGTGCCCGTCCCCTAACCCTAACCCTAACCCTAACCCTAACCCTTTCCCGAAGCCTTAACCTCACCCGTCCCCTAATCCTCACCCGTACGCTAACACTAACCCGTACCCTAACACGTACGCTCACCCTAAAACGTTGTCGTACACTAACCTGTACCCTAAACCGTCCCCGTCCCCTACCCTAACCCTAAACCTAACCCTAACCCTAACCCTTACCCGAAGCCTTACCCTCACCCGTCCCCTAATACTAACCCGTTCGCTAACACTAACCCGTACCCTAAAACGTACGCTCACCCTAAACCGTTGTCGTACCCTAACCTGTACCCTAAACCGTCCCCTTCCCCTAACCCTAAACCTAACTCTAACCCTAACCCTAACCCTTACCCGAAGCCTTACCCTCACCCGTCCCCTAATCCTCACCCGTACGCTAACACTAACACATACCCTAACACGTACGCTCACCCTAAACAGTTGTCGTACCCTAACCTGTACCCTAAACCGTCCCAGTCCCCTAAACCTAACCCTAAACCTAACCCTAACCCTAACCCTTACCCGAAGCCTTACCCTCACCCGTCCCCAAATCCTAACCCGTACGCTAACACTAACCCGTACCCTAACACGTACGCTCACCCTAAACGGTTGTCGTACCCTAACCTGTACCCTAAACCGTCCACGTCCCCTAACCCTAACCCTAACCCTAACCCTAACCCTTACCCGAAGCCTTACCCTCACCCATCCCCTAATCCTAACCCGTACGCTAACACTAACCCATACCCTAACACGTACGCTCACCCTAAACCGTTGTCGTACCCTAACTTGTACCCTAAACCGTCCCCGTCCCCTAACCCTAACCCTAACCCTAACCCTAACCCTAAACCTTACCAGAAGCCTTACCCTCACCCGTCCCCTATTCCCAACCCGTACACAAACACTAACCCGTACCCTAACACGTACGCTCACCCTAAACGGTTGACGTACCCTAACCTGTACCCTAAACCGTCCCCGTCCCCTAACACTAAACCTAACCATAACCCTATCCCTAACCCTTACCCGAAGCCTTACATTCACCCGTCCCCTAATCCTAACCCGTACGCTAACACTAACCCTTACCCTAACACGTACGCTCAGCCTAAACCGTTGTCGTACCCTAACCTGTACCCTAAACCGTCCCCGTCCCCTAACCCTAACCCTAACCCTAACCCTAACACTTACCCGAAGCCATATCCTCACCCGTCCCCTAATCCTAACCCGTACGCTAACACTAACCCGTACCCTAACATGTACGCTCACCCTAAACCGTTGTCGTACCCTAACCTGTACCCTAAATCGTCCCTGTCCCCTAACGCTAACCCTAACGCTTACCCGAAGCCTTACCCTCACCCGTTCCCTAATCCTAACCCGTACGCTAACACTAACCAGTACCCTAACACGTACGCTCACCCTAAACCGTTGTCGTACCCTAACTTGTACCCTAAACCGTCTCCGTCCCCTAACCCTAACACTAACCCTAACCCTTACCCGAAGCCTTACCCTCACCCGTCCCCTAATCCTAACCCGTACGCTAACACTAACCCGTACCCTAACACGTACGCTCACCCTAAACCGTTGTCGTACAGTAACCTGTACCCTAAACCGTCGCCGTCCCCGTCCCCGTCCCCTAACCCTAACACTAACCCTTACCCGAAGCCTTACCCTCACCCGTCCCCTAATCCTAACCCGTACGCTAACACTAACCCGTACCCTAACACGTACGCTCACCCTAAACTGTTGTCGTACCCTAACCTGTACCCTAAACCATCCCTGTCCCCGTCCCGTAACCCTAACCCTAACCCTAACACTAACCCTAACCCTTACCCGAAGCCTTACCCTCACCCGTCCCCTAATCCTAACCCGTACGCTAACACTAACCCGTACCCTAACACGTACGCTCACCCTAAACCGTTGTCGTACCCTAACCTGTACCCTAAACCGTCCCCGTCCCCTAACCCTGACCCTAACCCTAACCCTAACTCTAACCCTTACCCGAAGACTTTCCCTCACCCGTCCCCTAATCCTAACCCTTACGCTAACACTAACCCGTACCCTAACACGTAAGCTCACCCTAAACGGTTTTCGTACCCTAACCTGTACCCTAAACCGTCCCCGTCCCCGTCCCCTAACCGTAACCCTAACCCTAACCCTTACCCTAAGGCTTACCCTCACCCATCCCCTAATCCTAACCGGTACGCCAACACTAACCCGTACCCTAACACGTACGCTCACCCTAAACCGTTGTCGTACCGTAAACTGTACCCTAAACCGTCCCCATCCCCTAACCCTAACCCTAACCCTAACCCTTACCCGAAGCCTTACCCTTACCCGTCCCCTAATCCTAAACCGTACGCTAACACTAACCCGTACCCTAACACGTACGCTCACCATAAACCGTTGTCGTACCCTAACCTGTACCCTAAACCGTCCCTGTCCCCTTCCCCTAACCCTAACCCTAACCCTAACCCTAACCCTTACCCGAAGCCTTACCCTCACCCGTCCCCTAATCCTAACCCGTACGCTAACACTAATCCGTACCCTAACACGTACGCTCACCCTAAACCGTTGTCATACCATAACCTGTACCCTAAACCGTCCCCGTCCCCGTCCCCGTCCCCTAACCCTAACCCTATCCCTTACCCGAAGCCTTACCCTCACCCGTCCCCTAATCCTACCCGTACGCTAACACTAACCCGTACCCTAACACGTACGCTCACCCTAAACCGTTGTCGCAGCCTAACCTGTACCCTAAACCGTCCCCGTCCCTTAACCCTAACCCTAACCCTAACCCTAACCCTAACCCTTATCCGAAGCCTTACCCTCACCCGTCCCCTAATCCTAACTCGTACGCTAACACTAACCCGTACCCTAACACGTACGCTCACCCTAAATCGTTGTCGTACCCTAACCTGTACCCTAAACCGTCCCCGAACACTAACCCTTACCCTAACCCTAACCCTAACCCTAACACTTACCCGAAGCCTTACCCTCACCCGTCCCCTAATCCTAACCCGTACGCTAACACTAACCCGTACCCTAACACGTACGCTCACCCTAAACCGTTGTCGTACCCTAACCTGTACCCTAAACCGTCCCCGTCCCCTAACCCTAAGCCTAACCCTAACCCTCACCCTTACCCGAAGCCTTACCCTCACCCGTCCCCTAATCCTAACCCGTACGATAACACTTACCCGTACCCTAACACGTACGCTCACCCTAAACCGTTGTCGTACCCTAACCTGTACCCTAAACCGTCCCCGTCCCCTAACCCTATCCCTAACCCTAACCCTAACCCTAACCCTTACCCGAAGCCTTATCCTCCCCCTTCCCCTAATCCTAACCCGTACGCTAACACTAACCCGTACCCTAACACGTACGCTCACCCTAAACCGTTGTCGTACCCTAACCTGTACCCTAAACCGTCCCCGTCCCCGTCCCCGTCCCCGTCCCCTAAACCTAACCCTAACCCTTACCCGAAGCCTTACCCTCACCCGTCCCCTAATCCTAACCCGTACGCTAACACTAACCCATACCCTAACATGTACGCTCACCCTAAACCGTTGTCGTACCCTAAAATGTACCCTAAACCGTCCCTGTCCCCGTCCCCTAACCCTAACCCTAACCCTAACCCTAACCCTAACCCTTACCCGAAGCCTTACACTCACCCGTCCCCTAATCCTAACCCGTACGCTAACACTAACCCGTACCCTAACACGTACGCTCACCCTAAATCGTTGAGGCAGCCTAACCTGTACCCTAAACCATCCCCGTCCCATAACCCTAACCCTAACCCTAACCCTTACACGAAGCCTTACCCTCACCCGTCCCCTAATCCTAACTCGTACGCTAACACTAACCCGTACCCTAACACGTACGCACACCCTAAATTGTTGTCGTACCCTAACCTGTACCCTAAACCGTCCCTGAACCCTAACCCTAACCCTAACCCTAAGCCAAACCCTAACACTTACCCGAAGCCTACCCTCACCCGTCCCCTAATCCTAACCCGTACGCTAACACTAACCCGTAACCTAACACGTACGCTCACCCTAAACCGTTGTCGTAGCCTAACCTGTACCCTAAACCGTCCCGTCCACTAACCCTACCCCTAACCCTAACCCTTACCCGAAGCCTTACCCTCACCCGTCCCCTAATCCTAACCCGTTCGCTAACACTAACCCGTACCCTAACACGTACGCTCACCCTAAATCGTTGTCGTACCCTAACCTGTACCCTAAGCCGTCCCCGTACCCTAACCCTAACCCTAACCCTAACCCTAACCCTAACACTTACCCGAAGCCTTACCCTCACCCGTCCCCTAATCCTAACCCGTACGCTAACACTAACCCGTACCCTAACACGTACGCTCACCTTAAACCGTTGTCGTATCCTAACCTGTACCCTAAACCGTCCCCGTCCCCTAACCCTAACCCTAACCCTTACCCGAAGCCTTACCCTCACCCGTCCCCTAATCCTCACCCGTAGTATAACACTAACCCGTACCCTAACACGTACGCTCACCCTAAACCGTTGTCGTACCCTAACCTGTACCCTAAACCGTCCCTGTACCCTAACCCTAACCCTAACCCTAACCCTAACCCTTACCCGAAGCCTTACCCTCACCCGTCCCCTTATCCTAACCCGTACACTAACACTAACCCGTACCCTAACACATACGCTCACCCTAAACCGTTGTCGTACACTAACCTGTACCCTAAACCGTCCCCGTCCCCTAACCCTAACCCTAACCCTAACCCTAACCCTAACCTTTACCCGAAGCCTTACCCTCACCCGTCCCCTAATCCTAACCCGTACGCTAACACTAACCCGTACCCTAACACGTACGCTTACCCTAAATCGTTGTCGTACCCTCACCTGTACCCTAAACCGTCCCCATCCCCGTCCCCATCCCGGTCCCCTAACCCTAACCCTAACCCTTACCCAAAGCCTTACCCTCACCCGTCCCCTAATCCTAACCCGTACGCTAACACTAACCCGAACCCTAACACGTACGCTCATCCTAAACCATTGTCGTAGCCTAACCTGTACCCTAAACCGTCCCCGTCCCCTAACCCTAACCTTAACAATAACCCTAACCCTTACCCGAAGCCTTACCCTCACCCGTCCCCTAATCCTAACCCGTACGCTAACACTAACCCGTACCCTAACACGTACGCTCACCCTAAATCTTTGTCGTACCCTAACCTGTACCCTAAACCGTCCCATACCCTAACCCTAACCCTAACCCTAAACCTTACCCGAAGCCTTACCCTCACCCGTCCCCTAATCCTAAACCGTACGCTAACACTAACCCGTACCCTAACACGTACGCTCACCCTAAACCGTTGTCGTAGCCTAACCTGTACCCTGAACCGTCCCCGTCCCCTAACCCTAACCCTAACACTAACCCTAACCCTTACCCGAAGCCTTACCCTCACCCGTCCCCTAATCCTAACCCGTACGCTAACACTAACCCGTACCCTAACACGTACACTCACCCTAAATCGTTGTCGTACCCTAACCTGTACCCTAAACCGTCCCCATACCCTAACACTTACCCTAACCCTAACCCTAACCCTAATCCTTACCCGAAGCCTTACCCTCACCCGTCCCCTAATCCTAACCCGTACGCTAACACTAACCCGTACCCTAACACTTACGCTCACCCTAAACCGTTGTCGTACCCTAACCTGTACCCTAAACCGTCCCCGTCAACTAAACCTAACCCTAACCCTAACACTAAACCTTACCCGAAGCCTTACCCTCACCCGTCCCCTAATCCTAACCCGTACGCTAACACTAACCCGTACCCTAACACGTACGCTCACCCTAAACCGTTGTCGTACCCTAAACTGTACCCTAAACCGTCCCCGTCCCCTAACCCTAACCCTAAACCTAACCCTAACCCTTACCCGAAGCCTTACACTCACCGGTCCCCTAATCCTCACCCGTACGCTAACACTAAACCATACCCTAACACGTACGCTCACCCTAAACCGTTGTCGTACCCTAACCTGTACCCTAAAGAGTCCCCGTTCCCTAACCCTAACCCTAACCCTAACCCTAACCCTTAACCGAAGCCTTACCCTCACCCGTCCCCTAATCCTAACACGTACGCTAACACTAAACCGTACCCTAACACGTACGCTCACCCTAAACCGTTGTCGTACCCTAACCTGTACCCTAAACCGTCCCCGTCCCCTAAACCTAACCCGAACCCTAAACCTAACCCTAACCCTTACCCAAAGCCTTACCCTCACCCGTCCCCTAATCCTAACCCGTACGCTAACGCTAACCCGTACACTAACACGTACGCTCACCCTAAACCGTTGTCGTACACTAACCTGTACCCTAAACCGTCCCCGTCCCCTAACCCTATGCCTAACCCTAACCCTAACCCTTACCCGAAGCCTTACACTCACCCGTCCCCTAATCCTAACCCGTAAGCTAACACTAACCCGTACCCTAACACGTACGCTCACCCTAAACGGTTGTCATACCCTAACCTGTACCCTAAACCGTCCCCGTCCCCTAACCCTAACCCTAACCCAACCCTAACCCTAACCCTTACCCGAAGCCTTACACTCACCCGTCCCTTAATCATAACCCGTACGCTAACACTAACCCGTACCCTAACACGTACGCTCACCCTAAACCGTTGTCGTACCCTAACCTGTACCCTAAACCGTCCCCGTCCCCGTCCCCGTCCCCTAACCCTAACCCTAACACTTACCCGAAGCCTTACCCGAAGCCTTACCCTCACCCGTCCCCTAATCCTAACCCGTACGCTAACACTAACCCCTACCCTAACACGTACGCTCACCCTAAACCGTTGGCGTAGCCTAACCTGTACCCTAAACCGTCCCCGTCCTCTAACCCTAAACCTAACCCTAACCCTAACCCTAACCCTTACCCGAAGCCTTACCCTCACCCGTCCCCTAATCCTAACCCGTACGCTAACACTAACCCGTACCCTAACACGTACGCTCACCCTAAAACATTGTCGTACCCTAACCTGTACCCTAAACCGTCCCCGTACCCTAACCCTAACTCTAACCCTAACCCTAACCCTAACACTTACCCGAAGCCTTACCCTCACCCGTCCCCTAATCCTAACCCGTACGCTAACACTAACCCGTACCCTAACACGTACGCTCAGCCTAAACCGTTGACGTACCCTAACCGGTACCCTAAACCGTCCCCGTCCCCTAACCCTAACCCTAACCCTAACCCTAACCCTTACCCGAAGCCTTACCCTCACCCGTCCCCTTATCCTAACCCGTACGCTAATACTAACCCGTACCCTAACACGTACGCTCACCCTAAACCGTTGTCGTACCCTAACCTGTACCGTAAACCGTCCCCGTCCCCTAATCCTAACCCTAACCCTAAACCTAACCCTTACCCGAAGCCTTACCCTCACCCGTCCTCTAATCCTACCCCGTACGCTAACACTAACCCGTACCCTAACACGTACGCTCACCATAAACCGTTGTCGTACCCTAACCTGTACCCTAAACCGTCCCCATTCCCTAACCCTAAACCTAACCTAACCCTAACCCTAACCCTTACCCGAAGCCTTACACTCACCCGTCCCCTAATCCTCACCCGTATGCTAACACTAACCCGTACCCTAACACGTACGCTCACCCTAAACCGTTGTCATACCCTAACCTGTGCCCTAAACCGTCCCCGTCCCCTAACCCTAACCCTAACCCTAACCCTAACCCTTACCCGAAACCTTACCCTCACCCGTCGCCTAATCCTAACCCGTACACTAACACTAACCCGTACCCTAACACGTACGCTCACCCTAAACCGTTGACGTACACTAACCTGTACCCTAAACCGTCCCCGTCCCCTAACCCTAATCCTAACCCTAACCCTAACCCTTACCCTAACCCTATCCCGAAGCCTTACCCTCACCCGTCCCCTAATCCTAACCCGTACGCTAACTCTAACCAGTACCCTAACACGTACGCTCACCCTAAAACGTTGTCGTAGCCTAACCTGTACCCTAAACCATCCCCGTCCCCTAACCCTAACCCTAACCCTAACCCTTACCCGAAGCCTTACCCTCACCCGTCCCCTAATCCTAAACCGTACGCTAACACTAAACCGTACCCTAACACGTACGCTCACCGTAAATCATTGTCGTACTCTAACCTGTACCCTAAACCGTCCCCGTACCCTAACCCTAACCCTAACCCTAACCCAAACCCTTACCCGAAGCCTTACCCTCACCCGTCCCCTAATGCTAACCCGTACGCTAACACTAACCTGTACCCTAACACGTACGCTCACCCTAAATCGTTGTCGTACCCTAACCTCTACCCTAAACCGTCCCCGTCCCCTAACGCTAACCCTAAACCTAACCCTAACTCTAACCCTTCCCCGAAAACTTACACTCACCCGTCCCATAATCCTCACCCGTACGCTAACACTAACCCGTACCCTAACACGTACGCTCACCCTAAACCGTTGTCGTACACTAACCTGTACCCTAAACCGTCCCCGTGCCCGTCCCCTAACCCTAACCCTAATCCTAACCCTAACACTTACCCGAAGCCTTACCCTCACCCTTCCCCTAATCCTAACCCGTACGCTAACACTAGCCGTACCCTAACACGTACGCTCACCCTAAACCGTTGTCGTACCTTAACCTGTACCCTAAACCGTCCCCGTCCCCTAACCCTAACCCTAACCCTAACCCTAACCCTAACCCTTACCCGAAGCCTTACCCTCACCCGTCCACTAATCCTAACCCGTACGCTAACACTAACCCGTACCCTAACACGTACGCTCAACCTAAACTGTTGTTGTACCCTAACCTGTACCCTAAACCGTCCCCGTCCCCGTCCCCTAACCCTAACCCTAACCCTAACCCTTACCCGAAGCCTTACCCTCACCCGTCCCCTAATCCTAATCCGTACGCTAACACTAACCCCTACCCTAACACGTACGCTCACCCTAAACCGTTGTCGTACACTAACCTGTATCCTAAACCGTCCCCATCCCCTAACCCTAACCCTAACCCTAACCCTTACCCGAAGCCTTACTCTTACCCGTCCCCTAATCCTAAACCGTACGCTAACACTAACCCGTACCCTAACACGTACGCTCACCCTAAACCGTTGTCATACCCTAACCTGTACCCTAAACCGTCCCCGTCCCCTAACCCTAACCCTAACCCTATCCCTTACCCGAAGCCTTACCCTCACCCGTCCCCTAATCCTAACCCGTACGCTAACACTAACCCGTATCCTAACACGTACTCTCACCCTAAATCGTTGTCGTACACTAACCTGTACCCTAAACCGTCCCCGTACCCTAACCCTAACCCTAACCCTAACCCTAACCCTAACACTTACCCGAAGCCTTACCCTCACCCGTCCCCTAATCCTAACCCGTACGCTAACACTAACCCGTACCCTAACACGTACGCTCACCCTAAACCGTTGTCGTACCCTAACCTGTACCCTAAACCGTCCCCGTCCCCTAACCCTAACCCTAACCCTAACACTTACCCGAAGCCTTACCCTCACCCGTCCCATAATCCTCACCCGTACGATAACACTAACCCGTACCCTAACACGTACGCTCACCCTAAACCGTTGTCGTACCCTAACCTGTACCCTAAACCGTCCCCGTCCCCTAACCCTAACCCTAACCCTAACCCTTACACGAAGCCTTACCCTCACCCGTCCCCTAATCCTAAACCGTACGCTAACACTAAACCGTACCCTAACACGTACGCTCACCCTAAACCGTTGTCGTACCCTAACCTGTACCCTAAACCGTCCCCGTCCCCGTCCCCTAACCCTAACACTAACCCTAACCCTTACCCGAAGCCGTACCCTCACCCGTCCCCTAATCCTAACCCGTGCGCTAACACTAAACCGCACCCTAACACGTACGCTCACCCTAAACTCTTGTCGTACCGTAAACTGTACCCTAAACCGTCCCTGCCCCTAACCCTAACCCTAACGCTTACCCGAAGCCTTACCCTCACCCGTCCCCTAATCCTAACCCGTACGCTAACACTAACCCATACCCTAGCACGTACGCTCACCCTAAACCGTTGTCATACACTCACCTGTACCCTAAACCGTCCCCGTCCCCGTCCCCGTCCCCGAAACCTAACCCTAACCCTAACCCTTACCCGAAGCCTTACCCTCACCCGTCCCCTAATCCTAACCCGTACGCTAACACTAACCCGTACCCTAACACGTACGCTCACCGTAAACCGTAGTCCTACACTAACCTGTACCCAAAACCGTCCCCGTCCCCTAAACCTAACCCTAACCCTAACCCTACCCCTCACCCGAAGCCTTACCCTCACCCGTCCCCTAATCCTAACCCGTACGCTAACACTAACCCGTACCCTAACACGTACGCTCACCCTAAACCGTTGTCGTACCCTAACCTGGACCCTAAACCGTCCCCGTCCCCGTCCCCTAACCCTAACCCTAACCCTAACCCGTCCCCGTCCCCGTCCCCTAACCCTAACCCTAACCCTTACCCGAAGCCTTACCGTCACCCGTCCCCTAATCCTAACCCGTACGCTAACACTAACCCATACCCTAACCTGTACCCTAAACCGTTCCTGTCCCCGTCCCCTAACCCTAACCCTAGCCCTAACCCTAACCCTAACCCTTACCCGAAGCCTTACCCTCACCCGTCCCCTAATCCTAAACCGTACGCTAACACTAACCCGTACCCTAACACGTACGCTCACCCTAAAATTTTGTCGCATCCTAACCTGTACCCTAAACCGTACCCGTCCCCTAACCCTAACCCTAACCCTATCCCTAACCCTTACCCGAAGCCTTACCCTCAACCGTCCCCTAATCCTAACTCGTACGCTAACACTAACCCGTACCCTAACACGTACGCTCACCCTAAATCGTTGTCGTACCCTAACCTGTACCCTAAACCGTCCCTGAACACTAACCCTAACCCTAACCCTAACACTTACCTGAAGACTTACCCTCACCCATCCCCTAATCCTAACCCGTACGCTAACACTAACCCGTACCCTAACACGTACGCTCACCCTAAACCGTTGTCGTACCCTAACGTGTACCCTAAACCGTCCCCGTCCCCTAAACCTAACCCTAATCCTAACCCTAACCCTTACCCGAAGCCTTACCCTCACCCGTCTCCTAATCCTAACCCGTACGCTAACACTAACCCGTAACCTAACACGTACGCTCACCCTAAACCGTTGTCGTAGCCTAACCTGTACCCTAAACCGTCCCGTCCCCTAACCGTAACCCTAACCCTAACCCTTACCCGAAGTCTTAACCTCACCCGTCCCCTAATCCTAACCCTTACGCTAACACTAACCCGTACCCTAACACGTACGCTCACCCTAAATCGTTGTCGTACACTAACCTGTACCCTAAACCGTCCCCGTACCCTAACCCTAACCCTAACCCTAACCCTAACCCTAACCCTTACCCGAAGCCTTACCCTCACCCGTCCCCTAATCCTAACCCGTACGCTAACACTAACCCGTACACTAACACGTACGCTCACCCTAAACTGTTGTCGTACCCTAACCTGTACCCTAAACCGTCCCTTTCCCCGTCCCGTAACCCTAACCCTAACCCTAACGCTAACCCTAACCCTTACCCGAAGCCTTACACTCACCCGTCCCCTAATCCTAATCCGTACGCTAACACTAACCCCTACCCTAACACGTACGCTCACCCTAAACCGTTGTCGTACCCTAACCTGTACCCTAAACCGTCCCCGTCCCCTAACCCTAACCCTAACCCTAACCCTAACCCTAACCCTTACCCGAAGCCTTACTCTTACCCGTCCCCTAATCCTAAACCGTACGCTAACACTAACCCGTACCCTAACACGTACGCTCACCCTAAACCGTTGTCATACCCTAACCTGTACCCTAAACCGTCCCCGTCCCCTAACCCTAACCCTAACCCTATCCCTTACCCGAAGCCTTACCCTCACCCGTCCCCTAATCCTAACCCGTACGCTAACACTAACCCGTATCCTAACACGTACTCTCACCCTAAATCGTTGTCGTACACTAACCTGTACCCTAAACCGTCCCCGTACCCTAACCCTAACCCTAACCCTAACCCTAACCCTAACACTTACCCGAAGCCTTACCCTCACCCGTCCCCTAATCCTAACCCGTACGCTAACACTAACCCGTACCCTAACACGTACGCTCACCCTAAACCGTTGTCGTACCCTAACCTGTACCCTAAACCGTCCCCGTCCCCTAACCCTAACCCTAACCCTAACACTTACCCGAAGCCTTACCCTCACCCGTCCCATAATCCTCACCCGTACGATAACACTAACACGTACCCTAACACGTACGCTCACCCTAAACCGTTGTCGTACCCTAACCTGTACCCTAAACCGTCCCCGTCCCCGTCCCCGTCCCCTAACCCTAACCCTAACCCTTACCCGAAGCCTTACCCTCACCCGTCCCCTAATCCTAACCCGTACGCAACACTAACCCATACCCTAACATGTACGCTCACACTAAAACGTTGTCGTACCATAAGCTGTACCCTAAACCGTCCCTGTCGCCGTCCCCTAACCCTAATCCTAACCCTAACCCTAACCCTTACCCGAAGCCTTACCCTCACTCGTCCCCTAATCCTAACCCGTACGCTAACACTATCCCGTACCCTAACACGTACGCTCACCCTAAACCGTTGTCGCAGCCTAACCTGTACCCTAAACCGTCCCCGTCCCCTAACCCTAACCCTAAACCTAACCCTTACCCGAAGCCTTACCCTCACCCGTCCCCTAATCCTAACTCGTGCGCTAACACTAACCCGTACCCTAACACGTACGCTCACCCTAAATCGTTGTCGTACCCTAACCTGTACCCTAAACCGTACCCGAAACCTAACCCTAACCCTAACCCTAACCCTAACCCTAACACTTACCCGAAGCCTTACCCTCACCCGTCCCCTAATCCTAACCCGTACTCTAACACTAACCCATACCTTAACACGTACGCTCACCATAAACCGTTGTCGTACCCTAACCTGTACCCTAAACCGTCCCCGTCCCCTAACCCTTACCCTAACCCTAACCCTAACCCTTACCCGAAGCCTTACCCTCACCCGTCCCCTAATCCTAACCCGTATGCTAACACTAACCCATACCTTAACATGTACGCTCACCCTAAACCGTTGTCGTACACTAACCTGTACCCTAAACCGTCCCTGTCCCCGTCCCCTAACCCTAACCCTAACCCTAAGCCTAACCCTAACCCTTACCCAAAGCCTTACCCTCACCCGTGCCCTAATCCTAACCCGTAGGCTAACACTAACCCGTACCCTAACACGTACGCTCACCCTAAACCGTTGTCGTACCCTAAACTGTACCCTAAACCGTCACCGTCCCCTACCCTAACCCTAACCCTAACCCTTACCCGAAGCCTTACCCTCACCCGTCCCCTAATCCTAACCCGTACGCTAACACTAACCCGTACCCTAACACGTACGCTCACCCTAAATCGTTGTCGTACCCTAACCTGTACCCTAAACCGTCCCCGTACCCTATCCCTAACCCTAACCCTAACCCTAACACTTACCCGAAGCCTTACCCTCACCCGTCCCCTAATCCGAACCCTTACGCTAACACTAACCCGTACCCTAACACGTACGCTCACCCTAAACCGTTTTCGTACCCTAACCTGTACCCTAAACCGTCCCCGTCCCCTAACACTAACCCTAACCCTAACCCTAACCCTTACCCGAAGCCTTACACTCACCCATCCCCTTATCCTAACCCGTACGCTAACACTAACCCATACCCTAACACGTACGCTCACCCTAAACCGCTGTCGTACCCTAACCTGTACCCTAAACCGTCCCCGTCCCCTAACACTAAACCTAACCCTAACCCTAACCCTTACCCGAAGCCTTACACTGACCCGTCCCCTAATTCTAACCCGTACGCTAACACTAACCCGTACCCTAACACGTACGCTCACACTAAACCGTTGTCGTACCCTAACCTGTACCCTAAACCGTCCCCGTCACCGTCCCCTAACCCTAACACTAACCCTAACCTTTACCCGAAGCCTTACCCTGACCCGTCCCCTAATCCTAACCCGTACGCTAACACTAACCCGTACCCTAACACGTACGCTTACCCTAAATCGTTGTCGTACCCTCACATGTACCCTAAACCGTCCCCGTCCCCTTCCCCATCCCCGTCCACTAACCCTAACCCTAACCCTTACCTGAAGCCTTACCCTCACCCGTCCCCTAATCCTAACCCGTACGCTAACACTAACCCGTACCCTAACACGTACGCTCACCCTAAACCGTTGTTGTAGCCTAACCTGTACCCTAAACCATCCCCGTCCCCTAACCCTAACCCTAACACTAACCCTAACCCTTACCCGAAGCCTTACCCTCACCCGTCCCCTAATCCTAACCCGTACGCTAACACTAACCCGTACCCTAACACGTACGCTCACCCTAAATCGTTGTTGTACCCTAACCTGTACCCTAAACCGTCCCCGTACCCTAACCCTAACCCTAACCCTAACCCTAACGCTTTCCCGAAGCCTTACCCTCACCCGTCCCCTAATCCTGACCCGTACGCTAACACTAACCCGTACCCTAACACGTACGCTCACCCTAAACCGTTGACGTACACTAACCTGTACCCTAAACCGTCCCCGTCCCCTAACCCTAACCCAACCCTAACCCTAACCCTAACCCTTACCCGAAGTCTTACACTCACCCGTCCCCTAATCCTAACCCGTAAGCTAACACTAACACGTACCCTAACACGTACGCTCACCCTAAACTGTTGTCGTACCCTAACCTGTATCCTAAACCGTCCACGTCCCCGTCCCCAACCCTAACCCTAACCCTAACCCTAACCTTTACCCGAAGCCTTACCCTCACCCGTCCCCTAATCCTAACCCGTACGCTAACACTAACCCGTTCCCTAACATGTACGCTCACCCTAAACCGTTGTCGTACCCTAACCTGTACCCTAAACCGTCCCCGTCCCCGTCCCCGTCCCCGTCCCCTAACCCTAACCCTAACCCTTATCCGAAGCCTTACCCTCACACGTCCCCTAATACTAACCCGTACGCTAACACTAACCCATACCCTAACATGTACGCTCACGCTAAACCGTTGTCCTACCCTAACCTGTACCCTAAACCGTCCCTGTCCCCATCCCCTAACCCTAACCCTAACCCTAACCCTAACCCTAACCCTTACCCGAAGCCTTACCCTCACCCGTCCCCTAATCCTAACCCGTACGCTAACACTAACCCCTACCCTAACACGTACGCTCACCCTAAAACGTTGTCGTAGCCTAACCTGTACCCTAAACCGTCCCCGTCCCCTAACCCTAACCCTAACCCTAACCCTAACCCTTACCCGAAGCCTTACCCTCACCCGTCCCCTAATCCTAACCCGTACGCTAACACTAACCCGTACCCTAACACGTACGCTCACCCTAAATCATTGTCGTACCCTAACCTGTACCCTAAACCGTCCCCGTACCCTAACCCTAACCCTAACCGTAACCCTAACCCTAACACTTACCCGAAGCCTTACCCTCACCCGTCCCCTAATCCTAACCCGTACGCTAACACTAACCCGTACCCTAACACGTACGCTCACCCTAAACCGTTGTCGTACCCTAACCTGTACCCTAAACCGTCCCCGTCCCTAACCCTAACCCTAACCCTAAACCTAAGCCTTACCCGAAGCCTTACCCTCACCCGTCCCCAATCCTAACCCATACGCTAACACTAACCCGTACCCTAACACGTACGCTCACCCTAAACCGTTGTCGTACCCTAACCTGTACCCTAAAGAGTCCCCGTCCCCTAACCCTAACCCTAACCCTAACCCTTACCCGAAGCCTTACCCTCACACGTCCCCTAATCCTAACCCGTACACTAACACTAATCCGTACCCTAACACGTACGCTCACCCTAAACTGTTGACGTACCCTAACCTGTACCCTAAACCGTCCCCGTCCCCTAACCCTAATTCTGACCCTAACCCTAACCCTAACCCTTACCCGAAGCCTTACACTCACCCGTCCCCTAAACCTAACCCGTACCCTAACACTAACCCGTATCCTAACACGTACGCTCACCCTAAACCGCTGTCGTACCCTAACCTGTACCCTAAACCGTCCCCGTCCCCGTCCCCTAACCCAAGCCCTAACCCTAACCTTTACCCGAAGCCTTACCCTCACCCGTCCCCTAATCCTAACCCGTACGCTAACACTAACCCGTACCCTTACACGTACGCTCACCCTAAACCCTTGTCGTACCCTAACCTGGACCCTAAACCGTCCCCGTCCCCGTCCCCGTCCCTGTCCCCGTCCCCTAACCCTAACCCTAACCCTAACCCTAACCCTAACCCTTACCCGAAGCCTTACCCTCACCCGTCCCCTAATCCTAACCCGTACGCTAACACTAACCCGTACCCTAACACGTACGCTCACCCTGAACCACTGTCGTAGCCTAACCTGTACCCTAAACCATCCCCGTCCCCTAACCCTAACCCTAACCCTAAACCTAACCCTTACCCGAAGCCTTACCCTCACCCGTCCCCTAATCCTAACCCGTACGCTAACACTAACCCGTACCCTAACACGTACACTCACCCTAAATCATTGTCGTACTCTAAACTGTACACTAAACCGTCCCCGTACCCTAACCTTAACCCTAACCCTAACCCTAACACTTACCCGAAGCCTTACCCTCACCCGTCCCCTAATCCTAACCCGTACGCTAACACTAACCCGTACCCTAACACGTACGCTCACCCTAAACCGTTGTCATACCCTAACCTGTACCCTAAACCGTCCCCGTACCCTAACCCTAACCCTAACCCTAACCCAAACCCTTACCCGAAGCCTTACCCTCACCCGTCCCCTAATGCTAACCCGTACGCTAACACTAACCTGTACCCTAACACGTACGCTCACCCTAAATCGTTGTCGTACCCTAACCTCTACCCTAAACCGTCCCGGTCCCCTAACGCTAACCCTAAACCTAACCCTAACTCTAACCCTTCCCCGAAAACTTACACTCACCCGTCCCATAATCCTCACCCGTACGCTAACACTAACCCGTACCCTAACACGTACGCTCACCCTAAACCGTTGTCGTACACTAACCTGTACCCTAAACCGTCCCCGTGCCCGTCCCCTAACCCTAACCCTAATCCTAACCCTAACACTTACCCGAAGCCTTACCCTCACCCTTCCCCTAATCCTAACCCGTACGCTAACACTAGCCGTACCCTAACACGTACGCTCACCCTAAACCGTTGTCGTACCTTAACCTGTACCCTAAACCGTCCCCGTCCCCTAACCCTAACCCTAACCCTAACCCTAACCCTAACCCTTACCCGAAGCCTTACCCTCACCCGTCCACTAATCCTAACCCGTACGCTAACACTAACCCGTACCCTAACACGTACGCTCAACCTAAACTGTTGTTGTACCCTAACCTGTACCCTAAACCGTCCCCGTCCCCGTCCCCTAACCCTAACCCTAACCCTAACCCTTACCCGAAGCCTTACCCTCACCCGTCCCCTAATCCTAATCCGTACGCTAACACTAACCCCTACCCTAACACGTACGCTCACCCTAAACCGTTGTCGTACACTAACCTGTATCCTAAACCGTCCCCATCCCCTAACCCTAACCCTAACCCTAACCCTTACCCGAAGCCTTACTCTTACCCGTCCCCTAATCCTAAACCGTACGCTAACACTAACCCGTACCCTAACACGTACGCTCACCCTAAACCGTTGTCATACCCTAACCTGTACCCTAAACCGTCCCCGTCCCCTAACCCTAACCCTAACCCTATCCCTTACCCGAAGCCTTACCCTCACCCGTCCCCTAATCCTAACCCGTACGCTAACACTAACCCGTATCCTAACACGTACTCTCACCCTAAATCGTTGTCGTACACTAACCTGTACCCTAAACCGTCCCCGTACCCTAACCCTAACCCTAACCCTAACCCTAACCCTAACACTTACCCGAAGCCTTACCCTCACCCGTCCCCTAATCCTAACCCGTACGCTAACACTAACCCGTACCCTAACACGTACGCTCACCCTAAACCGTTGTCGTACCCTAACCTGTACCCTAAACCGTCCCCGTCCCCTAACCCTAACCCTAACCCTAACACTTACCCGAAGCCTTACCCTCACCCGTCCCATAATCCTCACCCGTACGATAACACTAACCCGTACCCTAACACGTACGCTCACCCTAAACCGTTGTCGTACCCTAACCTGTACCCTAAACCGTCCCCGTCCCCTAACCCTAACCCTAACCCTAACCCTTACACGAAGCCTTACCCTCACCCGTCCCCTAATCCTAAACCGTACGCTAACACTAAACCGTACCCTAACACGTACGCTCACCCTAAACCGTTGTCGTACCCTAACCTGTACCCTAAACCGTCCCCGTCCCCGTCCCCTAACCCTAACACTAACCCTAACCCTTACCCGAAGCCGTACCCTCACCCGTCCCCTAATCCTAACCCGTGCGCTAACACTAAACCGCACCCTAACACGTACGCTCACCCTAAACTCTTGTCGTACCGTAAACTGTACCCTAAACCGTCCCTGCCCCTAACCCTAACCCTAACGCTTACCCGAAGCCTTACCCTCACCCGTCCCCTAATCCTAACCCGTACGCTAACACTAACCCATACCCTAGCACGTACGCTCACCCTAAACCGTTGTCATACACTCACCTGTACCCTAAACCGTCCCCGTCCCCGTCCCCGTCCCCGAAACCTAACCCTAACCCTAACCCTTACCCGAAGCCTTACCCTCACCCGTCCCCTAATCCTAACCCGTACGCTAACACTAACCCGTACCCTAACACGTACGCTCACCGTAAACCGTAGTCCTACACTAACCTGTACCCAAAACCGTCCCCGTCCCCTAAACCTAACCCTAACCCTAACCCTACCCCTCACCCGAAGCCTTACCCTCACCCGTCCCCTAATCCTAACCCGTACGCTAACACTAACCCGTACCCTAACACGTACGCTCACCCTAAACCGTTGTCGTACCCTAACCTGGACCCTAAACCGTCCCCGTCCCCGTCCCCTAACCCTAACCCTAACCCTAACCCGTCCCCGTCCCCGTCCCCTAACCCTAACCCTAACCCTTACCCGAAGCCTTACCGTCACCCGTCCCCTAATCCTAACCCGTACGCTAACACTAACCCATACCCTAACCTGTACCCTAAACCGTTCCTGTCCCCGTCCCCTAACCCTAACCCTAGCCCTAACCCTAACCCTAACCCTTACCCGAAGCCTTACCCTCACCCGTCCCCTAATCCTAAACCGTACGCTAACACTAACCCGTACCCTAACACGTACGCTCACCCTAAAACGTTGTCGCATCCTAACCTGTACCCTAAACCGTACCCGTCCCCTAACCCTAACCCTAACCCTATCCCTAACCCTTACCCGAAGCCTTACCCTCAACCGTCCCCTAATCCTAACTCGTACGCTAACACTAACCCGTACCCTAACACGTACGCTCACCCTAAATCGTTGTCGTACCCTAACCTGTACCCTAAACCGTCCCTGAACACTAACCCTAACCCTAACCCTAACACTTACCCGAAGACTTACCCTCACCCATCCCCTAATCCTAACCCGTACGCTAACACTAACCCGTACCCTAACACGTACGCTCACCCTAAACCGTTGTCGTACCCTAACGTGTACCCTAAACCGTCCCCGTCCCCTAAACCTAACCCTAATCCTAACCCTAACCCTTACCCGAAGCCTTACCCTCACCCGTCTCCTAATCCTAACCCGTACGCTAACACTAACCCGTAACCTAACACGTACGCTCACCCTAAACCGTTGTCGTAGCCTAACCTGTACCCTAAACCGTCCCGTCCCCTAACCGTAACCCTAACCCTAACCCTTACCCGAAGTCTTAACCTCACCCGTCCCCTAATCCTAACCCTTACGCTAACACTAACCCGTACCCTAACACGTACGCTCACCCTAAATCGTTGTCGTACACTAACCTGTACCCTAAACCGTCCCCGTACCCTAACCCTAACCCTA
Organism: Delphinapterus leucas; assembly: GCF_059928025.1. Classification (NCBI taxonomy): domain Eukaryota; kingdom Metazoa; phylum Chordata; class Mammalia; order Artiodactyla; family Monodontidae; genus Delphinapterus; species Delphinapterus leucas. The sequence continues at coordinate 4,256,652 of NW_028322236.1, read as the reverse complement.
ACCCTAACCCTAACCCTAACCCTTACCCGAAGCCTTACCCTCACCCGTCCCCTAATCCTAACCCGTACGCTAACACTAACCCGTACACTAACACGTACGCTCACCCTAAACTGTTGTCGTACCCTAACCTGTACCCTAAACCGTCCCTTTCCCCGTCCCGTAACCCTAACCCTAACCCTAACGCTAACCCTAACCCTTACCCGAAGCCTTACACTCACCCGTCCCCTAATCCTAATCCGTACGCTAACACTAACCCCTACCCTAACACGTACGCTCACCCTAAACCGTTGTCGTACCCTAACCTGTACCCTAAACCGTCCCCGTCCCCTAACCCTAACCCTAACCCTAACCCTAACCCTAACCCTTACCCGAAGCCTTACTCTTACCCGTCCCCTAATCCTAAACCGTACGCTAACACTAACCCGTACCCTAACACGTACGCTCACCCTAAACCGTTGTCATACCCTAACCTGTACCCTAAACCGTCCCCGTCCCCTAACCCTAACCCTAACCCTATCCCTTACCCGAAGCCTTACCCTCACCCGTCCCCTAATCCTAACCCGTACGCTAACACTAACCCGTATCCTAACACGTACTCTCACCCTAAATCGTTGTCGTACACTAACCTGTACCCTAAACCGTCCCCGTACCCTAACCCTAACCCTAACCCTAACCCTAACCCTAACACTTACCCGAAGCCTTACCCTCACCCGTCCCCTAATCCTAACCCGTACGCTAACACTAACCCGTACCCTAACACGTACGCTCACCCTAAACCGTTGTCGTACCCTAACCTGTACCCTAAACCGTCCCCGTCCCCTAACCCTAACCCTAACCCTAACACTTACCCGAAGCCTTACCCTCACCCGTCCCATAATCCTCACCCGTACGATAACACTAACACGTACCCTAACACGTACGCTCACCCTAAACCGTTGTCGTACCCTAACCTGTACCCTAAACCGTCCCCGTCCCCGTCCCCGTCCCCTAACCCTAACCCTAACCCTTACCCGAAGCCTTACCCTCACCCGTCCCCTAATCCTAACCCGTACGCAACACTAACCCATACCCTAACATGTACGCTCACACTAAACCGTTGTCGTACCCTAACCTGTACCCTAAACCGTCCCCGTCCCCGTCCCCTAACCCTAACACTAACCCTAACCCTTACCCGAAGCCGTACCCTCACCCGTCCCCTAATCCTAACCCGTGCGCTAACACTAAACCGCACCCTAACACGTACGCTCACCCTAAACTCTTGTCGTACCGTAAACTGTACCCTAAACCGTCCCTGCCCCTAACCCTAACCCTAACGCTTACCCGAAGCCTTACCCTCACCCGTCCCCTAATCCTAACCCGTACGCTAACACTAACCCATACCCTAGCACGTACGCTCACCCTAAACCGTTGTCATACACTCACCTGTACCCTAAACCGTCCCCGTCCCCGTCCCCGTCCCCGAAACCTAACCCTAACCCTAACCCTTACCCGAAGCCTTACCCTCACCCGTCCCCTAATCCTAACCCGTACGCTAACACTAACCCGTACCCTAACACGTACGCTCACCGTAAACCGTAGTCCTACACTAACCTGTACCCAAAACCGTCCCCGTCCCCTAAACCTAACCCTAACCCTAACCCTACCCCTCACCCGAAGCCTTACCCTCACCCGTCCCCTAATCCTAACCCGTACGCTAACACTAACCCGTACCCTAACACGTACGCTCACCCTAAACCGTTGTCGTACCCTAACCTGGACCCTAAACCGTCCCCGTCCCCGTCCCCTAACCCTAACCCTAACCCTAACCCGTCCCCGTCCCCGTCCCCTAACCCTAACCCTAACCCTTACCCGAAGCCTTACCGTCACCCGTCCCCTAATCCTAACCCGTACGCTAACACTAACCCATACCCTAACCTGTACCCTAAACCGTTCCTGTCCCCGTCCCCTAACCCTAACCCTAGCCCTAACCCTAACCCTAACCCTTACCCGAAGCCTTACCCTCACCCGTCCCCTAATCCTAAACCGTACGCTAACACTAACCCGTACCCTAACACGTACGCTCACCCTAAAACGTTGTCGCATCCTAACCTGTACCCTAAACCGTACCCGTCCCCTAACCCTAACCCTAACCCTATCCCTAACCCTTACCCGAAGCCTTACCCTCAACCGTCCCCTAATCCTAACTCGTACGCTAACACTAACCCGTACCCTAACACGTACGCTCACCCTAAATCGTTGTCGTACCCTAACCTGTACCCTAAACCGTCCCTGAACACTAACCCTAACCCTAACCCTAACACTTACCCGAAGACTTACCCTCACCCATCCCCTAATCCTAACCCGTACGCTAACACTAACCCGTACCCTAACACGTACGCTCACCCTAAACCGTTGTCGTACCCTAACGTGTACCCTAAACCGTCCCCGTCCCCTAAACCTAACCCTAATCCTAACCCTAACCCTTACCCGAAGCCTTACCCTCACCCGTCTCCTAATCCTAACCCGTACGCTAACACTAACCCGTAACCTAACACGTACGCTCACCCTAAACCGTTGTCGTAGCCTAACCTGTACCCTAAACCGTCCCGTCCCCTAACCGTAACCCTAACCCTAACCCTTACCCGAAGTCTTAACCTCACCCGTCCCCTAATCCTAACCCTTACGCTAACACTAACCCGTACCCTAACACGTACGCTCACCCTAAATCGTTGTCGTACACTAACCTGTACCCTAAACCGTCCCCGTACCCTAACCCTAACCCTAACCCTAACCCTAACCCTAACCCTTACCCGAAGCCTTACCCTCACCCGTCCCCTAATCCTAACCCGTACGCTAACACTAACCCGTACACTAACACGTACGCTCACCCTAAACTGTTGTCGTACCCTAACCTGTACCCTAAACCGTCCCTTTCCCCGTCCCGTAACCCTAACCCTAACCCTAACGCTAACCCTAACCCTTACCCGAAGCCTTACACTCACCCGTCCCCTAATCCTAATCCGTACGCTAACACTAACCCCTACCCTAACACGTACGCTCACCCTAAACCGTTGTCGTACCCTAACCTGTACCCTAAACCGTCCCCGTCCCCTAACCCTAACCCTAACCCTAACCCTAACCCTAACCCTTACCCGAAGCCTTAGTCTTACCCGTCCCCTAATCCTAAACCGTACGCTAACACTAACCCGTACCCTAACACGTACGCTCACCCTAAACCGTTGTCATACCCTAACCTGTACCCTAAACCGTCCCCGTCCCCTAACCCTAACCCTAACCCTATCCCTTACCCGAAGCCTTACCCTCACCCGTCCCCTAATCCTAACCCGTACGCTAACACTAACCCGTATCCTAACACGTACTCTCACCCTAAATCGTTGTCGTACACTAACCTGTACCCTAAACCGTCCCCGTACCCTAACCCTAACCCTAACCCTAACCCTAACCCTAACACTTACCCGAAGCCTTACCCTCACCCGTCCCCTAATCCTAACCCGTACGCTAACACTAACCCGTACCCTAACACGTACGCTCACCCTAAACCGTTGTCGTACCCTAACCTGTACCCTAAACCGTCCCCGTCCCCTAACCCTAACCCTAACCCTAACACTTACCCGAAGCCTTACCCTCACCCGTCCCATAATCCTCACCCGTACGATAACACTAACACGTACCCTAACACGTACGCTCACCCTAAACCGTTGTCGTACCCTAACCTGTACCCTAAACCGTCCCCGTCCCCGTCCCCGTCCCCGTCCCCTAACCCTAACCCTTACCCGAAGCCTTACCCTCACCCGTCCCCTAATCCTAACCCGTACGCAACACTAACCCATACCCTAACATGTACGCTCACACTAAAACGTTGTCGTACCATAAGCTGTACCCTAAACCGTCCCTGTCGCCGTCCCCTAACCCTAATCCTAACCCTAACCCTAACCCTTACCCGAAGCCTTACCCTCACTCGTCCCCTAATCCTAACCCGTACGCTAACACTATCCCGTACCCTAACACGTACGCTCACCCTAAACCGTTGTCGCAGCCTAACCTGTACCCTAAACCGTCCCCGTCCCCTAACCCTAACCCTAAACCTAACCCTTACCCGAAGCCTTACCCTCACCCGTCCCCTAATCCTAACTCGTGCGCTAACACTAACCCGTACCCTAACACGTACGCTCACCCTAAATCGTTGTCGTACCCTAACCTGTACCCTAAACCGTACCCGAAACCTAACCCTAACCCTAACCCTAACCCTAACCCTAACACTTACCCGAAGCCTTACCCTCACCCGTCCCCTAATCCTAACCCGTACTCTAACACTAACCCATACCTTAACACGTACGCTCACCATAAACCGTTGTCGTACCCTAACCTGTACCCTAAACCGTCCCCGTCCCCTAACCCTTACCCTAACCCTAACCCTAACCCTTACCCGAAGCCTTACCCTCACCCGTCCCCTAATCCTAACCCGTATGCTAACACTAACCCATACCTTAACATGTACGCTCACCCTAAACCGTTGTCGTACACTAACCTGTACCCTAAACCGTCCCTGTCCCCGTCCCCTAACCCTAACCCTAACCCTAAGCCTAACCCTAACCCTTACCCAAAGCCTTACCCTCACCCGTGCCCTAATCCTAACCCGTAGGCTAACACTAACCCGTACCCTAACACGTACGCTCACCCTAAACCGTTGTCGTACCCTAAACTGTACCCTAAACCGTCACCGTCCCCTACCCTAACCCTAACCCTAACCCTTACCCGAAGCCTTACCCTCACCCGTCCCCTAATCCTAACCCGTACGCTAACACTAACCCGTACCCTAACACGTACGCTCACCCTAAATCGTTGTCGTACCCTAACCTGTACCCTAAACCGTCCCCGTACCCTATCCCTAACCCTAACCCTAACCCTAACACTTACCCGAAGCCTTACCCTCACCCGTCCCCTAATCCGAACCCTTACGCTAACACTAACCCGTACCCTAACACGTACGCTCACCCTAAACCGTTTTCGTACCCTAACCTGTACCCTAAACCGTCCCCGTCCCCTAACACTAACCCTAACCCTAACCCTAACCCTTACCCGAAGCCTTACACTCACCCATCCCCTTATCCTAACCCGTACGCTAACACTAACCCATACCCTAACACGTACGCTCACCCTAAACCGCTGTCGTACCCTAACCTGTACCCTAAACCGTCCCCGTCCCCTAACACTAAACCTAACCCTAACCCTAACCCTTACCCGAAGCCTTACACTGACCCGTCCCCTAATTCTAACCCGTACGCTAACACTAACCCGTACCCTAACACGTACGCTCACACTAAACCGTTGTCGTACCCTAACCTGTACCCTAAACCGTCCCCGTCACCGTCCCCTAACCCTAACACTAACCCTAACCTTTACCCGAAGCCTTACCCTGACCCGTCCCCTAATCCTAACCCGTACGCTAACACTAACCCGTACCCTAACACGTACGCTTACCCTAAATCGTTGTCGTACCCTCACATGTACCCTAAACCGTCCCCGTCCCCTTCCCCATCCCCGTCCACTAACCCTAACCCTAACCCTTACCTGAAGCCTTACCCTCACCCGTCCCCTAATCCTAACCCGTACGCTAACACTAACCCGTACCCTAACACGTACGCTCACCCTAAACCGTTGTTGTAGCCTAACCTGTACCCTAAACCATCCCCGTCCCCTAACCCTAACCCTAACACTAACCCTAACCCTTACCCGAAGCCTTACCCTCACCCGTCCCCTAATCCTAACCCGTACGCTAACACTAACCCGTACCCTAACACGTACGCTCACCCTAAATCGTTGTTGTACCCTAACCTGTACCCTAAACCGTCCCCGTACCCTAACCCTAACCCTAACCCTAACCCTAACGCTTTCCCGAAGCCTTACCCTCACCCGTCCCCTAATCCTGACCCGTACGCTAACACTAACCCGTACCCTAACACGTACGCTCACCCTAAACCGTTGACGTACACTAACCTGTACCCTAAACCGTCCCCGTCCCCTAACCCTAACCCAACCCTAACCCTAACCCTAACCCTTACCCGAAGTCTTACACTCACCCGTCCCCTAATCCTAACCCGTAAGCTAACACTAACACGTACCCTAACACGTACGCTCACCCTAAACTGTTGTCGTACCCTAACCTGTATCCTAAACCGTCCACGTCCCCGTCCCCAACCCTAACCCTAACCCTAACCCTAACCTTTACCCGAAGCCTTACCCTCACCCGTCCCCTAATCCTAACCCGTACGCTAACACTAACCCGTTCCCTAACATGTACGCTCACCCTAAACCGTTGTCGTACCCTAACCTGTACCCTAAACCGTCCCCGTCCCCGTCCCCGTCCCCGTCCCCTAACCCTAACCCTAACCCTTATCCGAAGCCTTACCCTCACACGTCCCCTAATACTAACCCGTACGCTAACACTAACCCATACCCTAACATGTACGCTCACGCTAAACCGTTGTCCTACCCTAACCTGTACCCTAAACCGTCCCTGTCCCCATCCCCTAACCCTAACCCTAACCCTAACCCTAACCCTAACCCTTACCCGAAGCCTTACCCTCACCCGTCCCCTAATCCTAACCCGTACGCTAACACTAACCCCTACCCTAACACGTACGCTCACCCTAAAACGTTGTCGTAGCCTAACCTGTACCCTAAACCGTCCCCGTCCCCTAACCCTAACCCTAACCCTAACCCTAACCCTTACCCGAAGCCTTACCCTCACCCGTCCCCTAATCCTAACCCGTACGCTAACACTAACCCGTACCCTAACACGTACGCTCACCCTAAATCATTGTCGTACCCTAACCTGTACCCTAAACCGTCCCCGTACCCTAACCCTAACCCTAACCGTAACCCTAACCCTAACACTTACCCGAAGCCTTACCCTCACCCGTCCCCTAATCCTAACCCGTACGCTAACACTAACCCGTACCCTAACACGTACGCTCACCCTAAACCGTTGTCGTACCCTAACCTGTACCCTAAACCGTCCCCGTCCCTAACCCTAACCCTAACCCTAAACCTAAGCCTTACCCGAAGCCTTACCCTCACCCGTCCCCAATCCTAACCCATACGCTAACACTAACCCGTACCCTAACACGTACGCTCACCCTAAACCGTTGTCGTACCCTAACCTGTACCCTAAAGAGTCCCCGTCCCCTAACCCTAACCCTAACCCTAACCCTTACCCGAAGCCTTACCCTCACACGTCCCCTAATCCTAACCCGTACACTAACACTAATCCGTACCCTAACACGTACGCTCACCCTAAACTGTTGACGTACCCTAACCTGTACCCTAAACCGTCCCCGTCCCCTAACCCTAATTCTGACCCTAACCCTAACCCTAACCCTTACCCGAAGCCTTACACTCACCCGTCCCCTAAACCTAACCCGTACCCTAACACTAACCCGTATCCTAACACGTACGCTCACCCTAAACCGCTGTCGTACCCTAACCTGTACCCTAAACCGTCCCCGTCCCCGTCCCCTAACCCAAGCCCTAACCCTAACCTTTACCCGAAGCCTTACCCTCACCCGTCCCCTAATCCTAACCCGTACGCTAACACTAACCCGTACCCTTACACGTACGCTCACCCTAAACCCTTGTCGTACCCTAACCTGGACCCTAAACCGTCCCCGTCCCCGTCCCCGTCCCTGTCCCCGTCCCCTAACCCTAACCCTAACCCTAACCCTAACCCTAACCCTTACCCGAAGCCTTACCCTCACCCGTCCCCTAATCCTAACCCGTACGCTAACACTAACCCGTACCCTAACACGTACGCTCACCCTGAACCACTGTCGTAGCCTAACCTGTACCCTAAACCATCCCCGTCCCCTAACCCTAACCCTAACCCTAAACCTAACCCTTACCCGAAGCCTTACCCTCACCCGTCCCCTAATCCTAACCCGTACGCTAACACTAACCCGTACCCTAACACGTACACTCACCCTAAATCATTGTCGTACTCTAAACTGTACACTAAACCGTCCCCGTACCCTAACCTTAACCCTAACCCTAACCCTAACACTTACCCGAAGCCTTACCCTCACCCGTCCCCTAATCCTAACCCGTACGCTAACACTAACCCGTACCCTAACACGTACGCTCACCCTAAACCGTTGTCATACCCTAACCTGTACCCTAAACCGTCCCCATCCCCTAACCCTAACCCTAACCCTAACCCTTACCCGAAGCCTTAGCCTCACCCGTCCCCTTATCCTAACCCGTACGCTAACACTAACCCGTACCCTAACACGTACGCTCACCCTAAACCGTTGTCGTACCCTAACCTGTACCCTAAACCGTCCCCGTCCCCTAACCCTAACCCTAACCCTAACCCTTACCCGAAGCCTTACCCTCACCCGTCCCCTAATCCTAACCCGTACGCTAACACTAACCCGTACCCTAACACGTACGCTCACCCTAAACCGTTGTCGTACCCTAACCTGTACCCTAAACCGTCCCCGTCCCCGTCCACGTCCCCTAACCCTAAACCTAACCCTTACCCGAAGCCTTACCCTCACCCGTCCTCTAATCCTAACCCGTACGCTAACACTAACCCATACCCTAACATGTACGGTCACCCTAAACCGTTGTCGTACCTTAACCTGTACCCTAAACCGTCCCGGTCCCCGTCCCCTAACCCTAACCCTAACCCTAACCCTAACCTTAACCCTTACCCGAAGCCTTACCCTCACCCGTCCCCTAATCCTAACCCGTACGCTAACACTAACCCGTACCCTAACACGTACGCTCACCCTAAACCGTTGTCGTAGCCTAACCTGTACCCTAAACCATCCCCGTCCCCTAACCCTAACCCTAACCCTAACCCTTACCCGAAGCCTTACCCTCACCCGTCCCCTAATCCTAACCCGTACGCTAACACTAACCCGTACCCTAACACGTACGCTCACCCTAAACCGTTGTCGTACACTAACCTGTACCCTAAACCGTCCCCGTCCCCTTCCCCGTCCCCTAAACCTAACCCTAACCCTTACCCGAAGCCTTACCCTCACCCGTCCCCTAATCCTAACCCTTACGCTAACACTAACCCGTACCCTAACAAGTACGCTCATCCTAAACCGTTGTCGTACCCTAACCTGTACCCTAAACTGTCCCCGTCCCCTAACCCTAACCCTAAACCTAACCCTAACCCTTACCCTCACCCGTCCCCTAATCCTAACCTGTACGCAAACACTAACCCGTACCCTAACACGTAAGCTCACCCTAAACCGTTGTTGTACCCTAACCTGTACCCTAAACCGTCCCCGTCCCCGTCCCCGTCCCCTAACCCTAACCCTAACCCTTACCCGAAGCCTTACCCTCACCCGTCCCCTAATCCTAACCCGTTCCCCAACACTAAACCGTACCCTAACATGTACGCTCACCCTAAACCGTTGTCGTACCCTAATCTGTACCCTAAACCGTCCCCGTCCCCTAACCCTAACCCTAACCCTAATCTTTACCCGAAGCCTTACCCTCACCCGTCCCCTAATCCTAACCCGTACGCTAACACTAACCCATACCCTAACACGTACGCTCACCCTAAACCGTTGTCGTACCCTAACCTGAACCCTAAACCGTCCCCGTCCCCTAACCCTAACCCTAACCCTAACCCTAACCCTTACCCGAAGCCTTACACTCACCCGTCCCATAATCCTCACGCGTACGCTAACACTAACCCGTACCCTAACACGTACGCTCACCCTAAACCGTTGTCGTACCATAACCTGTACCCTAAACCGTCCCCGTCCCCTAACCCTAACCCTAAACCTAACCCTAACCCTAACCCTTACCCTCACCCGTCCCCTAATCCTAACCCGTAAGGTAACACTAACCCGTACCCTAACACGTACGCTCACCCTAAACCGTTGTCGTACCCTAACCTGTACCCTAAACCGTCCCCGTACCCGTCCCCTGACCCTAACCCTAACCGTAACCCTAACCCTAACCCTTACCCAAAGCCTTACCCTAACCCTTCCCCTAATCCTAAACTGCACGCTAACACGAACCCTTACCCTAACACGTACGTTCACCCTAAACCGTTGTCGTACCTAACATGTACCCTAAACAGTCCCCGTCCCCGTGCCCGTCCCCTAACCCTAACCCTAACCCTTACTCGAAGCCTTACCCTAACCTGTCCCCTAATCCTAACCCGTACGCTAACATTAACCTGTACTCTAACACGTACACTCACCCTAAACCGTTGTCATACACTTACCTGTACACTCAAACGTCCCCTAACCCTAACCCTAACCCTAACCCTTACCCGAAGCCTTACCCTCACCCGTCCCCTAATCCTAACCCGTACGCTAACACTAACCCGTACCCTAACACGTACGCTCACCCTAAAACATTGTCGTACCCTAACCTGTACCCTAAACCGTCCCCGTACCCTAACCCTAACTCTAACCCTAACCCTAACCCTAACACTTACCCGAAGCCTTACCCTCACCCGTCCCCTAATCCTAACCCGTACGCTAACACTAACCCGTACCCTAACACGTACGCTCAGCCTAAACCGTTGACGTACCCTAACCGGTACCCTAAACCGTCCCCGTCCCCTAACCCTAACCCTAACCCTAACCCTAACCCTTACCCGAAGCCTTACCCTCACCCGTCCCCTTATCCTAACCCGTACGCTAATACTAACCCGTACCCTAACACGTACGCTCACCCTAAACCGTTGTCGTACCCTAACCTGTACCGTAAACCGTCCCCGTCCCCTAATCCTAACCCTAACCCTAAACCTAACCCTTACCCGAAGCCTTACCCTCACCCGTCCCCTAATCCTAACCCGTACGCTAACACTAACCCGTACCCTAACACGTACGCTCACCATAAACCGTTGTCGTACCCTAACCTGTACCCTAAACCGTCCCCATTCCCTAACCCTAAACCTAACCTAACCCTAACCCTAACCCTTACCCGAAGCCTTACACTCACCCGTCCCCTAATCCTCACCCGTATGCTAACACTAACCCGTACCCTAACACGTACGCTCACCCTAAACCGTTGTCATACCCTAACCTGTGCCCTAAACCGTCCCCGTCCCCTAACCCTAACCCTAACCCTAACCCTAACCCTTACCCGAAACCTTACCCTCACCCGTCGCCTAATCCTAACCCGTACACTAACACTAACCCGTACCCTAACACGTACGCTCACCCTAAACCGTTGACGTACACTAACCTGTACCCTAAACCGTCCCCGTCCCCTAACCCTAATCCTAACCCTAACCCTAACCCTTACCCTAACCCTATCCCGAAGCCTTACCCTCACCCGTCCCCTAATCCTAACCCGTACGCTAACTCTAACCAGTACCCTAACACGTACGCTCACCCTAAAACGTTGTCGTAGCCTAACCTGTACCCTAAACCATCCCCGTCCCCTAACCCTAACCCTAACCCTAACCCTTACCCGAAGCCTTACCCTCACCCGTCCCCTAATCCTAAACCGTACGCTAACACTAAACCGTACCCTAACACGTACGCTCACCGTAAATCATTGTCGTACTCTAACCTGTACCCTAAACCGTCCCCGTACCCTAACCCTAACCCTAACCCTAACCCAAACCCTTACCCGAAGCCTTACCCTCACCCGTCCCCTAATGCTAACCCGTACGCTAACACTAACCTGTACCCTAACACGTACGCTCACCCTAAATCGTTGTCGTACCCTAACCTCTACCCTAAACCGTCCCCGTCCCCTAACGCTAACCCTAAACCTAACCCTAACTCTAACCCTTCCCCGAAAACTTACACTCACCCGTCCCATAATCCTCACCCGTACGCTAACACTAACCCGTACCCTAACACGTACGCTCACCCTAAACCGTTGTCGTACACTAACCTGTACCCTAAACCGTCCCCGTGCCCGTCCCCTAACCCTAACCCTAATCCTAACCCTAACACTTACCCGAAGCCTTACCCTCACCCTTCCCCTAATCCTAACCCGTACGCTAACACTAGCCGTACCCTAACACGTACGCTCACCCTAAACCGTTGTCGTACTTTAACCTGTACCCTAAACCGTCCCTGTCCCCTAACCCTAACCCTAACCCTAACCCTAACCCTAACCCTTACCCGAAGCCTTACCCTCACCCGTCCACTAATCCTAACCCGTACGCTAACACTAACCTGTACCCTAACACGTACGCTCAACCTAAACTGTTGTTGTACCCTAACCTGTACCCTAAACCGTCCCCGTCCCCGTCCCCTAACCCTAACCCTAACCCTAACCCTTACCCGAAGCCTTACCCTCACCCGTCCCCTAATCCTAATCCGTACGCTAACACTAACCCCTACCCTAACACGTACGCTCACCCTAAACCGTTGTCGTACACTAACCTGTATCCTAAACCGTCCCCATCCCCTAACCCTAACCCTAACCCTAACCCTTACCCGAAGCCTTACTCTTACCCGTCCCCTAATCCTAAACCGTACGCTAACACTAACCCGTACCCTAACACGTACGCTCACCCTAAACCGTTGTCATACCCTAACCTGTACCCTAAACCGTCCCCGTCCCCTAACCCTAACCCTAACCCTATCCCTTACCCGAAGCCTTACCCTCACCCGTCCCCTAATCCTAACCCGTACGCTAACACTAACCCGTATCCTAACACGTACTCTCACCCTAAATCGTTGTCGTACACTAACCTGTACCCTAAACCGTCCCCGTACCCTAACCCTAACCCTAACCCTAACCCTAACCCTAACACTTACCCGAAGCCTTACCCTCACCCGTCCCCTAATCCTAACCCGTACGCTAACACTAACCCGTACCCTAACACGTACGCTCACCCTAAACCGTTGTCGTACCCTAACCTGTACCCTAAACCGTCCCCGTCCCCTAACCCTAACCCTAACCCTAACACTTACCCGAAGCCTTACCCTCACCCGTCCCATAATCCTCACCCGTACGATAACACTAACCCGTACCCTAACACGTACGCTCACCCTAAACCGTTGTCGTACCCTAACCTGTACCCTAAACCGTCCCCGTCCCCTAACCCTAACCCTAACCCTAACCCTTACACGAAGCCTTACCCTCACCCGTCCCCTAATCCTAAACCGTACGCTAACACTAAACCGTACCCTAACACGTACGCTCACCCTAAACCGTTGTCGTACCCTAACCTGTACCCTAAACCGTCCCCGTCCCCGTCCCCTAACCCTAACACTAACCCTAACCCTTACCCGAAGCCGTACCCTCACCCGTCCCCTAATCCTAACCCGTGCGCTAACACTAAACCGCACCCTAACACGTACGCTCACCCTAAACTCTTGTCGTACCGTAAACTGTACCCTAAACCGTCCCTGCCCCTAACCCTAACCCTAACGCTTACCCGAAGCCTTACCCTCACCCGTCCCCTAATCCTAACCCGTACGCTAACACTAACCCATACCCTAGCACGTACGCTCACCCTAAACCGTTGTCATACACTCACCTGTACCCTAAACCGTCCCCGTCCCCGTCCCCGTCCCCGAAACCTAACCCTAACCCTAACCCTTACCCGAAGCCTTACCCTCACCCGTCCCCTAATCCTAACCCGTACGCTAACACTAACCCGTACCCTAACACGTACGCTCACCGTAAACCGTAGTCCTACACTAACCTGTACCCAAAACCGTCCCCGTCCCCTAAACCTAACCCTAACCCTAACCCTACCCCTCACCCGAAGCCTTACCCTCACCCGTCCCCTAATCCTAACCCGTACGCTAACACTAACCCGTACCCTAACACGTACGCTCACCCTAAACCGTTGTCGTACCCTAACCTGGACCCTAAACCGTCCCCGTCCCCGTCCCCTAACCCTAACCCTAACCCTAACCCGTCCCCGTCCCCGTCCCCTAACCCTAACCCTAACCCTTACCCGAAGCCTTACCGTCACCCGTCCCCTAATCCTAACCCGTACGCTAACACTAACCCATACCCTAACCTGTACCCTAAACCGTTCCTGTCCCCGTCCCCTAACCCTAACCCTAGCCCTAACCCTAACCCTAACCCTTACCCGAAGCCTTACCCTCACCCGTCCCCTAATCCTAAACCGTACGCTAACACTAACCCGTACCCTAACACGTACGCTCACCCTAAAACGTTGTCGCATCCTAACCTGTACCCTAAACCGTACCCGTCCCCTAACCCTAACCCTAACCCTATCCCTAACCCTTACCCGAAGCCTTACCCTCAACCGTCCCCTAATCCTAACTCGTACGCTAACACTAACCCGTACCCTAACACGTACGCTCACCCTAAATCGTTGTCGTACCCTAACCTGTACCCTAAACCGTCCCTGAACACTAACCCTAACCCTAACCCTAACACTTACCCGAAGACTTACCCTCACCCATCCCCTAATCCTAACCCGTACGCTAACACTAACCCGTACCCTAACACGTACGCTCACCCTAAACCGTTGTCGTACCCTAACGTGTACCCTAAACCGTCCCCGTCCCCTAAACCTAACCCTAATCCTAACCCTAACCCTTACCCGAAGCCTTACCCTCACCCGTCTCCTAATCCTAACCCGTACGCTAACACTAACCCGTAACCTAACACGTACGCTCACCCTAAACCGTTGTCGTAGCCTAACCTGTACCCTAAACCGTCCCGTCCCCTAACCGTAACCCTAACCCTAACCCTTACCCGAAGTCTTAACCTCACCCGTCCCCTAATCCTAACCCTTACGCTAACACTAACCCGTACCCTAACACGTACGCTCACCCTAAATCGTTGTCGTACACTAACCTGTACCCTAAACCGTCCCCGTACCCTAACCCTAACCCTAACCCTAACCCTAACCCTAACGCTTACCCGAAGCCTTACCCTCACCCGTCCCCTAATCCTAACCCGTACGCTAACACTAACCCGTACACTAACACGTACGCTCACCCTAAACTGTTGTCGTACCCTAACCTGTACCCTAAACCGTCCCTTTCCCCGTCCCGTAACCCTAACCCTAACCCTAACGCTAACCCTAACCCTTACCCGAAGCCTTACACTCACCCGTCCCCTAATCCTAATCCGTACGCTAACACTAACCCCTACCCTAACACGTACGCTCACCCTAAACCGTTGTCGTACCCTAACCTGTACCCTAAACCGTCCCCGTCCACTAACCCTAACCCTAACCCTAACCCTAACCCTAACCCTTACCCGAAGCCTTACTCTTACCCGTCCCCTAATCCTAAACCGTACGCTAACACTAACCCGTACCCTAACACGTACGCTCACCCTAAACCGTTGTCATACCCTAACCTGTACCCTAAACCGTCCCCGTCCCCTAACCCTAACCCTAACCCTATCCCTTACCCGAAGCCTTACCCTCACCCGTCCCCTAATCCTAACCCGTACGCTAACACTAACCCGTATACTAACACGTACTCTCACCCTAAATCGTTGTCGTACACTAACCTGTACCCTAAACCGTCCCCGTACCCTAACCCTAACCCTAACCCTAACCCTAACCCTAACACTTACCCGAAGCCTTACCCTCACCCGTCCCCTAATCCTAACCCGTACGCTAACACTAACCCGTACCCTAACACGTACGCTCACCCTAAACCGTTGTCGTACCCTAACCTGTACCCTAAACCGTCCCCGTCCCCTAACCCTAACCCTAACCCTAACACTTACCCGAAGCCTTACCCTCACCCGTCCCATAATCCTCACCCGTACGATAACACTAACCCGTACCCTAACACGTACGCTCACCCTAAACCGTTGTCGTACCCTAACCTGTACCCTAAACCGTCCCCGTCCCCGTCCCCGTCCCCTAACCCTAACCCTAACCCTTACCCGAAGCCTTACCCTCACCCGTCCCCTAATCCTAACCCGTACGCAACACTAACCCATACCCTAACATGTACGCTCACACTAAAACGTTGTCGTACCATAAGCTGTACCCTAAACCGTCCCTGTCGCCGTCCCCTAACCCTAATCCTAACCCTAACCCTAACACTTACCCGAAGCCTTACCCTCACTCGTCCCCTAATCCTAACCCGTACGCTAACACTATCCCGTACCCTAACACGTACGCTCACCCTAAACCGTTGTCGCAGCCTAACCTGTACCCTAAACCGTCCCCGTCCCCTAACCCTAACCCTAAACCTAACCCTTACCCGAAGCCTTACCCTCACCCGTCCCCTAATCCTAACTCGTGCGCTAACACTAACCCGTACCCTAACACGTACGCTCACCCTAAATCGTTGTCGTACCCTAACCTGTACCCTAAACCGTACCCGAAACCTAACCCTAACCCTAACCCTAACCCTAACCCTAACACTTACCCGAAGCCTTACCCTCACCCGTCCCCTAATCCTAACCCGTACTCTAACACTAACCCATACCTTAACACGTACGCTCACCCTAAATCGTTGTCGTACCCTAACCTGTACCCTAAACCGTACCCGAAACCTAACCCTAACCCTAACCCTAACCCTAACCCTAACACTTACCCGAAGCCTTACCCTCACCCGTCCCCTAATCCTAACCCGTACTCTAACACTAACCCATACCTTAACACGTACGCTCACCATAAACCGTTGTCGTACCCTAACCTGTACCCTAAACCGTCCCCGTCCCCTAACCCTTACCCTAACCCTAACCCTAACCCTTACCCGAAGCCTTACCCTCACCCGTCCCCTAATCCTAACCCGTATGCTAACACTAACCCATACCTTAACATGTACGCTCACCCTAAACCGTTGTCGTACACTAACCTGTACCCTAAACCGTCCCTGTCCCCGTCCCCTAACCCTAACCCTAACCCTAAGCCTAACCCTAACCCTTACCCAAAGCCTTACCCTCACCCGTGCCCTAATCCTAACCCGTAGGCTAACACTAACCCGTACCCTAACACGTACGCTCACCCTAAACCGTTGTCGTACCCTAAACTGTACCCTAAACCGTCACCGTCCCCTACCCTAACCCTAACCCTAACCCTTACCCGAAGCCTTACCCTCACCCGTCCCCTAATCCTAACCCGTACGCTAACACTAACCCGTACCCTAACACGTACGCTCACCCTAAATCGTTGTCGTACCCTAACCTGTACCCTAAACCGTCCCCGTACCCTATCCCTAACCCTAACCCTAACCCTAACACTTACCCGAAGCCTTACCCTCACCCGTCCCCTAATCCGAACCCTTACGCTAACACTAACCCGTACCCTAACACGTACGCTCACCCTAAACCGTTTTCGTACCCTAACCTGTACCCTAAACCGTCCCCGTCCCCTAACACTAACCCTAACCCTAACCCTAACCCTTACCCGAAGCCTTACACTCACCCATCCCCTTATCCTAACCCGTACGCTAACACTAACCCATACCCTAACACGTACGCTCACCCTAAACCGCTGTCGTACCCTAACCTGTACCCTAAACCGTCCCCGTCCCCTAACACTAAACCTAACCCTAACCCTAACCCTTACCCGAAGCCTTACACTGACCCGTCCCCTAATTCTAACCCGTACGCTAACACTAACCCGTACCCTAACACGTACGCTCACACTAAACCGTTGTCGTACCCTAACCTGTACCCTAAACCGTCCCCGTCACCGTCCCCTAACCCTAACACTAACCCTAACCTTTACCCGAAGCCTTACCCTGACCCGTCCCCTAATCCTAAGCCGTACGCTAACACTAACCCGTACCCTAACACGTACGCTTACCCTAAATCGTTGTCGTACCCTCACATGTACCCTAAACCGTCCCCGTCCCCTTCCCCATCCCCGTCCACTAACCCTAACCCTAACCCTTACCTGAAGCCTTACCCTCACCCGTCCCCTAATCCTAACCCGTACGCTAACACTAACCCGTACCCTAACACGTACGCTCACCCTAAACCGTTGTTGTAGCCTAACCTGTACCCTAAACCATCCCCGTCCCCTAACCCTAACCCTAACACTAACCCTAACCCTTACCCGAAGCCTTACCCTCACCCGTCCCCTAATCCTAACCCGTACGCTAACACTAACCCGTACCCTAACACGTACGCTCACCCTAAATCGTTGTTGTACCCTAACCTGTACCCTAAACCGTCCCCGTACCCTAACCCTAACCCTAACCCTAACCCTAACGCTTTCCCGAAGCCTTACCCTCACCCGTCCCCTAATCCTGACCCGTACGCTAACACTAACCCGTACCCTAACACGTACGCTCACCCTAAACCGTTGACGTACACTAACCTGTACCCTAAACCGTCCCCGTCCCCTAACCCTAACCCAACCCTAACCCTAACCCTAACCCTTACCCGAAGTCTTACACTCACCCGTCCCCTAATCCTAACCCGTAAGCTAACACTAACACGTACCCTAACACGTACGCTCACCCTAAACTGTTGTCGTACCCTAACCTGTATCCTAAACCGTCCACGTCCCCGTCCCCAACCCTAACCCTAACCCTAACCCTAACCTTTACCCGAAGCCTTACCCTCACCCGTCCCCTAATCCTAACCCGTACGCTAACACTAACCCGTTCCCTAACATGTACGCTCACCCTAAACCGTTGTCGTACCCTAACCTGTACCCTAAACCGTCCCCGTCCCCGTCCCCGTCCCCGTCCCCTAACCCTAACCCTAACCCTTATCCGAAGCCTTACCCTCACACGTCCCCTAATACTAACCCGTACGCTAACACTAACCCATACCCTAACATGTACGCTCACGCTAAACCGTTGTCCTACCCTAACCTGTACCCTAAACCGTCCCTGTCCCCATCCCCTAACCCTAACCCTAACCCTAACCCTAACCCTAACCCTTACCCGAAGCCTTACCCTCACCCGTCCCCTAATCCTAACCCGTACGCTAACACTAACCCCTACCCTAACACGTACGCTCACCCTAAAACGTTGTCGTAGCCTAACCTGTACCCTAAACCGTCCCCGTCCCCTAACCCTAACCCTAACCCTAACCCTAACCCTTACCCGAAGCCTTACCCTCACCCGTCCCCTAATCCTAACCCGTACGCTAACACTAACCCGTACCCTAACACGTACGCTCACCCTAAATCATTGTCGTACCCTAACCTGTACCCTAAACCGTCCCCGTACCCTAACCCTAACCCTAACCGTAACCCTAACCCTAACACTTACCCGAAGCCTTACCCTCACCCGTCCCCTAATCCTAACCCGTACGCTAACACTAACCCGTACCCTAACACGTACGCTCACCCTAAACCGTTGTCGTACCCTAACCTGTACCCTAAACCGTCCCCGTCCCTAACCCTAACCCTAACCCTAAACCTAAGCCTTACCCGAAGCCTTACCCTCACCCGTCCCCAATCCTAACCCATACGCTAACACTAACCCGTACCCTAACACGTACGCTCACCCTAAACCGTTGTCGTACCCTAACCTGTACCCTAAAGAGTCCCCGTCCCCTAACCCTAACCCTAACCCTAACCCTTACCCGAAGCCTTACCCTCACACGTCCCCTAATCCTAACCCGTACACTAACACTAATCCGTACCCTAACACGTACGCTCACCCTAAACTGTTGACGTACCCTAACCTGTACCCTAAACCGTCCCCGTCCCCTAACCCTAATTCTGACCCTAACCCTAACCCTAACCCTTACCCGAAGCCTTACACTCACCCGTCCCCTAAACCTAACCCGTACCCTAACACTAACCCGTATCCTAACACGTACGCTCACCCTAAACCGCTGTCGTACCCTAACCTGTACCCTAAACCGTCCCCGTCCCCGTCC
Source organism: Delphinapterus leucas (assembly GCF_059928025.1). Taxonomy (NCBI): domain Eukaryota; kingdom Metazoa; phylum Chordata; class Mammalia; order Artiodactyla; family Monodontidae; genus Delphinapterus; species Delphinapterus leucas. The sequence goes on along the minus strand of NW_028322236.1, from coordinate 4,236,906 downwards.
CCTAACCCAAGCCCTAACCCTAACCTTTACCCGAAGCCTTACCCTCACCCGTCCCCTAATCCTAACCCGTACGCTAACACTAACCCGTACCCTTACACGTACGCTCACCCTAAACCCTTGTCGTACCCTAACCTGGACCCTAAACCGTCCCCGTCCCCGTCCCCGTCCCTGTCCCCGTCCCCTAACCCTAACCCTAACCCTAACCCTAACCCTAACCCTTACCCGAAGCCTTACCCTCACCTGTCCCCTAATCCTAACCCGTACGCTAACACTAACCCGTACCCTAACACGTACGCTCACCCTGAACCACTGTCGTAGCCTAACCTGTACCCTAAACCATCCCCGTCCCCTAACCCTAACCCTAACCCTAAACCTAACCCTTACCCGAAGCCTTACCCTCACCCGTCCCCTAATCCTAACCCGTACGCTAACACTAACCCGTACCCTAACACGTACACTCACCCTAAATCATTGTCGTACTCTAAACTGTACCCTAAACCGTCCCCGTACCCTAACCTTAACCCTAACCCTAACCCTAACACTTACCCGAAGCCTTACCCTCACCCGTCCCCTAATCCTAACCCGTACGCTAACACTAACCCGTACCCTAACACGTACGCTCACCCTAAACCGTTGTCATACCCTAACCTGTACCCTAAACCGTCCCCATCCCCTAACCCTAACCCTAACCCTAACCCTTACCCGAAGCCTTAGCCTCACCCGTCCCCTTATCCTAACCCGTACGCTAACACTAACCCGTACCCTAACACGTACGCTCACCCTAAACCGTTGTCGTACCCTAACCTGTACCCTAAACCGTCCCCGTCCCCTAACCCTAACCCTAACCCTAACCCTTACCCGAAGCCTTACCCTCACCCGTCCCCTAATCCTAACCCGTACGCTAACACTAACCCGTACCCTAACACGTACGCTCACCCTAAACCGTTGTCGTACCCTAACCTGTACCCTAAACCGTCCCCGTCCCCGTCCACGTCCCCTAACCCTAAACCTAACCCTTACCCGAAGCCTTACCCTCACCCGTCCTCTAATCCTAACCCGTACGCTAACACTAACCCATACCCTAACATGTACGGTCACCCTAAACCGTTGTCGTACCTTAACCTGTACCCTAAACCGTCCCTGTCCCCGTCCCCTAACCCTAACCCTAACCCTAACCCTAACCTTAACCCTTACCCGAAGCCTTACCCTCACCCGTCCCCTAATCCTAACCCGTACGCTAACACTAACCCGTACCCTAACACGTACGCTCACCCTAAACCGTTGTCGTAGCCTAACCTGTACCCTAAACCATCCCCGTCCCCTAACCCTAACCCTAACCCTAACCCTTACCCGAAGCCTTACCCTCACCCGTCCCCTAATCCTAACCCGTACGCTAACACTAACCCGTACCCTAGCACGTACGCTCAACCTAAACCGTTGTCATACACTAACCTGTACCCTAAACCGTCCCCGTCCCCGTCCCCGTCCCCTAAACCTAACCCTAACCCTAACCCTTACCCGAAGCCTTACCCTCACCCGTCCCCTAATCCTAACCCGTACGCTAACACTAACCCGTACCCTAACACGTACGCTCACCCTAAACCGTAGTCCTACACTAACCTGTACCCAAAACCGTCCCTGTCCCCGTCCCCGTCCCCTAAACCTAACCCTAACCCTAACCCTACCCCTTACCCGAAGCCTTACCCTCACCCGTCCCCTAATCCTAACCCGTACGCTAACACTAACCCGTACCCTAACACGTACGCTCACCCTAAACCGTTGTCGTACCCTAACCTGGACCCTAAACCGTCCCCGTCCCCGTCCCCTAACCCTAACCCTAACCCTAACCCGTCCCCGTCCCCGTCCCCTAACCCTAACCCTAACCCTAACCCTTACCCGAAGCCTTACCCTCACCCGTCCCCTAATCCTAACCCGTACGCTAACACTAACCCGTACCCTAACACGTACGCTCACCCTAAACCGTTGTCGTACACTAACCTGTACCCTAAACCGTCCCCGTCCCCTTCCCTGTCCCCTAAACCTAACCCTAACCCTTACCCGAAGCCTTACCCTCACCCGTCCCCTAATCCTAACCCTTACGCTAACACTAACCCGTACCCTAACAAGTACGCTCATCCTAAACCGTTGTCGTACCCTAACCTGTACCCTAAACTGTCCCCGTCCCCTAACCCTAACCCTAAACCTAACCCTAACCCTTACCCTCACCCGTCCCCTAATCCTAACCTGTACGCAAACACTAACCCGTACCCTAACACGTAAGCTCACCCTAAACCGTTGTTGTACCCTAACCTGTACCCTAAACCGTCCCCGTCCCCGTCCCCGTCCCCGTCCCCTAACCCTAACCCTTACCCGAAGCCTTACCCTCACCCGTCCCCTAATCCTAACCCGTTCCCCAACACTAAACCGTACCCTAACATGTACGCTCACCCTAAACCGTTGTCGTACCCTAATCTGTACCCTAAACCGTCCCCGTCCCCTAACCCTAACCCTAACCCTAATCTTTACCCGAAGCCTTACCCTCACCCGTCCCCTAATCCTAACCCGTACGCTAACACTAACCCATACCCTAACACGTACGCTCACCCTAAACCGTTGTCGTACCCTAACCTGAACCCTAAACCGTCCCCGTCCCCTAACCCTAACCCTAACCCTAACCCTAACACTTACCTGAAGCCTTACACTCACCCGTCCCATAATCCTCACGCGTACGCTAACACTAACCCGTACCCTAACACGTACGCTCACCCTAAACCGTTGTCGTACCATAACCTGTACCCTAAACCGTCCCCGTCCCCTAATCCTAACCCTAAACCTAACCCTAACCCTAACCCTTACCCTCACCCGTCCCCTAATCCTAACCCGTAAGGTAACACTAACCCGTACCCTAACACGTACGCTCACCCTAAACCGTTGTCGTACCCTAACCTGTACCCTAAACCGTCCCCGTACCCGTCCCCTGACCCTAACCCTAACCGTAACCCTAACCCTAACCCTTACCCAAAGCCTTACCCTAACCCTTCCCCTAATCCTAAACTGCACGCTAACACGAACCCTTACCCTAACACGTACGTTCACCCTAAACCGTTGTCGTACCTAACATGTACCCTAAACAGTCCCCGTCCCCGTGCCCGTCCCCTAACCCTAACCCTAACCCTTACTCGAAGCCTTACCCTAACCTGTCCCCTAATCCTAACCCGTACGCTAACATTAACCTGTACTCTAACACGTACACTCACCCTAAACCGTTGTCATACACTTACCTGTACACTCAAACGTCCCCTAACCCTAACCCTAACCCTAACCCTTACCCGAAGCCTTACCTTAACCCGTCCCCTAATCCTAACCCGTACACTAACACTAACCTGTACCCTAACACGTACGCTCACCCTAAACCGTTCTTGTACACTTACCTGTAACCTAAACCGTCCCCGTCCCCTTCCCCATCCCCTAACCCTAACCCTAACCCTAACCCTAACCCTTATCCGAAGCCTTACCCTCACCCCTCCCCTATTCCTAAACCGTACGCAAACACTAACCCACACCCTAAAACGTACGCTCACCCTAAACCGTTGTCGTACCCTAACCTGTACCCTAAACCGTCCCCATCCCCTAACCCTAACCCTAACCCTAAAACTAACCCTAGCCCTTACCCGAAGCCTTACCCTCACCCGACCCCTATTCCTAACCTGTACGCTAACACTAACCCTTACCCTAACACGTACGCTAACCCTAAACCGTTGTCGTACACTAACCTGTACCCTAAACCGTCCCCGTACCCTAAACCTAACCCTAACCCTAACCCTAACCCTAACCCTTACCCGAAGCCTTACACTCACCCGTCCCCTAATCCTAAACCGTACGCTAACACTAACCCGTACCCTAACAGGTACGCTCACCCTAAACCGTTGTCGTACCCTAAACTGTACCCTAAACCGTCCCTGTCCCCTAACCCTAAACCTAACCCTAACCCTAACCCTAACCCTTACCCGAAGCCTTACCCTCACCCGTCCCCTAATCCTAACCCGTACGCTAACACTAACCCGTACCCTAACACGTACGCTCACCCTAAACCGTTGTCGTACCCTAACCTGTACCCTAAACTGCCCCCGCCCCTAACCCTAACCCTAACCCTAACCCTAACACTTACCCGAAGACTTACCCTCACCCGTTCCCTAATCCTAACCCGTACGCTAACACTAACCCGTAACCTAACACGTACGCTCACCCTAAATCGTTGTCGTACCCTAACCTGTACTCTAAACCGTCCCCGTCCCCTAACCCTAACCCTAACCCTAACCCTAACCCTTACCTGTAGCCTTACCCTCACCCGTCCCTTATTCCTAACCCGTACGCTAACACTAACCCGTACCCTAACACGTACGCTCACTCTAAACCGTTGTCGTACCCTAACCTGTACCCTAAACCGTCCCCGTCCCCTAACCCTAACCCTAACCCTAACCCTAACCATTAGCCGAAGCCTTACACTCACCCGTCCCCTAATCCTAACCCGTACGCTAACACTAATCCGTACCCTAACACTTACGCTCACTCTAAACCGTTGTCGTACCCTAACCTGTACCCTAAGCCGTCCCCGTCCCCGTCCCCTAACCCTAACCCTAACCCTAACCCTTACCCGAAGCCTTACCCTCACACGTCCCCTAATCCTAACCCGTACGCTAACACTAACCCGTACCCTAACACGTACCCTCACCCTAAACGGTTGTCGTACACTAACCTGTACCCTAAACCGTCCCCGTGCCCGTCCCCTAACCCTAAACCTAACCATAACCCTAACCCTTTCCCGAAGCCTTACCCTCACCCGTCCCCTAATCCTAACCCGTGCGCTAACACTAACCCGCACCCTAACACGTACGCTCACCCTAAACTGTTGTCGTACCGTAAACTGTACCCTAAACCGTCCCTGCCCCTAACCCTAACCCTAACGCTTACCCGAAGCCTTACCCTCACCCGTCCCCTAATCCTAACCCGTACGCTAACACTAACCCGTACCCTAGCACGTACGCTCACCCTAAACCGTTGTCATACACTAACCTGTACCCTAAACCGTCCCCGTCCCCGTCCCCGTCCCCTAAACCTAACCCTAACCCTAACCCTTACCCGAAGCCTTACCCTCACCCGTCCCCTAATCCTAACCCGTACGCTAACACTAACCCGTACCCTAACACGTACGCTCACCCTAAACCGTAGTCCTACACTAACCTGTACCCAAAACCGTCCCTGTCCCCGTCCCCGTCCCCTAAACCTAACCCTAACCCTAACCCTACCCCTTACCCGAAGCCTTACCCTCACCCGTCCCCTAATCCTAACCCGTACGCTAACACTAACCCGTACCCTAACACGTACGCTCACCCTAAACCGTTGTCGTACCCTAACCTGGACCCTAAACCGTCCCCGTCCCCGTCCCCTAACCCTAACCCTAACCCTAACCCGTCCCCGTCCCCTAACCCTAACCCTAACCCTAACCCTTACCCGAAGCCTTACCGTCACCCGTCCCCTAATCCTAACCCGTACGCTAACACTAACCCATACCCTAACCTGTACCCTAAACCGTCCCTGTCCCCGTCCCCTAACCCTAACCCTAGCCCTAACCCTAACCCTAACCCTTACCCGAAGCCTTACCCTCACCCGTCCCCTAATCCTAAACCGTACGCTAACACTAACCCGTACCCTAACACGTACGCTCACCCTAAAACGTTGTCGCAGCCTAACCTGTACCCTAAACCGTACCCGTCCCCTAACCCTAACCCTAACCCTATCCCTAACCCTTACCCGAAGCCTTACCCTCACCCGTCCCCTAATCCTAACTCGTACGCTAACACTAACCCGTACCCTAACACGTACGCTCACCCTAAATCGTTGTCGTACCCTAACCTGTACCCTAAACCGTCCCCGAACACTAACCCTAACCCTAACCCTAACACTTACCCGAAGACTTACACTCACCCATCCCCTAATCCTAACCCGTACGCTAACACTAACCCGTACCCTAACACGTACGCTCACCCTAAACCGTTGTCGTACCCTAACGTGTACCCTAAACCGTCCCCGTCCCCTAAACCTAACCCTAATCCTAACCCTAACCCTTACCCGAAGTCTTAACCTCACCCGTCCCCTAATCCTAACCCTTACGCTAACACTAACCCGTACCCTAACACGTACGCTCACCCTAAATCGTTGTCGTACACTAACCTGTACCCTAAACCGTCCCCGTACCCTAACCCTAACCCTAACCCTAACCCTAACCCTAACACTTACCCGAAGCCTTACCCTCACCCGTCCCCTAATCCTAACCCGTACGCTAACACTAACTCGTACCCTAACACGTACGCTCACCCTAAACCGTTTTCGTACCCTAACCTGTACCCTAAACCGTCCCCGTCCCCTAACCCTAACCCTAACCTTAACCCGAACCCTTACCCGAAGCCTTACCCTCACCCGTCCCCTAATCCTAACCCGTACGCTAACACTAACCTGTACCCTAACACGTACGCTCACCCTAAACCTTTGTCGTACCCTAACCTGTACCCTAAACCGTCCGCGTCCCCTAACCCTAACCCTAACCCTAACCCTTACCCGAAGCCTTACCCTCACCCGTCCCATAATTCTAACCCGTACGCTAACACTAAACCGTACCCTAACACGTACGCTCACCCTAAACCGTTGTCGTACCCTAACCTGTACCCTAAACCGTCCCCGTCCCCTAACCCTAACCCTAACCCTTACCCGAAGCCTTACCCTCACACGTTCCCTAATCCTAACCCGTACGCTAACACTAAACCGTAACCTAACACGTACGCTCACCCTAAACCGTTGTCGTACCCTAACTTGTACCCTAAACCGTCCCCGTCCCCTAACCCTAACCCTAACCCTAACCCTTACCAGAAGCCTTACCCTCACCCGTCCCCTAATCCTAACCCGTACGCTAACACTAACCCGTACACTAACACGTACGCTCACCCTAAACTGTTGTCGTACCCTAACCTGTACCCTAAACCGTCCCTTTCCCCGTCCCGTAACCCTAACCCTAACCCTAACGCTAACCCTAACCCTTACCCGAAGCCTTACCCTCACCCGTCCCCTAATCCTAATCCGTACGCTAACACTAACCCCTACCCTAACACGTACGCTCACCCTAAACTGTTGTCGTACCCTAACCTGTACCCTAAACCGTCCCCGTCCCCTAACCCTAACCCTAACCCTAACACTAACCCTAACCCTTACCCGAAGACTTACCCTCACCCGTCCCCTAATCCTAAACCTTACGCTAACACTAACCCGTACCCTAACACGTAAGCTCACCCTAAACCGTTTTCGTACCCTAACCTGTACCCTAAACCGTCCCCGTCCCCGTCCCCGTCCCCAAACCCTAACCCTAACCCTTACCAGAAGCCTTACCCTCACCCGTCCCATAATCCAAACCCGTACGCCAACACTAACCCATACCCTAACACGTACGCTCACCCTAAACCGTTGTCGTACACTAACCTGTACCCTAAACCGTCCCCATCCCCTAACCCTAACCCTAACTCTAACCCTTACCCGAAGCCTTACTCTTACCCGTCCCCTAATCCTAAACCGTACGCTAACACTAACCCGTACCCTAACACGTACGCTCACCCTAAACCGTTGTCATACCCTAACCTGTACCCTAAACCGTCCCCGTCCCCTAACCCTAACCCTAACCCTATCCCTTACCCGAAGCCTTACCCTCACCCGTCCCCTAATCCTAACCCGTACGCTAACACTAACCCGTATCCTAACACGTACTCTCACCCTAAATCGTTGTCGTACACTAACCTGTACCCTAAACCGTCCCCGTACCCTAACCCTAACCCTAACCCTAACCCTAACCCTAACACTTACCCGAAGCCTTACCGTCACCTGTCCCCTAATCCTAACCCGTACGCTAACACTAACCCGTACCCTAACACGTACGCTCACCCTAAACCGTTGTCGTACCCTAACCTGTACCCTAAACCGTCCCCGTCCCCTAACCCTAACCCTAACCCTAACACTTACCCGAAGCCTTACCCTCACCCGTCCCATAATCCTCACCCGTACGATAACACTAACCCGTACCCTAACACGTACGCTCACCCTAAACCGTTGTCGTACCCTAACCTGTACCCTAAACCGTCCCCGTCCCCTAACCCTAACCCTAACCCTAACCCTTACCCGAAGCCTTACCCTCACCCGTCCCCTAATCCTAAACCGTACGCTAACACTAAACCGTAACCTAACACGTACGCTCACCCTAAACCGTTGTCGTACCCTAACCTGTACCCTAAACCGTCCCTGTCCCCGTCCCCTAACCCTAACACTAACCCTAACCCTTACCCGAAGCCGTACCCTCACCCGTCCCCTAATCCTAACCCGTGCGCTAACACTAACCCGCACCCTAACACGTACGCTCACCCTAAACTGTTGTCGTACCGTAAACTGTACCCTAAACCGTCCCTGCCCCTAACCCTAACCCTAACGCTTACCCGAAGCCTTACCCTCACCCGTCCCCTAATCCTAACCCGTACGCTAACACTAACCCGTACCCTAGCACGTACGCTCACCCTAAACCGTTGTCATACACTAACCTGTACCCTAAACCGTCCCCGTCCCCGTCCCCGTCCCCGAAACCTAACCCTAACCCTAACCCTTACCCGAAGCCTTACCCTCACCCGTCCCCTAATCCTAACCCGTACGCTAACACTAACCCGTACCCTAACACGTACGCTCACCGTAAACCGTAGTCCTACACTAACCTGTACCCAAAACCGTCCCCGTCCCCGTCCCCGTCCCCTAAACCTAACCCTAACCCTAACCCTACCCCTTACCCGAAGCCTTACCCTCACCCGTCCCCTAATCCTAACCCGTACGCTAACACTAACCCCTACCCTAACACGTACGCTCACCCTAAACCATTGTCGTACACTAACCTGGACCCTAAACCGTCCCCGTCCCCGTCCCCTAACCCTAACCCTAACCCTAACCCGTCCCCGTCCCCGTCCCCGTCCCCTAACCCTAACCCTAACCCTTACCCGAATCCTTACCGTCACCCGTCCCCTAATCCTAACCCGTACGCTAACACTAACCCATACCCTAACCTGTACCCTAAACCGTCCCTGTCCCCGTCCCCTAACCCTAACCCTAGCCCTAACCCTAACCCTAACCCTTACCCGAAGCCTTACCCTCACCCGTCCCCTAATCCTAAACCGTACGCTAACACTAACCCGTATCCTAACACGTACGCTCACCCTAAAACGTTGTCGCAGCCTAACCTGTACCCTAAACCGTACCCGTCCCCTAACCCTAACCCTAACCCTATCCCTAACCCTTACCCGAAGCCTTACCCTCACCCGTCCCCTAATCCTAACTCGTACGCTAACACTAACCCGTACCCTAACACGTACGCTCACCCTAAATCGTTGTCGTACCCTAACCTGTACCCTAAACCGTCCCTGAACACTAACCCTAACCCTAACCCTAACACTTACCCGAAGACTTACCCTCACCCATCCCCTAATCCTAACCCGTACGCTAACACTAACCCGTACCCTAACACGTACGCTCACCCTAAACCGTTGTCGTACCCTAACGTGTACCCTAAACCGTCCCCGTCCCCTAAACCTAACCCTAATCCTAACCCTAACCCTTACCCGAAGCCTTACCCTCACCCGTCTCCTAATCCTAACCCGTACGCTAACACTAACCCGTAACCTAACACGTACGCTCACCCTAAACCGTTGTCGTAGCCTAACCTGTACCCTAAACCGTCCCGTCCCCTAACCGTAACCCTAACCCTAACCCTTACCCGAAGTCTTAACCTCACCCGTCCCCTAATCCTAACCCTTACGCTAACACTAACCCGTACCCTAACACGTACGCTCACCCTAAATCGTTGTCGTACACTAACCTGTACCCTAAACCGTCCCTGTACCCTAACCCTAACCCTAACCCTAACCCTAACCCTAACACTTACCTGAAGCCTTACCCTCACCCGTCCCCTAATCCTAACCCGTACGCTAACACTAACTCGTACCCTAACACGTACGCTCACCCTAAACCGTTTTCGTACCCTAACCTGTACCCTAAACCGTCCCCGTCCCCTAACCCTAACCCTAACCTTAAACCTAACCCTTACCCGAAGCCTTACCCTCACCCGTCCCCTAATCCTAACCCGTACGCTAACACTAACCTGTACCCTAACACGTACGCTCACCCTAAACCTTTGTCGTACCCTAACCTGTACCCTAAACCGTCCGCGTCCCCTAACCCTAACCCTAACCCTAACCCTTACCCGAAGCCTTACCCTCACCCGTCCCATAATTCTAACCCGTACGCTAACACTAAACCGTACCCTAACACGTACGCTCACCCTAAACCGTTGTCGTACCCTAGCCTGTACCCTAAACCGTCCCCGTCCCCTAACCCTAACCCTAACCCTTACCCGAAGCCTTACCCTCACCCGTTCCCTAATCCTAACCCATACGCTAACACTAAACCGTAACCTAACACGTACGCTCACCCTAAACCGTTGTCGTACCCTAACTTGTACCCTAAACCGTCCCCGTCCCCTAACCCTAACCCTAACCCTAACCCTTACCAGAAGCCTTACCCTCACCCGTCCCCTAATCCTAATCCGTACGCTAACACTAACCCCTACCCTAACACGTACGCTCACCCTAAACCGTTGTCGTACCCTAACCTGTACCCTAAACCGTCCCCGTCCCCTAACCCTAACCCTAACCCTAACCCTAACCCTAACCCTTACCCGAAGACTTACCCTCACCCGTCCCCTAATCCTAAACCTTACGCTAACACTAACCCGTACCCTAACACGTAAGCTCACCCTAAACCGTTTTCGTACCCTAACCTGTACCCTAAACCGTCCCCGTCCCCGTCCCCGTCCCCTAACCCTAACCCTAACCCTTACCAGAAGCCTTACCCTCACCCGTCCCATAATCCAAACCCGTACGCCAACACTAACCCATACCCTAACACGTACGCTCACCCTAAACCGTTGTCGTACACTAACCTGTACCCTAAACCGTCCCCATCCCCTAACCCTAACCCTAACCCTAACCCTAACCCTTACCCGAAGCCTTACTCTTACCCGTCCCCTAATCCTAAACCGTACGCTAACACTAAACCGTACCCTAACACGTACGCTCACCCTAAACCGTTGTCATACCCTAACCTGTACCCTAAACCGTCCCCGTCCCCTAACCCTAACCCTAACCCTATCCCTTACCCGAAGCCTTACCCTCACCCGTCCCCTAATCCTAACCCGTACGCTAACACTAACCCGTATCCTAACACGTACTCTCACCCTAAATCGTTGTCGTACACTAACCTGTACCCTAAACCGTCCCCGTACCCTAACCCTAACCCTAACCCTAACCCTAACCCTAACACTTACCCGAAGCCTTACCCTCACCCGTCCCCTAATCCTAACCCGTACGCTAACACTAACCCGTACCCTAACACGTACGCTCACCCTAAACCGTTGTCGTACCCTAACCTGTACCCTAAACCGTCCCCGTCCCCTAACCCTAACCCTAACCCTAACACTTACCCGAAGCCTTACCCTCACCCGTCCCATAATCCTCACCCGTACGATAACACTAACCCGTACCCTAACACGTACGCTCACCCTAAACCGTTGTCGTACCCTAACCTGTACCCTAAACCGTCCCCGTCCCCTAACCCTAACCCTAACCCTAACCCTTACCCGAAGCCTTACGCTCACCCGTCCCCTAATCCTAACCCGTACGCTAACACTAACACGTACCCTAACACGTACGCTCACCCTAAACTGTTGTCGTACCCTAACCTGTACCCTAAACCGTCCCCGTCCCCGTCCCCGTCCCCTAACCCTAACCCTAACCCTTACCCGAAGCCTTACCCTCACCCGTCCCCTAATCCTAACCCGTACGCAACACTAACCCATACCCTAACATGTACGCTCACCATAAAACGTTGTCGTACCCTAAGCTGTACCCTAAACCGTCCCTGTCGCCGTCCCCTAACCCTAATCCTAACCCTAACCCTAACCCTTACCCGAAGCCTTACCCTCACTCGTCCCCTAATCCTAACCCGTACGCTAACACTATCCCGTACCCTAACACGTACGCTCACCCTAAACGGTTGTCGCAGCCTAACCTGTACCCTAAAACGTCCCCGTCCCCGTCCCCTAACCCTAACCCTAACCCTTACCCGAAGCCTTACCCTCACCCGTCCCCTAATCCTAACTCGTGCGCTAACACTAACCCGTACCCTAACACGTACGCTCACCCTAAATCGTTGTCGTACCCTAACCTGTACCCTAAACCGTACCCGAACCCTAACCCTAAACCTAACCCTAACCCTAACCGTAACACTTACCCGAAGCCTTACCCTCACCCGTCCCCTAATCCTAACCCGTACTCTAACACTAACCCATACCTTAACACGTACGCTCACCATAAACCGTTGTCGTACCCTAACCTGTACCCTAAACCGTCCCCGTCCCCTAACACTAAACCTAACCCTAACCCTAACCCTTACCCGAAGCCTTACCCTGACCCGTCCCCTACTTCTAACCCGTACGCTAACACTAACCCGTACCCTAACACGTACGCTCACACTAAACCGTTGTCGTACCCTAACCTGTACCCTAAACCGTCCCCGTCACCATCCCCTAACCCTAACCCTAACCCTAACCTTTACCCGAAGCCTTACCCTGACCCGTCCCCTAATCCTAACCCGTACGCTAACACTAACCCGTACCCTAACACGTACGCTTACCCTAAATCGTTGTCGTACCCTCACCTGTACCCTAAACCGTCCCCGTCCCCTTCCCCATCCCCGTCCACTAACCCTAACCCTAACCCTTACCTGAAGCCTTACCCTCACCCGTCCCCTAATCCTAACCCGTACGCTAACACTAACCCGTACCCTAACACGTACGCTCACCCTAAACCGTTGTCGTAGCCTAACCTGTACCCTAAACCATCCCCGTCCCCTAACCCTAACCCTAGCACTAACCCTAACCCTTACCCGAAGCCTTACCCTCACCCGTCCCCTAATCCTAACCCGTACGCTAACACTAACCCGTACCCTAACACGTACGCTCACCCTAAATCGTTGTTGTACCCTAACCTGTACCTTAAACCGTCCCCGTACCCTAACCCTAACCCTAACCCTAACCCTAACCCTTTCCCGAAGCCTTACCCTCACCCGTCCCCTAATCCTGACCCGTACGCTAACACTAACCCGTACCCTAACACGTACGCTCACCCTAAACCGTTGACGTACACTAACCTGTACCCTAAACCGTCCCCGTCCCCTAACCCTAACCCAACCCTAACTCTAACCCTAACCCTTACCCGAAGTCTTACACTCACCCGTCCCCTAATCCTAACCCGTAAGCTAACACTAACACGTACCCTAACACGTACGCTCACCCTAAACTGTTGTCGTACCCTAACCTGTATCCTAAACCGTCCACGTCCCCGTCCCCAACCCTAACCCTAACCCTAACCCTAACCTTTACCCGAAGCCTTACCCTCACCCGTCCCCTAATCCTAACCCGTACGCTAACACTAACCCGTTCCCTAACATGTACGCTCACCCTAAACCGTTGTCGTACCCTAACCTGTACCCTAAACCGTCCCCGTCCCCGTCCCCGTCCCCGTCCCCTAACCCTAACCCTAACCTTTATCCGAAGCCTTACCCTCACACGTCCCCTAATACTAACGCGTACGCTAACACTAACCCATACCCTAACATGTACGCTCACGCTAAACCGTTGTCCTACCCTAACCTGTACCCTAAACCGTCCCTGTCCCCGTCCCCTAACCCTAACCCTAACCCTAACCCTAACCCTAACCCTTACCCGAAGCCTTACCCTCACCCGTCCCCTAATCCTAAGCCGTACGCTAACACTAACCCCTACCCTAACACGTACGCTCACCCTAAAACGTTGTCGTAGCCTAACCTGTACCCTAAACCGTCCCCGTCCCCTAACCCTAACCCTAACCCGAACCCTAACCCTTACCCGAAGCCTTACCCTCACCCGTCCCCTAATCCTAACCCGTACGCTAACACTAACCCGTACCCTAACACGTACGCTCACCCTAAATCATTGTCGTACCCTAACCTGTACCCTAAACCGTCCCCGTACCCTAACCCTAACCCTAACCGTAACCCTAACCCTAACACTTACCCGAAGCCTTACCCTCACCCGTCCCCTAATCCTAACCCGTACGCTAACACTAACCCGTACCCTAACACGTACGCTCACCCTAAACCGTTGTCGTACCCTAACCTGTACCCTAAACCGTCCCCGTCCCTAACCCTAACCCTAACCCTAAACCTAACCCTTACCCGAAGCCTTACCCTCACCCGTCCCCAATCCTAACCCATACGCTAACACTAACCCGTACCCTAACACGTACGCTCACCCTAAACCGTTGTCGTACCCTAACCTGTACCCTAAACAGTCCCCGTCCCCTAACCCTAACCCTAACCCTAACCCTAACCCTTACCCGAAGCCTTACCCTCACACGTCCCCTAATCCTAACCCGTACACTAACACTAATCCGTACCCTAACACGTACGCTCACCCTAAACTGTTGACGTACCCTAACCTGTACCCTAAACCGTCCCCGTCCCCTAACCCTAATTCTGACCCTAACCCTAACCCTAACCCTTACCCGAAGCCTTACACTCACCCGTCCCCTAAACCTAACCCGTACCCTAACACTAACCCGTATCCTAACACGTACGCTCACCATATACCGTTGTCGTACCCTAACCTGTACCCTAAACCGTCCCCGTCCCCGTCCCCTAACCCAAGCCCTAACCCTAACCTTTACCCGAAGCCTTACCCTCACCCGTCCCCTAATCCTAACCCGTACGCTAACACTATCCCGTACCCTTAAACGTACGCTCACCCTAAACCCTTGTCGTACCCTAACCTGGACCCTAAACCGTCCCCGTCCCCGTCCCCGTCCCTGTCCCCGTCCCCTAACCCTAACCCTAACCCTAACCCTAACCCTAACCCTAACCCTTACCCGAAGCCTTACCCTCACCCGTCCCCTAATCCTAACCCGTACGCTAACACTAACCCGTACCCTAACACGTACGCTCACCCTGAACCACTGTCGTAGCCTAACCTGTACCCTAAACCATCCCCGTCCCCTAACCCTAACCCTAACCCTAAACCTAACCCTTACCCGAAGCCTTACCCTCACCCGTCCCCTAATCCTAACCCGTACGCTAACACTAACCCGTACCCTAACACGTACGCTCACCCTAAACCGTTGTCGTACCCTAACCTGTACCCTAAACCGTCCCCGTCCCCGTCCACGTCCCCTAACCCTAAACCTAACCCTTACCCGAAGCCTTACCCTCACCCGTCCTCTAATCCTAACCCGTACGCTAACACTAACCCAAACCCTAACATGTACGGTCACCCTAAACCGTTGTCGTACCATAACCTGTACCCTAAACCGTCCCTGTCCCCGTCCCCTAACCCTAACCCTAACCCTAACCCTAACCTTAACCCTTACCCGAAGCCTTACTCTCACCCGTCCCCTAATCCTAACCCGTACGCTAACAATAACCCGTACCCTAACACGTACGCTCACCCTAAACCGTTGTCGTAGCCTAACCTGTACCCTAAACCATCCCCGTCCCCTAACCCTAACCCTAACCCTAACCCTTACCCGAAGCCTTACCCTCACCCGTCCCCTAATCCTAACCCGTACGCTAACACTAACCCGTACCCTAACACGTACGCTCACCCTAAACCGTTGTCGTACACTAACCTGTACCCTAAACCGTCCCCGTCCCCTTCCCCGTCCCCTAAACCTAACCCTAACCCTTACCCGAAGCCTTACCTTCACCCGTCCCCTAATCCTAACCCTTACGCTAACACTAACCCGTACCCTAACAAGTACGCTCACCCTAAACCGTTGTCGTACCCTAACCTGTACCCTAAACTGGCCCCGTCCCCTAACCCTAACCCTAAACCTAAACCTAACCCTTACCCTCACCCGTCCCCTAATCCTAACCTGTACGCAAACACTAACCCGTACCCTAACACGTAAGCTCACCCTAAACCGTTGTTGTACCCTAACCTGTACCTTAAACCGTCCCCGTCCCCGTCCCCGTCCCCTAACCCTAACCCTAACCCTTACCCGAAGCCTTACCCTCACCCGTCCCCTAATCCTAACCCGTTCCCCAACACTAAACCGTACCCTAACATGTACGCTCACCCTAAACCGTTGTCGTACCCTAATCTGTACCCTAAACCGTCCCCGTCCCCTAACCCTAACCCTAACCCTAATCTTTACCCGAAGCCTTACCCTCACCCGTCCCCTAATCCTAACCCGTACGCTAACACTAACCCATACCCTAACACGTACGCTCACCCTAAACCGTTGTCGTACCCTAACCTGAACCCTAAACCGTCCCCGTCCCCTAACCCTAACCCTAACCCTAACCCTAACCCTTACCCGAAGCCTTACAATCACCCGTCCCATAATCCTCACGCGTACGCTAACACTAACCCGTACCCTAACACGTACGCTCACCCTAAACCGTTGTCGTACCATAACCTGTACCCTAAACCGTCCCCGTCCCCTAACCCTAACCCTAAACCTAACCCTAACCCTAACCCTTACCCTCACCCGTCCCCTAATCCTAACCCGTAAGGTAACACTAACCCGTACCCTAACACGTACGCTCACCCTAAACCGTTGTCGTACCCTAACCTGTACCCTAAACCGTCCCCGTACCCGTCCCCTGACCCTAACCCTAACCGTAACCCTAACCCTAACCCTTACCCAAAGCCTTACCCTAACCCTTCCCCTAATCCTAAACTGCACGCTAACACGAACCCTTACCCTAACACGTACGTTCACCCTAAACCGTTGTCGTACCTAACATGTACCCTAAACAGTCCCCGTCCCCGTGCCCGTCCCCTAACCCTAACCCTAACCCTTACTCGAAGCCTTACCCTAACCTGTCCCCTAATCCTAACCCGTACGCTAACATTAACCTGTACTCTAACACGTACACTCACCCTAAACCGTTGTCATACACTTACCTGTACACTCAAACGTCCCCTAACCCTAACCCTAACCCTAACCCTTACCCGAAGCCTTACCTTAACCCGTCCCCTAATCCTAACCCGTACACTAACACTAACCTGTACCCTAACACGTACGCTCACCCTAAACCGTTCTTGTACACTTACCTGTAACCTAAACCGTCCCCGTCCCCTTCCCCATCCCCTAACCCTAACCCTAACCCTAACCCTAACCCTTATCCGAAGCCTTACCCTCACACCTCCCCTATTCCTAAACCGTACGCAAACACTAACCCACACCCTAAAACGTACGCTCACCCTAAACCGTTGTCGTACCCTAACCTGTACCCTAAACCGTCCCCATCCCCTAACCCTAACCCTAACCCTAAAACTAACCCTAGCCCTTACCCGAAGCCTTACCCTCACCCGACCCCTATTCCTAACCTGTACGCTAACACTAACCCTTACCCTAACACGTACGCTAACCCTAAACCGTTGTCGTACACTAAACTGTACCCTAAACCGTCCCCGTACCCTAAACCTAACCCTAACCCTAACCCTAACACTTACCCGAAGCCTTACACTCACCCGTCCCCTAATCCTAACCCGTACGCTAACACTAACCCGTACCCTAACAGGTACGCTCACCCTAAACCGTTGTCGTACCCTAAACTGTACCCTAAACCGTCCCTGTCCCCTAACCCTAAACCTAACCCTAACCCTAACCCTAACCCTTACCCGAAGCCTTACCCTCACCCGTCCCCTAATCCTAACCCGTACGCTAACACTAACCCGTACCCTAACACGTACGCTCACCCTAAACCATTGTCGTACCCTAACCTGTACCCTAAAGTGTCCCCGTCCCCTAACCCTAACCCTAACCCTAACCCTAACCCTTACCCGAAGCCATACCCTCAACCATCCCCTAATCCTAACCCGTACGCTAACACTAACACGTACCCTAACACGTACGCTCACCCTAAACGGTTGTCGTACCCTAACCTGTACCCTAAGCCGTCCCCGTCCCCTGACCCTAACCCTAAACCTAACCCTAACCCTTACCCGAATCCTTACCCTCACCCGTCCCCTAATCCTAAACCGTACGCTAACACTAACCCGTACCCTAACACGTACGCTCACCCTAAACCGTTGTCGTACCCTAACCTGTACCCTAAACTGCCCCCGCCCTTAACCCTAACCCTAACCCTAACCCTAACCCTTACCCGAAGACTTACCCTCACCCGTTCCCTAATCCTAACCCGTACGCTAACACTAACCCGTAACCTAACACGTACGCTCACCCTAAATCGTTGGCGTACCCTAACCTGTACCCTAAACCGTCCCCGTCCCCTAACCCTAACCCTAACCCTAACCCTAACCCTTACCTGTAGCCTTACCCTCACCCGTCCCTTATTCCTAACCCGTACGCTAACACTAACCCGTACCCTAACACGTACGCTCAATCTAAACCGTTGTCGTACCCTAACCTGTACCCTAAACCGTCCCCGTCCCCTAACCCTAACCCTAACCCTAACCCTAACCATTAGCCGAAGCCTTACACTCACCCGTCCCCTAATCCTAACCCGTACGCTAACACTAATCCGTACCCTAACACTTACGCTCACTCTAAACCGTTGTCGTACCCTAACCTGTACCCTAAGCCGTCCCCGTCCCCTAACCCTAACCCTAACCCTAACCCTTACCCGAAGCCTTACCCTCACACGTCCCCTAATCCTAACCCGTACGCTAACACTAACCCGTACCCTAACACGTACCCTCACCCTAAACGGTTGTCGTACACTAACCTGTACCCTAAACCGTCCCCGTGCCCGTCCCCTAACCCTAAACCTAACCCTAACCCTAACCCTTTCCCGAAGCCTTACCCTCACCCGTCCCCTAATCCTAACCCGTACGCTAACACTAACCCGTACCCAAAACATACGCTCACCCTAAACCGTTGTCGTACCCTAACCTGTACCCTAAACCGTCCCCGTCCCCAACCCTAACCCTAACCCTAACCCTTACCTGTAGCCTTACCCTCACCCGTTCCCTAATCCTAACCCGTACGCTAACACTAACCCGTACCCTAACACGTACGCTCACCCTAAACCGTTGTCGTACCCTTACCTGTACCCTAAACCGTCCCCGTCCCCTAACCCTAAGCCTAACCCTAACCCTAACCCTTACCCGAAGCCTTACATTCACCCGTCCCCTAATCCTAACTCGTACGCTAACACTAATCCGTACCCTAACACTTACGCTCACTCTAAACCATTGTCGTACCCTAACCTGTACCCTAAGCCGTCCCCGTCCCCTAACCCTAACCCTAACCCTAACCCTAACCCTTACCGTTACCCGAAGCCTTACTGTCACCCGTCCCCTAATCCTAACCTGTACGGTAACACTAACCCGTACCCTAACACGTACCCTCACCCTTAACCGTTGTCGTACCATAACCTGTACCCTAAACCGTCCCCGTGCCCGTCCCCTAACCCTAAACCTAACCCTAACCCTAACCCTTTCCCGAAGCCTTACCCTCACCCGTCCCCTAATCCTAACCCGTACGCTAACACTAACCCGTACCCTAACACGTACGCTCACCCTAAACCGTTGTCGTACCCTAACCTGTACCCTAAACCGTCCCCGTCCCCTAACCCTAACCCTAACCCTAACCCTAACCCTAACCCTTACCCGAAGCCTTACCCTCACCCGTCCCCTAATCCTAACCCGTACACTAACACTAACCCGTACCCTAAGACGTACGCTCACCCTAAACCGTTGACGTACCCTAAACTGTACCCTAAACCGTCCCTGTCCCTTAACCCTAACCCTAACCCTAACCCTAACCCTTACCCGAAGCCTTACCCTCAACCGTCCCCTATTCCTAACCCGTACGCTAACACTAATCCGTACCCTAACACGTACGCTCACCCTAAACAGTTGTCGTACCCTAACCTGTACCCTAAACCGTCCCCGTCCCCTAACCCAAACCCTAACCCTAACCCTAACCCTAACCCTTACACGAAGCCTTACCCTCACCCGTCCCCTAATCCTAACCCGTACGCTAACACTAACCCATACCCTAACACGTACGCTCACCCTAAACCGTTGTCGTACCCTTACCTGTACCCTAAACCGTTCCCGTCCCCTAATCCTAACCCTAACCCTAACCCTAACCTTACCCGAAGCCTTACCCTCACCCGTAACCTAATCCTAACCCGTACGCTAACACTAACCAGTACCCT
The DNA here is from genome assembly GCF_059928025.1 of Delphinapterus leucas. Taxonomy (NCBI): domain Eukaryota; kingdom Metazoa; phylum Chordata; class Mammalia; order Artiodactyla; family Monodontidae; genus Delphinapterus; species Delphinapterus leucas. The sequence continues at coordinate 4,216,548 of NW_028322236.1, read as the reverse complement.
AACACGTACGCTCACCCTAAACCGTTGTCGTACACTAACCTGTACCCTAAACCGTCCCCGTCCCCTAACCCTAACCCTAACCCTAACCCTTACCCGAAGCCTTAACCTCACCCGTCCCCTAATCCTAAACCGTATGCTAACACTAACCCGTACGCTCACCCTAAACCGTTGTCGTACCCTAACCTGTACCCTAAACCGTCCCCGTCCCCGTCCCCTAACCCTAACCCTAACCCTAACCCTAACCCTTACCCGAAGCCTTACCCTCACCCGTCCCTTAATCCTAACCCGTACGCTAACACTAACCCGTACTCTAACACGTACGCTCACCCTAAACCGTTGTCGTACCCTAACCTTTACCCTAAACCATCCCCGTCCCCGTCCCCTAACCCTAACCCTAACCCTAACCCTAACCCTTACCCGAAGCCTTACCCTCACCCGTCCCCTAATCCTAACCCGTATGCAAACACTAACCCGTACCCTAACACGTACGCTCACACTAAACCGTTGTCGTACCCTAACCTGTACCCTAAACCGTCCCCGTCCCCTAACCCTAACCATAACCCTAACCCTAACTATTACCCGAAGCCTTACCCTCACCCGTCCCCTAATCCTAACCCGTACGCTAACACTAACCCGTACCCTAACACGTACGCTCACCCTAAACCGTTGTCGTACCCTAACCTGTACGCTAAACCGTCCCCGTCCCCTAACCCTAACCCTAACACTAACCCTAACCCTAATCCTTACCCGAAGCCTTACACTCACCCGTCCCCTAATCCTAACCCGTACGCTAACACTAACCCGTACCCTAACACGTACGCTCACCCTAAACCGTTTTTGTACCCTAACCTGTACCCTAAACCGTCCCCGTCCCCGTCCCCTAACCCTAAACCTAACCCTAACCCTTACCCGAAGCCTTACCCTCAACCGTCCCCTAATCCAAACCCGTACGCTAACACTAACCCGTACCCTAACACGTACGCTCAACCTAAACCGTTGTCGTACACTAACCTGTACCCTAAACCGTCCCCGTGCCCGTCCCCTAACCCTAAACCTAACCCTAACCCTAACCGTTACCCGAAGCCTTACCCTCACCCTTCCCGTAATCCTAACCCATACGCTAACACTAACCCGTACCCTAAAACGTACGCTCACCCTAAACCGTTGTCGTACCCTAACCTGTACCCTAAACCGTCCCCGTCCCGTAACCCTAACCCTAACTCTAACCCTAACACTAACCCTTACCCGAAGCATTACCTTCCCCCGTCCCCTAATCCTAACCCGTACGCTAACACTAAACCGTACCCTAACACTTACGCTCATCCTAAATCGTTGTCGTACCCTAACCTGTACCCTAAACCGTCCCCGACCCCTAACCCTAACCCTAACCCTAAGCCTAAGCCTAACACTTACCCGAAGCCTTACCCTCACCCGTCCCCTAATCCTAACCCGTACGCTAACACTAACCCGTACCCTAACACGTACGCTCACCCTAAACCGTTGTCGAACCCTAACCTGTACCCTAAACCGTCCCCGTCCCCTAACCCTAACCCTAACCCTAACCCTAACCCTTACCCGAAGCCTTACCCTCACCCGTCCCCTAATCCTAACCCGTACGCTAACTCTAACCCGTACCCTAACACGTACGCTCACCCTAAACCGTTGTCGTACCCTAACCTGTACCCTAAACCGTCCCCGTCCCCTAACCCTAACCCTAACCCTAACCCTAACCCTTACCCGAAGCCTTACCCTCACCCGTCCCCTAATCCTAACCCGTACGCTAACACTAACCCGTACTCTAACACGTACGCTGACCCTAAACCGTTGTCGTACCCTAAACTTTACCCTAAACCATCCCCGTCCCCTAACCCTAACCCTAACCCTAACCCTAACCCTAACCCTTACCCGAAGCCTTACCCTCACCCGTCCCCTAATCCTAACCCGTATGCTAACACTAACCCGTACCCTAACACGTACGCTCACCCTAAACCGTTGTCGTACCCTAACCTGTACCCTAAACCGTCCCCGTCCCCTAACCCCAACCCTAACCCTAAACCTAACCCTAACCCTTACCCGAAGCCTTACCTTCACCCGTCCCCTAATCCTAACCCGTACGCTAACACTAACCCGTACTCTAACACGTACGCTCACCCTAAACCGTTGTCGTACCCTAACCTTTACCCTAAACCATCCCCGTCCCCTAACCCTAACCCTAACCCTAACCCTAACCCTAACCCTTACCCGAAGCCTTACCCTCACCCGTCCCCTAATCCTAACCCGTATGCTAACACTAACCCGTACCCTAACACGTACGCTCACCCTAAACCGTTGTCGTACCCTAACCTGTACCCTAAACCGTCCCCGTCCCCTAACCCTAACCATAACCCTAACCCTAACTATTACCCGAAGCCTTACCCTCACCCGTCCCCTAATCCTAACCCGAACGCTAACACTAACCCGTACCCTAACACGTACGCTCACCCTAAACCGTTGTCGTACCCTAACCTGTACGCTAAACCGTCCCCGTCCCCTAACCCTAACCCTAACACTAACCCTAACCCTAATCCTTACCCGAAGCCTTACACTCACCCGTCCCATAATCCTAACCCGTACGCTAACACTAACCCGTACCCTAACACGTACGCTCACCCTAAACCGTTTTTGTACCCTAACCTGTACCCTAAACCGTCCCCGTCCCCGTCCCCTAACCCTAAACCTAACCCTAACCCTTACCCGAAGCCTTACCCTCAACCGTCCCCTAATCCTAACCCGTACGCTAACACTAACCCGTACCCTAACACGTACGCTCAACCTAAACCGTTGTCGTACACTAACCTGTACCCTAAACCGTCCCCGTGCCCGTCCCCTAACCCTAACCCTAACCCTAACCCTAACCGTTACCCGAAGCCTTACCCTCACCCTTCCCGTAATCCTAACCCGTACGCTAACACTAACCCGTACCCTAAAACGTACGCTCACCCTAAACAGTTGTCGTACCCTAACCTGTACCCTAAACCGTCCCCGTCCCGTAACCCTAACCCTAACTCTAACCCTAACACTAACCCTTACCCGAAGCATTACCCTCCCCCGTCCCCTAATCCTAACCCATACGCTAACACTAAACCGTACCCTAATACTTACGCTCATCCTAAACCGTTGTCGTACCCTAACCTGTACCCTAAACCGTCCCCGTCCCCTAACCCTAACCCTAACCCTAAGCCTAATCCTAACCCTTACCCGAAGCCTTACCCTCACCCGTCCCCGAATCCTAACCCGTACGCTAACACTAACCCGTACCCTAACACGTACGCTCATCCTAAACCGTTGTCGTACCCTAACCTGTACCCTAAACCGTCCCCGTCCCCTAACCCTAACCCTAACCCTAACCCTAACCCTAACCCTTACCCGAAGCCTTACCCTAACCCGTCCCCTAATCCTAACTCGTACGCTAACACTAACACGTACCCTAACACGTACCCTCACCCTAAACCGGTGTCGTACCCTAATTTGTACCCTAAACCGTCCCCGTGCCCGTCCCCTAACCATAACCCTAACCCTAACCCTAACCCTTTCCCGAAGCCTTACCCTCACCCGTCCCCTAATCCTAACCCGTACGCTAACACTATCCCGTACCCTAACACGTACGCTCACCCTAAACCATTGTCGTACCCTAACCTGTACCCTAAACCGTCCCCGTCCCCTAACCCGAACCCTAACCCTAACCCTAACCCTTACCCGAAGCCTTACACTCACCCGTCCCCTAATCCTTACCCGTATGCTAACACTAACGCGAACCCTAACACGTACCCTCACCCTAAACCGTTGTCGTAACCTAACCTGTACCCTAAACCGTCCCCGTCCCCGTTCCCTAACCCTAACACTAACCCTAACCCTAACCCTTACCCGAAGCCTTACCCCACCCGTCCCCTAATCCTAACCCGTACGCTAACAATAACCCGTACCCTAACACGTACGCTCACCCTAAACCGTTGTCGTACCCTAACATGTACCCTAAACCGTCCCCGTCCCCTAACACTAACCCTAATACTAACCTTAACCCTAACCCTTACCCGAAGCCTTACCCTCACCCGTCCCTTAATCCTAACCCGTACGCGAACACTAACCCGTACCCTAACACGTACGCTCACCCTAAACCGTTGTCGTACTCTAACGTGTACCCTAAACCATCCCCGTCCCCTAACCCTATCGCTAACCCTAACCCTTACCCGAAGTCTTACCCTCACTCGTCCCCTAATCCTAACCCGTACGCTAACACTAACCCGTACCCTAACACGTACGCTCACCCTAAACCGTTGTCGTACCCTAACTTGTACCCTAAACCGTCCCCGTCCCCGTCCCTTAACCCTAACCCTAACCCTAACCCTAACCCTTACCCGAAGCCTTACCCTCACCCGTCCCCTAATCCTAACCCGTACGCTAACACTAACCCGTACCCTAACACGTACGCTCACCCTAAACCGTTGTCGTACCCTAACCTGTACCCTAAAGCGTCCCCGTCCCCTAACCCTAACCCTAACCCTAACCCTAACCCTAAACCTTACCCGAAGCCTTACCCTCACCCGTCCGCTATTCCTAACCCGTACGCAAACACTACCCCACACCATAACACTTACGCTCACCCTAAACCGTTGTCGTACCCTTACCTGTACCCTAAACCGTCCCCGTCCCCTAACCCTAACCCTAACCCTAACCCTAACCCTAACCCTTACCCGAAGACTTACACTCACCCGTCCCCTAATCCTAACCCGTACGCTAACACTAATCCGTACCCTAACACTTACGCTCACTCTAAACCGTTGTCGTACCCTAACCTGTACCCTAAGCCATCCCCGTCCCCTAACCCTAACCCTAACCCTAAACCTAACCCTAACCCTTACCCGAAGCCTTACCCTCACCCTTCCCCTAATCCTAACCCGTACGCTAACACTAACCCGTACCCTAACACGTACCCTCACCCTAAACCGTTGTCGTACCCTAACCTGTACCCTAAACCGTCCCCATGCCCGTCCCCTAACCCTAAACCTAACCCTAACCCTAACCCTTTCCCGAAGCCTTACCCTCACCCGTCCCCTAATCCTAACCCGTACGCTAACACTAACCCGTACCCTAACACGTACGCTCACCATAAACCGTTGTCGTACCCTAACCTGTACCCTAAACCGTCCCCGTCCACTAACCCTAACCCTAACCCTAATCCTAACCGTAACCCTTACCCGAAGCCTTACACTCACCCGTCCCCTAATCCTCACCCGTACGCTAACACTAACCCGTACCCTAACACGTACGCTCACCCTAAACCGTCGTCGTACCCTAACCTGTACCCTAAACCGTCCCCGTCCCCGTCCCCTAACCCTAACCCTAACCCTAACCCTAACCCTTACCCGAAGCCTTACCCTCACCCGTCCCCTAATCCTAACCCGTACACTAACACTAACCCGTACCCTAACACGTAGGCTCACCCTAAACCGTTGACGTACAGTAACCTGTACCCTAAAACGTCCCTGTCCCCTAACCCTAACCCTAACCCTAACCCTAACCCTTACCCGAAGCCTTACCCTCACCCGTCCCCTAATCCTAACCCGTACGCAAACACTAATCCATACCCTAACACGTACGCTCACCCTAAACCGTTGTCGTACACTAACCTGTACCCTAAACCGTCCCCGTCCCCTAACCCTAACCCTAACCCTAACCCTAACCCTAACCCTAACCTTTACCCGAAGCCTTACCCTCACCCATCCCCTAATCCTAACCCGTACGCTAACACTAAACCGTACCCTAACACTTACGCTCATCCTAAACCGTTGTCGTACCCTAACCTCTACCCTAAACCGTCCCCGTCCCCTAACCCTAACCCTAACCCTAAGCCTAAGCCTAACCCTTACCCGAAGCCTTACCCTCACCCGTCCCCTAATCCTAACCCGTACGCTAACAGTAACCCGTACCCTAACACGTACGCTCACCCTAAACCGTTGTTGTACCCTAACCTGTACCCTAAACCGTCCCCGTCCCCTAACCCTAACCCTAACCCTAACCCTAACCCTAACCCTTACCCGAAGCCTTACCCTAACCCGTCCCCTAATCCTAAATCGTACGCTAACACTAACCCGTACCCTAACACGTACCCTCACCCTAAACCGGTGTCGTACCCTAACCTGTAGCCTAAACCGTCCCCGTGCCCGTCCCTTAACCCTAACCCTAACCCTAACCCTAACCCTTTCCCGAAGCCTTACCCTCACCCGTCCCCTAATCCTAACCCGTACGCTAACACTAACCCGTACCCTAACATGTACGCTCACCCTAAACCGTTGTCGTACCCTAACCTGTACCCTAAACCGTCCCCGTCCCCTAACGCTAACCCTAACCCTAACCCTAACCCTAAACCTTACCCGAAGCCTTACACTCACCCGTCCCCTAATCCTCACCCGTATGCTAACACTAACCCGTACCCTAACACGTACCCTCACCTTAAACCGTTGTCGTACCCTAACCTGTACCCTAAACCGTCCCCGTCCCCGTCCCCTAACCCTAACCCTAACCCTAACCCTAACCCTTACCCGAAGCCTTACCCCACCCGTCCCCTAATCCTAACCCGTACGCTAACAATAACCCGTACCCTAACACGTACGCTCACCCTAAACCGTTGTCGTACCCTAACATGTACCCTAAACCGTCCCCTAACCCTAACCCTAACCCTAACCCTAACCTTAACCCTAACCCTTACCCGAAGCCTTACCCTCACCCGTCCCGAATCCTAACCCGTACGCGAACACTAACCCGTACCCTAACACGTAAGCTCACCCTAAACCGTTGTCGTACCCTAACCTGTACCCTAAACCGTCCCCGTCCCCTAACCCTAACCCTAACCCTAACCGTAAACCTAACCCTTACCAGAAGCCTTACCCTCACCCGTCCCCTAAACCTAACCCGTACGCTAACACTAATCCGTAACCTAACACGTACGCTCACCCTAAACCATTGTCGTACCCTAACCTGTACCCTAAACCGTCCCCGTCCCCTAACCCTAACCCTAACCCTAACCCTAACCCTTACCCGAAGCCTTACCCTCACCCGTCCCCTAATCCTAACCCGTACGCTAACACTAACCCGTACCCTACCACGTACGCTCACCCTAAACCGTTGTCGTACCCTAACCTGTACCCTAAACCGTCCCCGTCCCCATCCCCTAACCCTAACCCTAACCCTAACCCTAACTCTTACCCGAAGCCTTAACCTCACCCGTCCCCTAATCCTAAACCGTACGCTAACACTAACTCGTACCCAAAACGTACGCTCACCCTAATCCGTTGTCGTACCCTAACCTGTACCCTAAACCGTCCCCGCCCCCTAACCCTAACCCTAAACCTAACCCTAACCCTTACCCGAAGCCTTACCCTCACCCGTCCCCTAATCCTAACCCGTACGCTAACACTAAGCCGTACCCTAACACGTACGCTCACCCTAAACCGTTGTCGTACCCTTACCTGTACCCTAAACCGTCCCCGTCCCCTAATCCTAACCCTAACCCTAACCCTAACCTTACCCGAAGCCTTACTCTCACCCGTAACCTAATCCTAACCCGTACGCTAACACTAACCCGTACCCTAACACGTACGCTCACGCTAAACCGTTGTCGTACACTAACCTGTACCCTAAACCGTCCCCGTCCACTAACCCTAACCCTAACTCTAACCCTAACACTTACCCGAAGCCTTAACCTCACCCGTCCCCTAATCCTAAACCGTACGCTAACACTAACCCGTACCCTAACATGTACTCTCACACTAAAGCGTTGTCGTACCCTAACCTGTACCCTAAACCGTCCCCGTCCCCTAACCCTAACCCTAACCCTAACCCTAACCCTTACCCGAAGCCTTACCCTCACCCGTCCCCTAATCCTAACCCGTACGCTAACACTAACCCGTAGTCTACCACGTACGCTCACCCTAAACCGTTGTCGTACCCTAACCTTTACCCTAAACCATCCCCGTCCCCTAACCCTAACCCTAACCCTAACCCTAACCCTTACCCGAAGCCTTACCCTCACCCGTCCCCTAATCCTAACCCGTATGCTAACACTAACCCGTACCCTAACACGTACGCTCACCCTAAACCGTTGTCGTACCCTAACCTGTACCCTAAACCGTCCCCGTCCCCTAACCCTAACCATAACCCTAACCCTAACTCTTACCCAAAGCCTTACCCTCACCCGTCCCCTAATCCTAACCCGTACGCTAACGCTAACCGTACCCTAACACGTACGCTCACCTTAAACCGTTGTCGTACCCTAACCTGTACGCTAAACCGTCCCCGTCCCCTAACCCTAACCCTAACACTAACCCTAACCCTAATCCTTACCCGAAGCCTTACACTCACCCGTCCCCTAATCCTAACCCGTACGCTAACACTAACCCGTACCCTAACACGTACGCTCACCCTAAACCGTTTTTATACCCTAACCTGTACCCTAAACCGTCCCCGTCCCCGTCCCCTAACCCTAAACCTAACCCTAACCCTTACCCGAAGCCTTACCCTCAACCGTCCCCTAATCCTAACCCGTACGCTAACACTAACCCGTACCCTAACACGTACGCTCAACCTAAACCGTTGTCGTACACTAACCTGTACCCTAAACCGTCCCCGTGCCCGTCCCCTAACCCTAACCCTTACCCTAACCCTAACCGTTACCCGAAGCCTTACCCTCACCCTTCCCGTAATCCTAACCCGTACGCTAACACTAACCCGTACCCCAAAACGTACGCTCACCCTAAACCGTTGTCGTACCCTAACCTGTACCCTAAACCGTCCCCGTCCCGTAACCCTAACCCTAACTCTAACCCTAACACTAACCATTACCCGAAGCATTACCCTCACCCGTCCCCTAATCCTAACCCGTACGCTAACACTAAACCGTACCCTAACACTTACGCTCATCCTAAACCGTTGTCGTACACTAACCTGTACCCTAAACCGTCCCCGTCCCCTAACCCTAACCCTAACCCTAAGCCTAAGCCTAACCCTTACCCGAAGCCTTACCTTCACCCGTCCCCTAATCCTAACCCGTACGCTAACACTCACCCGTACCCTAACACGTACGCTCACCCTAAACCGTTGTCGTACCCTAACCTGTACCCTAAACCGTCCCCGTCCCCTAACCCTAACCCTAACCCTAACCCTAACCCTAACCTTTACCCGAAGCCTTACCCTCACCCGTCCCCTAATCCTAACCCGTACGCTAACACTAACCCGTACCCTAACACGTACGCTCACCCTAAACCGTTGTCGTACCCTAACCTGTACCCTAAACCGTCCCCGTCCCCGTCCCCTAACCCTAACCCTAACCCTAACCCTTACCCGAAGCCTTACCCTCACCCGTCCCCTAATCCTAACCCGTACGCTAACACTAACCCGTACTCTAACACGTACGCTCACCCTAAACCGTTGTCGTACCCTAACCTTTACCCTAAACCATACCCGTCCCCTAACCCTAACCCTAACCCTAACCCTTACCCGAAGCCTTACCCTCACCCGTCCCCTAATCCTAAACCGTATGCTAACACTAACCCGTACCCTAACACGTACGCTCACCCTAAACCGTTGTCGTACCCTAACCTGTACCCTAAACCGTCCCCGTCCCCTAACCCTAACCCTAACCCTAACCCTAACCCTAACCCTTACCCGAAGCCTTACCCTCACCCGTCCCCTAATCCTAACCCGTACGCTAACACTAACCCGTACTCTAACACGTACGCTCACCCTAAACCGTTGTCGTACCCTAACCTTTACCCTAAACCATCCCCGTCCCCTAACCCTAACCCTAACCCTAACCCTAATCCTAACCCTTACCCGAAGCCTTAACCTCACCCGTCCCCTAATCCTAAACCGTACGCTAACACTAACCCGTACCCTAACACGTACGCTCACACTAAACCGTTTTCGTACCCTAACCTGTACCCTAAACCGTCCCCGTCCCCTAAACCTAACCCTAACCCTAACCCTAACCCTAACCCTTACCCGAAGCCTTACCCTCACCCGTCCCCTAATCCTAACCCGTACGCTAACACTAACCCGTACTCTAACACGTACGCTCACCCTAAACCGTTGTCGTACCCTAACCTTTACCCTAAACCATCCCCGTCCCCTAACCCTAATCCTAACCCTAACCCTAACCCTTACCCGAAGCCTTACCCTCACCCGTCCCCTAATCCTAACCCGTATGCTAACACTAACCCGTACCCTAACACGTACGCTCACCCTAAACCGTTGTCGTACCCTAACCTGTACCCTAAACCGTCCCCGTCCCGTAACCCTAACCCTAACTCTAACCCTAACACTAACCATTACCCGAAGCATTACCCTCACCAGTCCCCTAATCCTAACCCGTACGCTAACACTAAACCGTACCCTAACACTTACGCTCATCCTAAACCGTTGTCGTACCCTAACCTGTACCCTAAACCGTCCCCGTCCCCTAACCCTAAACCTAACCCTAAGCCTAAGCCTAACCCTTACCCGAAGCCTTACCCTCACCCGTCCCCTAATCCTAACCCGTACGCTAACACTAACCCGTACCCTAACACGTACGCTCACCCTAAACCGTTGTCGTACCCTAAACTGTACCCTAAACCGTCCCCGTCCCCTAACCCTAACCCTAACCCTAACCCTAACCCTAACCCTAACCCTTACCCGAAGCCTTACCCTCACCCGTCACCTAATCCTAACCCGTACTCTAACACTAACCCGTACCCTAACACGTACGCTCACCCTAAACCGTTGTCGTACCCTAACCTGTACCCTAAACCGTCCCCGTCCCCTAACCCTAACCCTAACCCTAACCCTAACCCTAACCCTTACCCGAAGCCTTTCCCTCACCCGTCCCCTAATCCTAACCCGTACGCTAACACTAACCCGTACTCTAACACGTACGCTCACCCTAAACCGTTGTCGTACCCTAAGCTTTACCCTAAACCATCCCCGTCCCCTAACCCTAACCCTAACCCTAACCCTAACCCTAACCCTTACCCGAAGCCTTACCCTCACCCGTCCCCTAATCCTAACCCGTATGCTAACACTAACCCGTACCCTAACACGTACGCTCACCCTAAACCGTTGTCGTACCCTAACCTGTACCCTAAACCGTCCCCGTCCCCTAACCCTAACCCTAACCCTAACCCTAACCCTAACCCTTACCCGAAGCCTTACCCTCACCCGTCCCCTAATCCTAACCCGTACGCTAACACTAACCCGTACTCTAACACGTACGCTCACCCTAAACCGTTGTCGTACCCTAACCTTTACCCTAAACCATCCCCGTCCCCTAACCCTAACCCTAACCCTAACCCTATCCCTAACCCTTACCCGAAGCCTTACCCTCACCCGTCCCCTAATCCTAACCCGTATGCTAACACTAACCCGTACCCTAACACGTACGCTCACCCTAAACCGTTGTCGTACCCTAACCTGTACCCTAAACCGTCCCCGTCCCCTAACCCTAACCATAACCCTAACCCTAACTATTACCCGAAGCCTTACCCTCACCCGTCCCCTAATCCTAACCCGTACGCTAACACTAACCCGTACCCTAACACGTACGCTCACCCTAAACCGTTGTCGTACCCTAACCTTTACCCTAAACCGTCCCCGTCCCCTAACCCTAACCCTAACACTAACCCTAAACCTAATCCTTACCCGAAGCCTTACACTCACCCGTCCCCTAGTCCTAACCCGTACGCTAACACTAACACGTACCCTAACACGTACGCTCACCCTAAACCGTTTTTGTACCCTAACCTGTACCCTAAACCGTCCCCGTCCCCGTCCCCTAACCCTAAACCTAACCCTAAACCTTACCCGAAGCCTTACCCTCAACCGTCCCCTAATCCTAAACCGTACGCTAACACTAACCGGTTCCCTAACGCGTACGCTCAACCTAAACCGTTGTCGTACACTAACCTGTACCCTAAACCGTCCCCGTGCCCGTCCCCTAACCCTAACCCTAACCCTAACCCTAACCGTTACCCGAAGCCTTACCCTCACCCTTCCCGTAATCCTAACCCGTACGCTAACACTAACCCGTACCCTAAAACGTACGCTCACCCTAAACCGTTGTCGTACCCTAACCTGTACCCTAAACCGTCCCCGTCCCGTACCCCTAACCCTAACTCTAACCCTAACACTAACCCTTACCCGAAGCATTACCCTCACCCGTCCCCTAATCCTAACCCGTACGCTAACACTAAACCGTACCCTAACACTTACGCTCATCCTAAACCGTTGTCGTACCCTAACCTGTACCCTAAACCGTCCCCGTCCCCTAACCCTAACCCTAACCCTAAGCCTAAACCTAACCCTTACCCGAAGCCTTACCCTCACCCGTCCCCTAATCCTAACCCGTACGCTAACACTAACCCGTACCCTAACACGTACGCTCACCCTAAACCGTTGTCGTACCCTAACCTGTACCCTAAACCGTCCCCGTCCCCTAACCCTAACCCTAACCCTAATCCTAACCCTAACCCTTACACGAAGCCTTACCCTCACCCGTCCCCTAATCCTAACCCGTACGCTAACACTAACCCATACCCTAACACGTACGCTCACCCTAAACCGTTGTCGTACCCTTACCTGTACCCTAAACCGTTCCCGTCCCCTAATCCTAACCCTAACCCTAACCCTAACCTTACCCGAAGCCTTACCCTCACCCGTAACCTAATCCTAACCCGTACGCTAACACTAACCCGTACCCTAACACGTACGCTCACCCTAAACCGTTGTCGTACACTAACCTGTACCCTAAACCGTCCCCGTCCCCTAACCCTAACCCTAACCCTAACCCTTACCCGAAGCCTTAACCTCACCCGTCCCCTAATCCTAAACCGTATGCTAACACTAACCCGTACACTCACCCTAAACCGTTGTCGTACCCTAACCTGTACCCTAAACCGTCCCCGTCCCCTAACCCTAACCCTAACCCTAACCCTAACCCTTACCCGAAGCCTTACCCTCACCCGTCCCCTAATCCTAACCCGAACGCTAACACTAACCCGTACTCTAACACGTACGCTCACCCTAAACCGTTGTCGTACCCTAACCTTTACCCTAAACCATCCCCGTCCCCGTCCCCTAACCCTAACCCTAACCCTAACCCTAACCCTAACCCTTACCCGAAGCCTTACCCTCACCTGTCCCCTAATCCTAACCCGTATGCTAACACTAACCCGTACCCTAACACGTAAGCTCACACTAAACCGTTGTCGTACCCTAACCTGTACCCTAAACCGTCCCCGTCACCTAACCCTAACCATAACCCTAACCCTAACTATTACCCGAAGCCTTACCCTCACCCGTCCCCTAATCCTAACCCGTACGCTAACACTAAACCGTACCCTAACACGTACGCTCACCCTAAACCGTTGTCGTACCCAAACCTGTACCCTAAACCGTCCCCGTCCCCGTCCCCTAACCCTAACCCTAACCCTAACCCTAACCCTTACCTGTAGCCTTACCCTCACCCGTCCCCTAATCCTAATCCGTACGCTAACACTAACCCGTACCCTAACACGTACGCTCAACCTAAACCGTTGTCGTACACTAACCTGTACCCTAAACCGTCCCCGTCCCCTAACCCTAACCCTAACCCTAACCCTAACCCTAACCCTTACCCGAAGACTTACACTCACCCGTCCCCTAATCCTAACCCGTACGCTAACACTAATCCGTACCCTAACACTTACGCTCACTCTAAACCGTTGTCGTACCCTAACCTGTACCCTAAGCCATCCCCGTCCCCTAACCCTAACCCTAACCCTAACCCTAACCCTAACCCTTACCCGAAGCCTTACCCTCACCCTTCCCCTAATCCTAACCCGTACGCTAACACTAACCCGTACCCTAACACGTACCCTCACCCTAAACCGTTGTCGTACCCTAACCTGTACCCTAAACCGTCCCCATGCCCGTCCCCTAACCCTAAACCTAACCCTAACCCTAACCCTTTCCCGAAGCCTTACCCTCACCCGTCCCCTAATCCTAACCCGTACGCTAACACTAACCCGTACCCTAACACGTACGCTCACCATAAACCGTTGTCGTACCCTAACCTGTACCCTAAACCGTCCCCGTCCACTAACCCTAACCCTAACCCTAATCCTAACCGTAACCCTTACCCGAAGCCTTACACTCACCCGTCCCCTAATCCTCACCCGTACGCTAACACTAACCCGTACCCTAACACGTACGCTCACCCTAAACCGTCGTCGTACCCTAACCTGTACCCTAAACCGTCCCCGTCCCCGTCCCCTAACCCTAACCCTAACCCTAACCCTAAACCTTACCCGAAGCCTTACCCTCACCCGTCCCCTAATCCTAACCCGTACACTAACACTAACCCGTACCCTAACACGTAGGCTCACCCTAAACCGTTGACGTACAGTAACCTGTACCCTAAAACGTCCCTGACCCCTAACCCTAACCCTAACCCTAACCCTAACCCTTACCCGAAGCCTTACCCTCACCCGTCCCCTAATCCTAACCCGTACGCAAACACTAATCCATACCCTAACACGTACGCTCACCCTAAACCGTTGTCGTACACTAACCTGTACCCTAAACCGTCCCCGTCCCCTAACCCTAACCCTAACCCTAACACTAACCCTAACCCTAACCTTTACCCGAAGCCTTACCCTCACCCATCCCCTAATCCTAACCCGTACGCTAACACTAACCAGTACCCTAACACGTACGCTCACCCTAAACCATTGTCGTACCCTTACCTGTACCCTAAACCGTCCCCGTCCCCGTCCCCGTCCCCTAACCCTAACCCTAAACCTAACCCTTACCCAAAGCCTTACCCTCACCCGTCCTCTAATCCTAACCCGTACGCTAACACTAACACGTACCCTAACATGTACGCTCACCCTAAACCGTTGTCGTACCCTAACCTGTACCCTAAACCGTCCCTGTCCCCGTCCCCTAACCCTAACCCTAAACCTAACCATAACCCTTACCCGAAGCCTTACCCTCAACCGTCCCCTAATCCTAACCCGTACGCTAACACTAACCCGTACCCTAACACGTACGCTCACCGTAAACCGTTGTCGTACACTAACCTGTACCCTAAACCGTCCCCGTCCCCTAACCCTAAACCTAAACCCTAACCCTTACCCTTACCCGAAGCCTTACCCTCACCCGTCCCCTAATCCTAACCCGTACGCTAACTCTAACCCATACCCTAATACGTACGCTCACCCTAAACCGTTGTCGTACCCTAACTTGTACCCTAAACCGTCCCCGTCCCCTAACTCTAACCCTAACCCTAACCCTTACCCGAAGCCTTACCCTCACCCGTCACCTAATCCTAAACCGTACGCTAACACTAACCCGTACCCTAACACGTACGCTCACCCGAAACCGTTGTCGTACCCTAACCTGTACCCTAAACCGTCCCCGTCCCCAAACCCTAACCCTCACCTTAACCCTAACCCTTACCCGAAGCCTTACCCTCACCCGTCCCCTAATCCTAACCTGTACGCTAACACTAACACGTACCCTAACACGTACGCTCACCCTATACAGTGGTCGTACCCTAACCTGTGCCCTAAATCATAACTGTCCCCGGCTCCTAACCCTAACCCTAACCCTAACCCTAACCCTAAACCTTACCCGAAGTCTTACCCTCAACCGTCCCCTAATCCTAACCCGTACGCTAACACTAACCCGGACGCTCACCCTAAACCGTTGTCGTACCCTAACCTGTACCCTAAACCGTCCCCTTCCCCTAACCATAACCCTAAACCTAACTCTAACCCAAACCCTAACCCTTACCCGAAGCCTTAACATCACCCGTCCCCTAATCCGAACCCGTACGCTAACACTAACCCATACCCTAACACGTACGCTCACCCTAAATCGTTGTCGTACCCTAACCTGTACCCTAAACCGTCCCCGTCCCCTAACCCTAACATTAACCCTAACCCTAACCCTAACCCTTACCCGAAGCCTTACCCTCACCCGTACCCTAATCCTAACCCGTACGCTAACACTAACCCGTACCTTAACACGTACGCTCACCCTAAACCGTTGTCGTACACTAACCTGTACCCTAAACCGTCCCCGTCCTCTAAGCCTAACCCTAACCCTAACCCTAACCCTAACCCTTACTCGAAGCCTTACCTTCACCCGTCCCCTAATCCTAACACGTACGCTAACACTAACCCGTACCCTAACACGTACGCTCACCCTAAACCGTTGTCGTACCCTAAACTGTACCCTAAACCGTCCCCATCCCCTAACCCTAACACTAACCCTAACCCTTACCCGAAGCCTTACCCTCACCCGTCCCCTAATTCTAACCCGTACGCTAACACTAACCCGTACCCTAACACGTACGCTCACCCTAAACCGTTGTCGTAGCTTAACCTGTACCCTAAACTGTCCCCGTCCCCTAACCCTAACCCTAACCCTAAACATAACCCTTACCCGAAGCCTTACCCTCACCCGTTCCCTAATCCTAACCCGTACGCTAACACTAACCCTTAACCTAACACGTACGCTCACCCTAAATCGTTGTCGTACCCTAACCTGTACCCTAAACCATCCCCGTCCCCTAACCCTAACCCTAACCCTAACCCTAACCCTAACCCTAACCCTTACCTGAAGCCTTACCCTCACCCGTCCCCTAATCCTAACCCGTACGCTAACACTAACCCGTACCCTAACACGTACGCTCACCCTAAACCGTTGTCGTACCCTAAACTGTACCCTAAACCGTCCCCGTCCCCTAACCCTAACCCTAACCCTTACCCTAACACTAACCCTTACCCGAAGCCTTACACTCACCCGTCCCCTAATCCTAACCCGTACGCTAACACTAATCCGTACCCTAACACTTACGCTCACTCTAAACCGTTGTCGTACCCTAACCTGTACCCTAAGCCGTCCCCGTCCCCTAACCCTAACCCTAACCCTAACCCTAACCCTAACCCTTACCCGAAGCCTTACCCTCACCCGTCCTCTAATCCTAACCCGTACGCTAACACTAACCCGTACCCTAACACGTACCCTCACCCTAAACCGTTGTCGTACCCTAACCTGTACCCTAAACCGTCCACGTCCCCTAACGCTAACCCTAACCATAACCCTTACCCGAAGCCTTAACCTCACCCGTCCCCTAATCCTAACCCGTTTGCTAACACTAATCCGTACCCTAACACCTACGCTCACCCTAAATCGTAGTCGTACCCTAACATGTACCCTAAACCGTCCCCATCCCCTAACCCTAACCCTAAACATATCCCTAACCCTAACACTTACCCGAATCCTTACCCTCACCCGTCCCCTAATCCTAACCCGTACGCTAACACTAACCCGTACCCAAACACGTACGCTCACCCTAAACCGTTGTCATACCCTAAACTGTACCCTACACCGTCTCCGTCCCCTAACCCTAACCCTAACCCTAACCCTAATCCTAACCCTTACCTGAAGCCTTACCCTCACCCGTCCCCTAATCCTAACCCGTACGCTAACACTAACCCGTACCCTAACACGTACGCTCACCCTAAACCGTTGTCGTACCCTAACCTGTACCCTAATCCGTCCCCGTCCCCTAACCCTAACCCTAACCCTAACCCTAACCCTAACCCTTACCTGAAGCCTTACCCTCACCCGTCCCCTAATCCTAACCCGTACGCTAACACTGACCCGTACCCTAACACGTACGCTCACCCTAAACCGTTGTCGTACCGTAACCTGTACCCTAAACCGTCCCCGTCCCCTAACCCTAACCCTAACCCTAACCCTTACCCTTACCCGAAGCCTTACACTCACCCGTCACCTAATCCTCACCCGTACGCTAACACTAACCCGTACCCTAACACGTACGCTCACCCTAAACCGTTGTCGTACCCTAACCTGTACCCTAAACTGTCCCCGTCCCCTAACCCTAACCCTAACCCTAACCCTTACCCGAAGCCTAACACTCACCCGTCCCCTAATCCTAACCCGTACGCTAACACTAACCCATACCCTAACACGTACGCTCACCCTAAACAGTTGTCGTACCCTAACTTGTACCCTAAACCGTCCCCGTCCCCTAACCCTAACCCTAACCCTAACCCTTACCCGAAGCCTTACCCTCACCCGTCACCTAATCCTAAACCGTACGCTAACACTAACCCGTACCCTAACACGTACGCTCACCCTAAACTGTTGTCGTACCCTAACCTGTACCCTAAACCGTCCCCGTCCCCTAACCCTAACCCTAACCCTAACCCTAACCCTTACCCGAAGCCTTACCCTCACCCGTCCCCTAATACTAAACCGTACGCTAACACTAACCCGTACCCTAACACGTACGCTCACCCTAAACCGCTGTCGTACCCTAACCTGTAACCTAAACAGTCCCCGTCCCCAACCCTAACCCTAACCCTAACCCTAACCCTTACCCGAAGCCTTACCCTCACCCGTCCCCTAATCCTAACCCGTACGCTAACACTAAACCATACACTAACATGTACGCTCACCCTAAACCGTTGTCCTACCCTAACCTGTACCCTAAACCGTCCCTGTCCCCGTCCCCTAACCCTAACCCTAACCCTAACCCTAACCCTAAACCTTACCCAAAGCCTTACACTCACCCGTCCCCTAATCCTAACCCGTACGCTAACACTAACCCGTACCCTAACACGTACGCTCACCCTAAACCTTTGTCGTACCCTAACCTGTACCCTAAACGGTCCCCGTCCCCTAAACCTAACCCTAACCCTTACCCGAAGCCTTACCCTCACCCGTCCCCTAATCCTAATCCGTACGCTAACACGAACCCATACCCTAACACGTACGCTCACCCTAAACCGTTGTCGTACACTAACCTGTACCCTAAATCGTCGCCGTCCCCGTCCCCTTCCCCTAACCCTAACCCTAACCCTAACCCTTACCCGAAGCCTTACCCTCACCCGTCCCCTAATCCTAACCCGTACGCTAACACTAACCCGTACCCTAACACGTACGCTCACCCTAAACCGTTGTCGTACCCTAACCTGTACCCTAAAGCGTCCCCGTCCCCTAACGCTAACCCTAACCCTAACCCTAACCCTAACCCTTACCCGAAGGCTTACCCTCACCCGTCCCATAATCCTAACACTTACGCTAACACTAACCCGTACCCTAACACGTAAGCTCACCCTAAACCGTTGTCGTACCCTAACCTGTACCCTAAACCGTCCCCGTCCCGATCCCCAAACCCTAACCCTAACCCTAACCCTTACCCGAAGCCTTACCCTCACCCGTCCCCTAATCCTAACCCGTACGCCAACACTAACCCGTACCCTAACACGTACGCTCACCCTAAACCGTTGTCGTACACTAACCTGTACCCTAAACCGTCCCCATCCCCTAACCGTAACCCTAACCCTAACACTAACCCTTACCCGAAGCCTTACCCTCACCCGTCCCCGAATCCTAAACCGTACGCTAACACTAACCCGTACCCTAACACGTACGCTCACCCTAAACCGTTGTCGTACCCTAACCTGTACCCTAAACCGTCCCCGTCCCCGTCCCCTAACCCTAACCCTAACCCTAACACTAACACTTACCCGAAGCCTTACCTTCACCCGTCCCCTAATCCTACTCCGTACGCTAACACTAACCCGTACCCTAACACGTACGCTCACCCTAAACCGTTGTCATACCCTAATCTGTACCTTAAACCGTCCCCGTCCCCTAACCCTAACCCTAAGCCTAACCCTAACCCTTACCCGAAGCCTTACCCTCACCCGTCCCCTAATCCTAACCTGTACGCTAACACTAACCCGTACCCTAACACGTACGCTAACCCTAAATCGTTGTCGTACCATAACCTGTACCCTAAACCGTCCCCGTCCCCTAATCCTAACCCTAACCCTAACCCTAACCCTTACCCGAAGCCTTACCCTCACCCGTCCCCTTATCCTAAACCGTGTGCTAACACTAACCCGTACCCTAACTCGTACGCTCACCCTAAACCGTTGTCGTACCCTAACCTGTACCCTAAACCGTCCCCGTCCCCTAACCCTGACCCTAACCCTTACCCGAAGCCTTACCCTCACCCGTCCCCTAATCCTCACCCGTACGCTAACACTAAACCGTACCCTAACACGTACGCTCACCCTAAAACATTGTCGTACCCTAACCTGTACCCTAAACCGTCCCCGTCCCCTAACCCTAACCCTAACCCTAACCCTAACCCTAACCCTTACCCGAAGCCTTACGCTCACCCGTCCCCTAATCCTAACCCGTACGCTAACACTAACCCGTACCCTAACACGTACGCTCACCCTAAACCGTTGTTGTACCCTAACCTGTACCCTAAACCGTCCCCGTCCCCTAACCCTAAACCTAACCCTAGTCCTAACCCTAACCCTTACCCGAAGCCTTACCCTCACCCGTCCCCTAATCCTCACCCGTACGCTAACACTAACCCGTACCCTAACACGTAGGCTCACCCTAAACCGTTGTCGTACCCTAACCTGTACCCTAAACCGTCCCCGTCCCCGTCCCCTAACCCTAACCCTAACACTAACCCTTACCCGAAGCCTTACCCTCACCCGTCCCCTAATCCTAACCCGTACGCTAACACTAACCCGTACCCTAACACGTACGCTCCCCCTAAACGGTTGTCATACCCTAACCTGTACCCTAAACCGTCCACGTCCCCTAACCTTAAACCTAACCCTAACCCTAACACTTACCCGAAGCCTTACCCTCACCCGTCCCCTAATCCTAACCCGTACGTTAACACTAACACGTACCCTAACACGTACGCTCACCCTAAACCGTTGTCGTACCCTAACTTGTACCCTAAACCGTCCCCGTGCCCGTCCCCTAACCGTAACTCTAACCCTAACCCTAACACTTTCCCGAAGCCTTACCCTCACCCGTCCCCTAATCCTAACCCGTACGCTAACACTAACCCATACCCTAACACGTACGCTCACCCTAAACCGTTGTCGTACCCTAACTTGTACCCTAAACCGTCCCCGTCCCCTAACCCTAACCCTAACCCTAACCCTAACCCTAACCCTTACCCGAAGCCTTACCCTCACCCGTGCCCTAATCCTAACCCGTACACTAACACTAACCCGTACCCTAACACGTACGCTCACCCTAAACCGTTGACGTACCCTAATCTGTACCCTAAACCGTCCCCATCCCCGTCCCCTAACCCTAACCCTAACCATAACCCTAACCTTTACCCGAAGCCTTACCCTCAGCCGTCCTCTAATCCTAACCCGTACGCTAACACTAACCCGTACCCTAACACGTACGCTCACCCTAAATCTTTGTCGTACCCTAAACTGTACCCTAAACCATCCCCGTCCCCGTCCCCGTCCCCGTACCCTAACCCTAATCCTAACCCTTACCCGAAGCCTTAACATCACCCGTCCCCTAATCCTAACCCATACGCTAACACTAACCCATACCCTAACATGTACCCTCACCCTAAACCGTTGTCGTACCCTAACCTGTACCCTAAACCGTCCCTGTCCCCGTCCCCTAACCCTAACCCTAGCCCTAACCCTAACACTAACCCTTACCCGAAGACTTACCCTCACCCGTCCGCTAATCCTAACCCGTAAGCTAACAATAACCCGTACCCTAACACGTACGCTCACCCTAAACCATTGTCGCAGCCGAACCTGTACCCTAAACCGTCCCCGTCCCCTAACCCTAACCCTAACCGTAACCCTATCCCTTACCCGAAGCCTTACCCTCACCCGTCCCCTAATCCTAACCCGTACGCTAACACTAACCCGTACCTTAACACGTACGCTCACCCTAAACCTTTGTCGTACCCTAACCTGTACCCTAAACCGTCCGCGTCCCCTAACCCTAACCCTAACCCTAACCCTAACCCAAACCCTTACCCGAAGCCTTACACTCACCCGTCACCTAATCCTCACCCGTACGCTAACACTAACCCGTACCCTAACACGTACGCTCACCCTAAACCGTTGTCGTACCCTAACCTGTACCCTAAACCGTCCCCTAGCCCTAACCCTAAACCTAACCCTAACCCTAACCCTAACCCTTACCTTTACCCGAAGCCTTACCCTCACCCGTCCCCTAATCCTAACCCGTACGCTAACACTAACCCGTACCCTAACACGTACGCTCACCCTAAACTGTTGTCGTACCCTAAACTGTACCCTAAACCGTCCCCGTCCCCTAACCCTAACCCTAACCCTAACCCTAACCCTAACCCTTACGCGAAGCCTTACCCACACCCGTCCCCTAATCCTAACCCGTACGCTAACACTAACCCGTACCCTAACACGTACGCTCACACTAAACCTTTGTCGTGCCCTAATCTGTACCCTAAACCGTCCCCGTCCCCTAACCCTAACCCTAACCCTTACCCGAAGCCTTACCCTCACCCGTTCCCTAATCCTAACCCGTACGCTAACACTAACCAGTACCCTAACACGTACGCTCACCCTAAACCGTTGTCGTACACTAACTTGTACCCTAAACCGTCCCCGTCCCCTAACCCTAACCCTAACCCTAACCCTTACCCGAAGCCTTACACTCACCCGTCCCCTAATCCTAACCCGTACGCTAACACTAACCCGTACCGTAAAACGTACGCTCACCCTAAACCGTTGTCGTACCCTAACCTGTACCCTAAACCGTCCCCGTCCCCTAACCCTAACCCTAACCCTAACCTTCACCCTAACGCTTACCCGAAGCCTTACCCTCACCCGTCCCCTAATCCTAACCCGTACGCTAACACTAACCCTTACCCTAACACGTACGATCACCCTAAACTGTTGTCGTACCCTAACCTCTACCCTAAACCGTCCCTGTCCCCGTCCCGTAACCCTAACCCTAACCCTAACACTATCCCTAACCCTTACCCGAAGCCTTACCCTCACCCGTCCCCTAATCCTAACCCGTACGCTAACACTATCTCGTACCCTAACACGTACGCTCACCCTAAACCGTTGTCGTACCCTAACCTGTACCCTAAAGCGTCGCCGTCCCCTAACGCTAACCCTAACCCTAACCCTAACCCTAACCCTTACCCGAAGACTTACCCTCACCCGTCCCCTAATCCTAACCCTTACGCTAACACTAACCCGTACCCTAACACGTAAGCTCACCCTAAACCGTTGTCGTACCCTAACCTGTACCCTAAACCGTCCCCGTCCCGATCCCCTAACCCTAACCCTAACCCTAACCCTTACCCGAAGCCTTACCCTCACCCGTCCCCTAATCCTAACCCGTACGCCAACACTAACCCGTACCCTAACACGTACGTTCACCCTAAACCGTTGTCATACACTAACCTGTACCCTAAACCGTCCCCATCCCCTAACCGTAACCCTAACCCTAACCCTTACCCGAAGCCTTACCCTCACCCGTCCCCGAATCCTAAACCGTACGCTAACACTAACCCGTACCCTAACACGTACGCTCACCCTAAACCGTTGTCGTACCCTAACCTGTACCCTAAACCGTCCCCGTCCCCGTCCCCTAACCCTAACCTTAACCCTAACCCTAACACTTACCCGAAGCCTTACCCTCACCCGTCCCCTAATCCTAATCCGTACGCTAACATTAACCCGTACCCTAACACGTACGCTCACCCTAAACCGTTGTCATACCCTAATCTGTACCCTAAACCGTCCCCGTCCCCTAACCCTAACCCTACCCCTAACCCTAACCCTTACCCGAAGCCTTACCCTCACCCGTCCCCTAATCCTAACCTGTACGCTAACACTAACCCGTACCCTAACACGTACGCTCACCCTAAATCGTTGTCGTACCCTAAGCTGTACCGTAAACCGTCCCCGTACCCTAACCCTAACCCTAACCCTAACACTTACCCGAAGCCTTACCCTCACCCGTCCCCTAATCCTAAGCCGTACGCTAACACTAACCCGTACCCTAACACGTACGCTCACCCTAAACCGTTGTCGTATCCTAACCTGTACCCTAAACCATCCCCGTCCCCTAACCCTAACCCTAACCCTAACCCTTACCCGAAGCCTTACCCTCACCCGTCCCCTTATCCTAACCCGTGCGCTAACACTAACCCGTACCCTAACTCGTACGCTCACCCTAAACAGTTGTCGTACCCTAACCTGTACCCTAAACCGTCCCCGTCCCCTAACCCTAACCCTAACCCTAACCCTAATCCTAACCCTTACCCGAAGCCTTACGCTCACCCGTCCCCTAATCCTAACCCGTACGCTAACACTAACCCGTACCCTAACACGTACGCTCACCCTAAACCGTTGTTGTACCCTAACCTGTACCCTAAACCGTCCCCGTCCCCTAACCCTAAACCTAACCCTAGTCCTAACCCTAACCCTTACCCGAAGCCTTACCCTCACCCGTCCCTAATCCTCACCCGTACGCTAACACTAACCCGTACCCTAACACGTACGCTCACCCTAAACCGTTGTCGTACCCTAACCTGTACCCTAAACCGACCCGTCCCCGTCCCCTAACCCTAACCCTAACACTAACCCTTACCCGAAGCCTTACCCTCACCCCTCCCCGAATCCTAACCCGTACGCTAACACTAACCCGTACCCTAACACGTACGCTCCCCCTAAACGGTTGTCGAACACTAACCTGTACCCTAAACCGTCCACGTCCCCTAACCTTAACCCTAACCCTAACCCTAACACTTACCCGAAGCCTTACCCTCACCCGTCCCCTAATCCTAACCCGTACGTTAACACTAACCCGTACCCTAACACGTACGCTCACCCTAAACCGTTGTCGTACCCTAACTTGTACCCTAAACCGTCCCCGTGCCCGTCCCCTAACCGTAACTCTAACCCTAACCCTAACCCTTTCCCGAAGCCTTACCCTCACCCGTCCCCTAATCCTAACCCGTACGCTAACACTAACCCATACCCTAACACGTACGCTCACCCTAAACCGTTGTCGTACCCTAACTTGTACCCTAAACCGTCCCCGTCCCCTAACCCTAACCCTAACCCTAACCCTAACCCTAACCCTTACCCGAAGCCTTACCCTCACCCGTGCCCTAATCCTAACCCGTACACTAACACTAACCCGTACCCTAACACGTACGCTCACCCTAAACCGTTGACGTACCCTAACCTGTACCCTAAACCGTCCCCGTCCCCGTCCCCGTCCCCGTCCCCTAACCCTAACACTAACCCTTACCCGAAGCCTTACCCTCACCCGTCCCCTAATCCTAATCCGTACGCTAACACTAACCCGTACCCTAACACGTACGCTCACCCTAAACCGTTGTCATACCCTAATCTGTACCCTAAACCGTCCCTGTCCCCTAACCCTAACCCTAACCCTAACCCTAACCCTTACCCGAAGCCTTACCCGCACCCGTCCCCTAATCCTAACCTGTACGCTAACACTAACCCGTACCCTAATACGTACGCTCACCCTAAATCGTTGTCATACCCTAACCTGTACCCTAAACCGTCCCCGTACCTTAACCCTAACCCTAACCCTAACCCTAACCGTAACACTTACCCGAAGCCTTACCCTCACCCGTCCCCTAATCCTAAGCCGTACGCTAACACTAACCCGTACCCTAACACCTACGCTCACCCTAAACCGTTGTCGTAACCTAACCTGTACCCTAAACCGTCCCCGTGCCCTAACCCTAACCCTAACCCTAACCCTAACCCTTACCCGAAGCCTTACCCTCACCCGTACCCTTATCCTAAACCGTGTGCTAACACTAACCCGTACCCTAACTCGTACGCTCACCCTAAACCGTTGTCGTACCCTAACATGTACCCTAAACCATCCCCGTCCCCTAACCCTAACCCTAACCCTTACCCGAAGCCTTACCCTCACCCGTCCCCTAATCCTCACCCGTACGCTAACACTAACCCGTACCCTAACACGTACGCTCACCCTAAAACATTGTCGTACCCTAACCTGTACCCTAAACCGTCCCCGTCCCCTAACCCTAACCCTAACCCTAACCCTAACCCTTACCCGAAGCCTTACGCTCACCCGTCCCCTAATCCTAACCCGTACGCTAACACTAACCCGTACCCTAACACGTACGCTCACCCTAAACCGTTGTTGTACCCTAACCTGTACCCTAAACCGTCCCCGTCCCCTAACCCTAAACCTAACCCTAGTCCTAACCCTAACCCTTACCCGAAGCCTTACCCTCACCCGTCCCCTAATCCTAACCCGTACGCTAACACTAACCCATACCCTAACACGTACGCTCCCCCTAAACGGTTGTCGTACCCTAACCTGTACCCTAAACCGTCCACGTCCCCTAACCTTAACCCTAAACCTAACCCTAACACTTACCCGAAGCCTTACCCTCACCCGTCCCCTAATCCTAACCCGTACGTTAACACTAACCCGTACCCTAACACGTACGCTCACCCTAAACCGTTGTCGTACCCTAACTTGTACCCTAAACCGTCCCCGTGCCCGTCCCCTAACCGTAACTCTAACCCTAACCCTAACCCTTTCCCGAAGCCTTACACTCACCCGTCCCCTAATCCTAACCCGTACGCTAACACTAACCCATACCCTAACACGTACGCTCACCCTAAACCGTTGTCGTACCCTAACTTGTACCCTAAACCGTCCCCGTCCCCTAACGCTAACCCTAACCCTAACCCTAACCCTAACCCTTACCCGAAGCCTTACCCTCACCCGTGCCCTAATCCTAACCCGTACACTAACACTAACCCGTACCCTAACACGTACGCTCACCCTAAACCGTTGACGTACCCTAACCTGTACCCTAAACCGTCCCCGTCCCCGTCCCCTAACCCTAACCCTAACCCTAACCCTAACCTTTACCCGAAGCCTTACCCTCAGCCGTCCTCTAATCCTAACCCGTACGCTAACACTAACCCTTACCCTAACACGTACGCTCACCCTAAATCTTTGTCGTACCCTAACCTGTAGCCTAAACCATCCCCGTCCCCGTCCCCGTACCCTAACCCTAATCCTAACCCTTACCCGAAGCCTTAACATCACCTGTCCCCTAATCCTAACCCATACGCTAACACTAACACATACCCTAACATGTACGCTCACCCTAAACCGTTGTCGTACCCTAACCTGTACCCTAAACCGTCCCTGTCCCCGTCCCCTAACCCTAACCCTAGCCCTAACCCTAACCCTAACCCTTACCCGAAGCCTTACCCTCACCCGTCCGCTAATACTAACCCGTAAGCTAACACTAACCCGTAAGCTAACACTAACCCGTACCCTAACACGTACGCTCACCCTAAACCTTTGTCGTACCCTAACCTGTACCCAAAACCGTCCGGGTCCCCTAACCCTAACCCTAACCCTAACCCTAACCCTAACCCTTACCCGAAGCCTTACACTCACCCGTCACCTAATCCTCACCCGTACGCTAACACTAACCCGTACCCTAACACGTACGCTCACCCTAAACCGTTGTCGTACCCTAACCTGTACCCTAAACCGTCCCCTAACCCTAACCCTAAACCTAACCCTAACCCTAACCCTAACCCTTACCCTTAACCGAAGCCTTACACTCACCCGTCCCCTAATCCTAACCCGTACGCTAACACTAACCCGTACCCTAACACTTACGCTCACCCTAAACCGTTGTCGTACCCTAACCTGTACCCTAAACCGTCCCCGTCCCCTAACCCTAACCCTAACACTAACCCTAACCCTAACCCTTACGCGAAGCCTTACCCACACCCGTCCCCTAATCCTAACCCGTACGCTAACACTAACCCGTACCCTAACACCTACGCTCACCCTAAACCTTTGTCGTACCCTAACCTGTACCCTAAACCGTCCCCGTCCCCTAACCCTAACCCTAACCCTTACCCGAAGCCTTACCCTCACCCGTTCCCTAATCCTAACCCGTACGCTAACACTAACCAGTACCCTAACACGTACGCTCACCCTAAACCGTTGTCGTACCCTAACTTGTACCCTAAACCGTCCCCGTCCCCTAACCCTAACCCTAACCCTAACCCTTACCCGAAGCCTTACCCTCACCCGTCCCCTAATCCTAAACCGTACGCTAACACTAACCCGTACCCTAAAACTTACGCTCACCCTAAACCGTTGTCGTACCCTAACCTGTACCCTAAACCGTCCCCGTCCCCTAACCTTAACCCTAACCCTAACCTTAACCCTAACGCTTACCCGAAGCCTTACTCTCACCCGTCCCCTAATCCTAACCCGTACGCTAACACTAACCCGTACCCTAACACGTACGCTCACCCTAAACTGTTGTCGTACCCTAACCTCTACCCTAAACCGTCCCTGTCCCCGTCCCGTAACCCTAACCCTAACCCTAACACTATCCCTAACCCTTACCCGAAGCCTTACCCTCACCCGTCCCCTAATCCTAACCCGTACGCTAACACTATCCCGTACCCTAACACGTACGCTCACCCTAAACCGTTGTCGTACCCTAACCTGTACCCTAAAGCGTCCCCGTCCCCTAACAATAACCCTAACCCTAACCCTAACCCTAACCCTTACCCGAAGACTTACCCTCACCCGTCCCCTAATCCTAACCCTTACGCTAACACTAACCCGTACCCTAACACGTAAGCTCACCCTAAACAGTTGTCGTACCCTAACCTGTACCCTAAACCGTCCCCGTCCCGATCCCCTAACCCTAACCCTAACCCTAACCCTTACCCGAAGCCTTACCCTCACCCGTCCCCTAATCCTAATCCGTACACCAACACTAACCCGTACCCTAACACGTACGCTCACCCGAAACCGTTGTCGTACACTAACCTGTACCCTAAACCGTCCCCATCCCCTAACCGTAACCCTAACCCTAACCCTAACCCTTACCCGAAGCCTTACCCTCACCCGTCCCCGAATCCTAAACCGTACGCTAACACTAACCCGTACCCTAACACGTACGCTCACCCTAAACCGTTGTCGTACCCTAACCTGTACCCTAAACCGTCCCCGTCCCCGTCCCCTAACCCTAACCCTAACCCTAACACTAACCCTTACCCGAAGCCTTACCCTCACCCGTCCCCTAATCCTAATCCGTACGCTAACACTAACCCGTACCCTAACACGTACGCTCACCCTAAACCGTTGTCATACCCTAATCTGTACCCTAAACCGTCCCCGTCCCCTAACCCTAACCCTAACCCTAACCCTAACCCTTACCCGAAGCCTTACGCTCACCCGTCCCCTAATCCTAACCCGTACGCTAACACTAACCAGTACCCTAACACGTACGCTCACCCTAAACCGTTGTTGTACCCTAACCTGTACGCTAAACCGTCCCCGTCCCCTAACCCTAAACCTAACCCTAGTCCTAACCCTAACCCTTACCCGAAGCCTTACCCTCACCCGTCCCCTAATCCTAACCCGTACGCTAACACTAACCCATACCCTAACACGTACGCTCCCCCTAAACGGTTGTCGTACCCTAACCTGTACCCTAAACCGTCCACATCCCCTAACCTTAACCCTAAACCTAACCCTAACACTTACCCGAAGCCTTACCCTCACCCGTCCCCTAATCCTAACCCGTACGTTAACACTAACCCGTACCCTACCACGTACGCTCACCCTAAACCGTTGTCGTACCCTAACTTGTACCCTAAACCGTCCCCGTGCCCGTCCCCTAACCGTAACTCTAACCCTAACCCTAACCCTTTCCCGAAGCCTTACACTCACCCGTCCCCTAATCCTAACCCGTACGCTAACACTAACCCATACCCTAACACGTACGCTCACCCTAAACCGTTGTCGTACCCTAACTTGTACCCTAAACCGTCCCCGTCCCCTAACGCTAACCGTAACCCTAACCCTAACCCTTACCCGAAGCCTTACCCTCACCCGTGCCCTAATCCTAACCCGTACACTAACACTAACCCGTACCCTAACACGTACGCTCACCCTAAACCGTTGACGTACCCTAACCTGTACCCTAAACCGTCCCCGTCCCCGTCCCCTAACCCTAACCCTAACCCTAACCCTAACCTTTACCCGAAGCCTTACCCTCAGCCGTCCTCTAATCCTAACCCGTACGCTAACACTAACCCTTACCCTAACACGTACGCTCACCCTAAATCTTTGTCGTACCCTAACCTGTAGCCTAAACCATCCCCGTCCCCATCCCCGTCCCCGTCCCCTAACCCTAATCCTAACCCTTACCCGAAGCCTTAACATCACCTGTCCCCTAATCCTAACCCATACGCTAACACTAACCCATACCCTAACATGTACGCTCACCCTAAACCGTTGTCGTACCCTAACCTGTACCCTAAACCGTCCCTGTCCCCGTCCCCTAACCCTAATCCTAGCCCTAACCCTAACCCTAACCCTACCCTAAACCGTCCCCGTCCCCTAACCCTAACCCTAACCCTAACCCTAACCCTTACCCGAAGCCTTACCCTCACCCGTCCCCTAATCCTAACCTGTACGCTAACACTAACCCGTACCCTAACACGTACGCTCACCCTAAATCGTTGTCGTACCCTAACCTGTACCCTAAACCGTCCCCGTACCCTAACCCTAACCCTAACCCTAACTCTTACCCGAAGCCTTACGCTCACCCGTCCCCTAATCCTAACCCGTACGCTAACACTAACCCGTACCTTAACACGTACGCTCACCCTAAACCGTTGTTGTACCCTAACCTGTACCCTAAACCGTCCCCGTCCCCTAACCCTAAACGTAACCCTAGTCCTAACCCTAACCCTTACCCGAAGCCTTACCCTCACCCGTCCCTAATCCTCACCCGTACGCTAACACTAACCCGTACCCTAACACGTACGCTCACCCTAAACCGTTGTCGTACCCTAACCTGTACCCTAAACCGTCCCCGTCCCCGTCCCCTAACCCTAACCCTAACCCTAACCCTAACCCTTACCCGAAGCCTTACCCTCACCCGTCCCCTAAACCTAAACCGTACGCAAACACTAACCCGTACCCTAACACGTACGCTCCCCCTAAACGGTTGTCGTACCCTAACCTGTACCCTAAACCGTCCACGTCCCCTAACCATAACCCTAACCCTAACCCTAACACTTACCCGAAGCCTTACCCTAACCCGTCCCCTAATCCTAACCCGTACGTTAACACTAACCCGTACCCTAACACGTACCCTCACCCTAAAACGTTGTCGTACCCTAACTTGTACCCTAAACCGTCCCCGTGCCCGTCCCCTAACCCTAACTCTAACCCTAACCCTAACCCTTTCCCGAAGCCTTACCCTCACCCGTCCCCTAATCCTAACCCGTACGCTAACACTAACCCATACCCTAACACGTACGCTCACCCTAAACCGTTGTCGTACACTAACCTGTACCCTAAACCGTCCCAGTCCCCTAACCCTAACCCTAAACCTAACCCTAACCCTAACCCTTACCCGAAGCCTTACACTCAACCGTCCCCTAATCCTCACTCGTACGCTAACACTAACCCGTACCCTAACACGTACGCTCACCTAAACTTTTGTCGTACACTAACCTGTACCCTAAACCGTCCCCGTCCCCTAACCCTAACCCTAACCCTAACCCTAAACCTTACCCGAAGCCTTACCGTCACCCGTCCCCTAATCCTAACCCGTACGCTAACACTAACCCATACCCTAACACGTACGCTCACCCTAAACCGTTGTCGTACACTAACTTGTACCCTAAACCGTCCCCGTCCCCTAACCCTAACCCTAACCCTAACCCTAACCCTAACCCTTACCCGAAGCCTTACCCTCACCCGTCCCCTAATCCTAACCCGTACACTAACACTAACCCGTACCCTAACACGTACGCTCACCCTAAACCGTTGACGTACCCTAACCTGTACCCTAAACCGTCCCCTAACCCTAACCCTAAACCTAACCCTAACCCTAACCCTAACCCTTACCCTTACCCGAAGCCTTACACTCACCCGTCCCCTAATCCTAACCCGTACGCTAACACTAACCCGTACCCTAACACTTACGCTCACCCTAAACCGTTGTCGTACCCTAACCTGTACCCTAAACCGTCCCCGTCCCCTAACCCTAACCCTAACACTAACCCTAACCCTAACCCTTACGCGAAGCCTTACCCACACCCGTCCCCTAATCCTAACCCGTACGCTAACACTAACCCGTACCCTAACACCTACGCTCACCCTAAACCTTTGTCGTACACTAACCTGTACCCTAAACCGTCCCCGTCCCCTAACCCTAACCCTAACCCTTACCCGAAGCCTTACCCTCACCCGTTCCCTAATCCTAACCCGTACGCTAACACTAACCAGTACCCTAACACGTACGCTCACCCTAAACCGTTGTCGTACCCTAACTTGTACCCTAAACCGTCCCCGTCCCCTAACCCTAACCCTAACCCTAACCCTTACCCGAAGCCTTACCCTCACCCGTCCCCTAATCCTAAACCGTACGCTAACACTAACCCGTACCCTAAAACTTACGCTCACCCTAAACCGTTGTCGTACCCTAACCTGTACCCTAAACCGTCCCCGTCCCCTAACCTTAACCCTAACCCTAACCTTAACCCTAACGCTTACCCGAAGCCTTACTCTCACCCGTCCCCTAATCCTAACCCGTACGCTAACACTAACCCGTACCCTAACACGTACGCTCACCCTAAACTGTTGTCGTACCCTAACCTCTACCCTAAACCGTCCCTGTCCCCGTCCCGTAACCCTAACCCTAACCCTAACACTATCCCTAACCCTTACCCGAAGCCTTACCCTCACCCGTCCCCTAATCCTAACCCGTACGCTAACACTATCCCGTACCCTAACACGTACGCTCACCCTAAACCGTTGTCGTACCCTAACCTGTACCCTAAAGCGTCCCCGTCCCCTAACAATAACCCTAACCCTAACCCTAACCCTAACCCTTACCCGAAGACTTACCCTCACCCGTCCCCTAATCCTAACCCTTACGCTAAAACTAACCCGTACCCTAACACGTAAGCTCACCCTAAACAGTTGTCGTACCCTAACCTGTACCCTAAACCGTCCCCGTCCCGATCCCCTAACCCTAACCCTAACCCTAACCCTTACCCGAAGCCTTACCCTCACCCGTCCCCTAATCCTAATCCGTACACCAACACTAACCCGTACCCTAACACGTACGCTCACCCGAAACCGTTGTCGTACACTAACCTGTACCCTAAACCGTCCCCATCCCCTAACCGTAACCCTAACCCTAACCCTAACCCTTACCCGAAGCCTTACCCTCACCCGTCCCCGAATCCTAAACCGTACGCTAACACTAACCCGTACCCTAACACGTACGCTCACCCTAAACCGTTGTCGTACCCTAACCTGTACCCTAAACCGTCCCCGTCCCCGTCCCCTAACCCTAACCCTAACCCTAACACTAACCCTTACCCGAAGCCTTACCCTCACCCGTCCCCTAATCCTAATCCGTACGCTAACACTAACCCGTACCCTAACACGTACGCTCACCCTGAACCGTTGTCATACCCTAATCTGTACCCTAAACCGTCCCCGTCCCCTAACCCTAACCCTAACCCTAACCCTAACCCTTACCCGAAGCCTTACGCTCACCCGTCCCCTAATCCTAACCCGTACGCTAACACTAACCAGTACCCTAACACGTACGCTCACCCTAAACCGTTGTTGTACCCTAACCTGTACGCTAAACCGTCCCCGTCCCCTAACCCTAAACCTAACCCTAGTCCTAACCCTAACCCTTACCCGAAGCCTTACCCTCACCCGTCCCCTAATCCTAACCCGTACGCTAACACTAACCCATACCCTAACACGTACGCTCCCCCTAAACGGTTGTCGTACCCTAACCTGTACCCTAAACCGTCCACATCCCCTAACCTTAACCCTAAACCTAACCCTAACACTTACCCGAAGCCTTACCCTCACCCGTCCCCTAATCCTAACCCGTACGTTAACACTAACCCGTACCCTACCACGTACGCTCACCCTAAACCGTTGTCGTACCCTAACTTGTACCCTAAACCGTCCCCGTGCCCGTCCCCTAACCGTAACTCTAACCCTAACCCTAACCCTTTCCCGAAGCCTTACACTCACCCGTCCCCTAATCCTAACCCGTACGCTAACACTAACCCATACCCTAACACGTACGCTCACCCTAAACCGTTGTCGTACCCTAACTTGTACCCTAAACCGTCCCCGTCCCCTAACGCTAACCGTAACCCTAACCCTAACCCTTACCCGAAGCCTTACCCTCACCCGTGCCCTAATCCTAACCCGTACACTAACACTAACCCGTACCCTAACACGTACGCTCACCCTAAACCGTTGACGTACCCTAACCTGTACCCTAAACCGTCCCCGTCCCCGTCCCCTAACCCTAACCCTAACCCTAACCCTAACCTTTACCCGAAGCCTTACCCTCAGCCGTCCTCTAATCCTAACCCGTACGCTAACACTAACCCTTACCCTAACACGTACGCTCACCCTAAATCTTTGTCGTACCCTAACCTGTAGCCTAAACCATCCCCGTCCCCATCCCCGTCCCCGTCCCCTAACCCTAATCCTAACCCTTACCCGAAGCCTTAACATCACCTGTCCCCTAATCCTAACCCATACGCTAACACTAACCCATACCCTAACATGTACGCTCACCCTAAACCGTTGTCGTACCCTAACCTGTACCCTAAACCGTCCCTGTCCCCGTCCCCTAACCCTAATCCTAGCCCTAACCCTAACCCTAACCCTACCCTAAACCGTCCCCGTCCCCTAACCCTAACCCTAACCCTAACCCTAACCCTTACCCGAAGCCTTACCCTCACCCGTCCCCTAATCCTAACCTGTACGCTAACACTAACCCGTACCCTAACACGTACGCTCACCCTAAATCGTTGTCGTACCCTAACCTGTACCCTAAACCGTCCCCGTACCCTAACCCTAACCCTAACCCTAACCCTAACCCTAACACTTACCCGAAGCCTTACCCTCACCCGTCCCCTAATCCTAAGCCGTACGCTAACACTAACACGTACCCTAACACGTACGCTCACCCTAAACCGTTGTCGTATCCTAACCTGTACCCTAAACCGTCCCCGTCCCCTAACCCTAACCCTAACCCTTACCCGAAGCCTTACCCTCACCCGTCCCCTAATCCTCACCCGTACGCTAACACTAACCCGTACCCTAACACGTACGCTCACCCTAAAACATTGTCGTACCCTAACCTGTACCCTAAACCGTCCCCGTCCCCTAACCCTAACCCTAACCCTAACCCTAACTCTTACCCGAAGCCTTACGCTCACCCGTCCCCTAATCCTAACCCGTACGCTAACACTAACCCGTACCTTAACACGTACGCTCACCCTAAACCGTTGTTGTACCCTAACCTGTACCCTAAACCGTCCCCGTCCCCTAACCCTAAACGTAACCCTAGTCCTAACCCTAACCCTTACCCGAAGCCTTACCCTCACCCGTCCCTAATCCTCACCCGTACGCTAACACTAACCCGTACCCTAACACGTACGCTCACCCTAAACCGTTGTCGTACCCTAACCTGTACCCTAAACCGTCCCCGTCCCCGTCCCCTAACCCTAACCCTAACCCTAACCCTAACCCTTACCCGAAGCCTTACCCTCACCCGTCCCCTAAACCTAAACCGTACGCAAACACTAACCCGTACCCTAACACGTACGCTCCCCCTAAACGGTTGTCGTACCCTAACCTGTACCCTAAACCGTCCACGTCCCCTAACCATAACCCTAACCCTAACCCTAACACTTACCCGAAGCCTTACCCTAACCCGTCCCCTAATCCTAACCCGTACGTTAACACTAACCCGTACCCTAACACGTACCCTCACCCTAAAACGTTGTCGTACCCTAACTTGTACCCTAAACCGTCCCCGTGCCCGTCCCCTAACCCTAACTCTAACCCTAACCCTAACCCTTTCCCGAAGCCTTACCCTCACCCGTCCCCTAATCCTAACCCGTACGCTAACACTAACCCATACCCTAACACGTACGCTCACCCTAAACCGTTGTCGTACACTAACCTGTACCCTAAACCGTCCCAGTCCCCTAACCCTAACCCTAACCCTAACCCTAACCCTAACCCTTACCCGAAGCCTTACACTCACCCGTCCCCTAATCCTCACTCGTACGCTAACACTAACCCGTACCCTAACACGTACGCTCACCTAAAATTTTGTCGTACACTAACCTGTACCCTAAACCGTCCCCGTCCCCTATCCCTAACCCTAACCCTAACCCTAAACCTTACCCGAAGCCTTACCGTCACCCGTCTCCTAATCCTAACCCGTACGCTAACACTAACCCATACCCTAACACGTACGCTCACCCTAAACCGTTGTCGTACACTAACTTGTACCCTAAACCGTCCCCGTCCCCTAACCCTAACCCTAACCCTAACCCTAACCCTAACCCTTACCCGAAGCCTTACCCTCACCCGTCCCCTAATCCTAACCCGTACACTAACACTAACCCGTACCCTAACACGTACGCTCACCCTAAACCTTTGACGTACCCTAACCTGTACCCTATACCGTCCCCGTCCCCTAACCCTAACCCTAACCCTAACCCTAACCCTAACCCTAACCCTTACCCGAAGCCTTACACTCACACGTCCCCTAATCCTAACCCGTACGCTAACACTAACCTGTACCCTAACACGTACGCTCACCCTAAACCGTTGTCGTACCCTAACCTGTACCCTAAACCGTCCCCATCCCCGTCCCCTAACCCTAACCCTAACCTTTACCCGAAGCCTTACCCTCAGCCGTCCTCTAATCCTAACCCGTACGCTAACAGTAACCCGTACCCTAAAACGTACGCTCACCCTAAATCTTTGTCGTACACTAAACTGTACCCTAAACCATCCCCGTCCCCGTTCCCGTCCCCGTACCCTAACCCTAATCCTAACCCTTACCCGAAGCCTTACCCTCACCCGTCCCCTAATCCTAACCCATACGCTAACACTAACACATACCCTAACATGTACGCTCACCCTAAACCGTTGCCGTACCCTAACCTGTACCCTAAACCGTCCCTGTCCCCGTCCCCTAACCCTAACCCCAGCCCTAACCCTAACCCTAACCCTTACCCGAAGCCTTACCCTCACCCGTCCGCTAATCCTAAACCGTACGCTAACACTAACACGTACCCTAACACGTACGCTCACCCTAAACCGTTGTCGTACCCTAACCTGTACCCTAAACCGTCCCCGTCCCCTAACCCTAACCCTAACCCTAACCCTAACCCTTACGCGAAGCCTTACCCTCACCCGTCCCCTAATCCTAACCCGTGCGCTAACACTAACCCGTACCCTAACACGTACGCTCACCCTAAACTTTGTCGTACCCTAACCTGTACCGTAAACCGTCCCCGTCCCCTAACCCTAACCCTAACCCTTACCCGAAGCCTTACCCTCACCCGTTCCCTAATCCTAACCCGTACGCTAACACTAACCAGTACCCTAACACGTACGCTCACCCTAAACCGTTGTCGTACCCTAACCTGTACCCTAAACCGTCCCCGTCCCCTAAACCTAACCCTAACCCTAACCCTAACCCTTACCCGAAGCCTTACCCGAAGCCTTACCCTCACCCGTCCCCTAATCCTCACCCGTACGCTAACACTAACCCGTACCCTAAC
Organism: Delphinapterus leucas; assembly: GCF_059928025.1. Lineage (NCBI taxonomy): Eukaryota > Metazoa > Chordata > Mammalia > Artiodactyla > Monodontidae > Delphinapterus > Delphinapterus leucas. The sequence continues at coordinate 4,178,929 of NW_028322236.1, read as the reverse complement.
ACGTACGCTCACCCTAAACCGTTGTCGTACCCTAACCTGTACCCTAAACCGTCCCCGTCCCCTAAACCTAACCCTAACCCTAACCCTAACCCTAACCCTTACCCGAAGCCTTACCCTCATCCGTCCCCTAATCCTAACCCGTACGCTAACACTAACCCGTAACCTAACACGTACGCTCACCCTAAACGTTTGTCGTACCCTAACCTGTACTCTAAACCGTCCACGTCCCCTAACCCTAACCCTAACCCTAACCCTACCCCTTACCCGAAGCCTTACCCTAACCCGTCCCCTAATCCTAACCCGTACGTTAACACTAACCCGTACCCTAACACTTACCCTCACCCTAAACCGTTGTCGTACCCTAACTTGTACCCTAAACCGTCCCTGTGCCCGTCCCCTAACCCTAACCCTAACCCTTTCCCGAAGCCTTAACCTCACCCGTCCCCTAATCCTAACCCGTACGCTAACACTAACCCATACCCTAACACGTACGCTCACCCTAAACCGTTGTCGTACCCTAACCTGTACCCTAAACCGTCCCCGTCCCCGTCCCCTAACCCTAGCCCTAACCCTAACCCTAACACTTACCCGAAGCCTTACCCTCACCCGTCCGCTAATCCTAACCCGTACGCTAACACTAACCCGTACCCTAACACGTACGCTCACCCTAAACCATTGTCGCAGCCGAACCTGTACCCTAAACCGTCCCCGTCCCCTAACCCTAACCCTAACCCTAACCCTAAACCTTACCCGAAGCCTTACCCTCACACGTTCCCTAATCCTAACCCGTACGCTAACACTAACCCGTACCTTAACACGTACGCTCACCCTAAACCGTTGTCGTACCCTAACCTGTACCCTAAACCGTCCGCGTCCCCTAACCCTAACCCTAACCCTAACCCTAACCCTAACCCTTACCTGAAGCCTTACCCTCACCCGTCACCTAATCCTCACCCGTACGCTAACACTAACCCGTACCCTAACACGTACGCTCACCCTAAACCGTTGTCGTACACTAACCTGTACCCTAAACCGTCCCCGTCCCCTACCCTAACCCTAAACCTAACCCTAACCCTAACCCTTACCCGAAGCCTTACCCTCACCCGTCCCCTAATACTAACCCGTTCGCTAACACTAACCCGTACCCTAAAACGTACGCTCACCCTAAACCGTTGTCGTACCCTAACCTGTACCCTAAACCGTCCCCTTCCCCTAACCCTAAACCTAACTCTAACCCTAACCCTAACCCTTACCCGAAGCCTTACCCTCACCCGTCCCCTAATCCTCACCCGTACGCTAACACTAACCCGTACCCTAACACGTACGCTCACCCTAAACGGTTGTCGTACCCTAACCTGTACCCTAAACCATCCACGTCCCCTAACCCTAACCCTAACCCTAACCCTAACCCTTACCCGAAGCCTTACCCTCACCCGTCCCCTAATCCTAACCCGTACGCTAACACTAACCCGTACCCTAACACGTACGCTCACCCTAAACCGTTGTCGTACCCTAACTTGTACCCTAAACCGTCCCCGTCCCCTAACCCTAACCCTAACCCTAACCCTAACCCTAACCCTTACCCGAAGCCTTACCCTCACCCGTCCCCTATTCCCAACCCGTACACTAACACTAACCCGTACCCTAACACGTACGCTCACCCTAAACGGTTGACGTACCCTAACCTGTACCCTAAACCGTCCCCGTCCCCTAACACTAAACCTAACCCTAACCCTATCCCTAACCCTTACCCGAAGCCTTACATTCACCCGTCCCCTAATCCTAACCCGTACGCTAACACTAACCCTTACCCTAACACGTACGCTCAGCCTAAACCGTTGTCGTACCCTAACCTGTACCCTAAACCGTCCCCGTCCCCTAACCCTAACCCTAACCCTAACCCTTACCCGAAGCCATATCCTCACCCGTCCCCTAATCCTAACCCGTACGCTAACACTAACCCGCACCCTAACATGTACGCTCACCCTAAACCGTTGTCGTACACTAACCTGTACCCTAAATCGTCCCTGTCCCCTAACGCTAACCCTAACGCTTACCCGAAGCCTTACCCTCACCCGTTCCCTAATCCTAACCCGTACGCTAACACTAACCAGTACCCTAACACGTACGCTCACCCTAAACCGTTGTCGTACCCTAACTTGTACCCTAAACCGTCTCCGTCCCCTAACCCTAACACTAACCCTAACACTTACCCGAAGCCTTACCCTCACCCGTCCCCTAATCCTAACCCGTACGCTAAAACTAACCCGTACCCTAACACGTACGCTCACCCTAAACTGTTGTCGTACCCTAACCTGTACCCTAAACCATCCCTGTCCCCGTCCCGTAACCCTAACCCTAACCCTAACACTAACCCTAACCCTTACCCGAAGCCTTACCCTCACCCGTCCCCTAATCCTAACCCGTACGCTAACACTAACCCTTACCCTACCACGTACGCTCACCCTAAACCGTTGTCGTACCCTAACCTGTACCCTAAACCGTCCCCGTCCCCTAACCCTGACCCTAACCCTAACCCTAACTCTAACCCTTACCCGAAGACTTTCCCTCACCCGTCCCCTAATCCTAACCCTTACGCTAACACTAACCCGTACCCTAACACGTAAGCTCACCCTAAACGGTTTTCGTACCCTAACCTGTACCCTAAACCGTCCCCGTCCCTGTCCCCTAACCGTAACCCTAACCCTAACCCTTACCCTAAGCCTTACCCTCACCCGTCCCCTAATCCTAACCGGTACGCCAACACTAACCCGTACCCTAACACGTACGCTCACCCTAAACCGTTGTCGTACCCTAAACTGTACCCTAAACCGTCCCCATCCCCTAACCCTAACCCTAACCCTAACCCTTACCCGAAGCCTTACCCTTACCCGTCCCCTAATCCTAAACCGTACGCTAACACTAACCCGTACCCTAACACGTACGCTCACCCTAAACCGTTGTCGTACCCTAACCTGTACCCTAAACCGTCCCCGTCCCCTTCCCCTAACCCTAACCCTAACCCTAACCCTTACCCGAAGCCTTACCCTCACCCATCCCCTAATCCTAACCCGTACGCTAACACTAATCCGTACCCTAACACGTACGCTCACCTTAAACCGTTGTCATACCATAACCTGTACCCTAAACCGTCCCCGTCCCCGTCCCCTAACCCTAACCCTAACCCTATCACTTACCCGAAGCCTTACCCTCACCCGTCCCCTAATCCTAACCCGTACGCTAACACTAACCCGTACCCTAACACGTACGCTCACCCTAAACCGTTGTCGCAGCCTAACCTGTACCCTAAACCGTCCCCGTCCCCTAACCCTAACCCTAACCCTAACCCTAACCCTAACCCTTATCCGAAGCCTTACCCTCACCCGTCCCCTAATCCTAACACGTACGCTAACACTAACCCGTACCCTAACACGTACGCTCACCCTAAATCGTTGTCGTACCGTAACCTGTACCCTAAACCGTCCCCGAACACTAACCCTTACCCTAACACTAACCCTAACCCTAACACTTACCCGAAGCCTTACCCTCACCCGTCCCCTAATCCTAACCCGTACGCTAACACTAACCCGTACCCTAACACATACGCTCACCCTAAACCGTTGTCGTACCCTAACCTGTACCCTAAACCGTCCCCGTCCCCTAACCCTAAGCCTAACCCTAACCCTCACCCTTACCCGAAGCCTTACCCTCACCCGTCCCCTAATCCTAACCCGTACGCTAACACTAACCCGTAACCTAACACGTACGCTCACCCTAAACCGTTGTCCTAGCCTAAACTGTACCCTAAACCGTCCAGTCCCCTAACCCTAACCCTAACCCTAACCCTTACCCGAAGTCTTACCCTCACCCTTCCCCTAATCCTAACCCGTACGCTAACACTAACCCGTACCCTAACACGTACGCTCACCCTAAATCGTTGTCGTACCCTAACCTGTACCCTAAACCGTCCCCGTACCCTAACCCTAACCCTAACCCTAACCCTAACCCTAAAACTTACCCGAAGCCTTACCCTCACCCGTCCCCTAATCCTAACCCGTACGCTAACACTAACCCGTACCCTAACACGTACGCTCACCTTAAACCGTTGTCGTACCCTAACCTGTACCCTAAACCGTCCCCGTCCCCTAACCCTAACCCTAACCCTAACCCTTACCCGAAGTCTTACGCTCACCCGTCCCCTTATCCTAACCCGTACGCTAACACTAACCCGTATCCTAACACGTACGCTCACCCTAAACCCTTGTCGTACACTAACCTGTACCCTAAACCGTCCCCGTCCCCTAACCCTAACCCTAACCCTAACCCTAACCCTTACCCGAAGCCTTACCCTCACCCGTCCCCTAATCCTAACCCGTACGCTAACACTAACCAGTACCCTAACACGTACGCTCACCCTAAACCTTTGTCGTACCCTAACCTGTACCCTAAACCGTCCGCGTCCCCTAACCCTAACCCTAACCCTAACCGTAACCCTTACCCGAAGCCTTACACTCACCCGTCACCTAATCCTCACCTGTACGCTAACACTAACCTGTACCCTAACACGTACGCTCACCCTAAACCGTTGTCGTACCCTAACCTGTACCCTAAACCGTCCCCTAACCCTAACCCTAACCCTAACCCTAACCCTTACCCGTAGCCTTACCCTTACCCGTCCCCTAATCCTAACCCTTACGCGAACACTAACCCGTACCCTAACACGTACGCTCACCCTAAACCGTTGTCGTACCCTAACCTGTACCCTAAACCGTCCCCGTCCCCTAACCCTAACCCTAACCCTAACCCTAACCCTAACCCTTACCCGAAGCCTTATCCTCACCCGTCCCCTAATCCTAACCGGTACGCTAACACTAACCCGTACCCTAACACGTACGCTCACCCTAAACCGTTGTCGTACCCTAACCTGTACCCTAAACCGTCCCCGTCCCCTAACCCTAACCCTAACCCTTACCCGAAGCCTTGCCCTCACCCGTTCCCTAATCCTAACCCGTACGCTAACCCTAACCCGTACCCTAACACGTATGCTCACCCTAAACCGTTGTCGTACCATAACTTGTACCCTAAACCATCCCTGTCCCCTAACCCTAACCCTAACCCTAACCCTTACCCGAAGCCTTACCCTCACCCGTCCCCTAATCCTAACCCGTACTCTAACACTAACCCGTACCCTAAAACGTACGCTCAACCTAAACCGTTGTCGTACCCTAACCTGTACCCTAAACCGTCCCCGTCCCCTAACCCTAACCCTAACCCTAACGCTTACCCGAAGCCTTACCCTCACCCGTCCCCTAATCCTAACCCGTACGCTAACACTAAACCGTACCCTAACACGTACGCTCACCCTAAACCGTTGTCATACACTAACCTGTACCCTAAACCGGCGCCGTCCCCGTCCCCGTCCCCGTACCCTAACCCTAACCCTAACACTTACCCGAAGCCTTACCCTCACCCGTCCCCTAATCCTAACCCGTACGCTAACACTAACCCGTACCCTAACACGTACGCTCACCCTAAACTGTTGTCGTACCCTAACCTGTACCCTAAACCGTCCCTGTCCCCGTCCCGTAACCCTAACCCTAACCCTAACACTAACCCTAGCCCTTACCCGAAGCCTTACCCTCACCCTTCCCCTAATCCTAACCCGTACGCTAACACTAACCCGTACCCTAACACGTACGCTCACCCTAAACCGTTGTCGTACACTAACCTGTACCCTAAACCGTCCCCGTCCCCTAACCCTAACCCTAACCCTAAGCCTAACCCTAACCCTTACCCGAAGACTTACCCTCACCCTTCCCCTAATCCTAACCCTTACGCTAACACTAACCCGTATCCTAACACGTAAGCTCACACTAAACCGTTTTCGTACCCTAACCTGTACCCTAAACCGTCCCCGTCCCCGTCCCCTAACCCTAACCCTAACCCTAACACTTACCCGAAGCCTTACCCTCACCCGTCCCCTAATACTAACCCGTACGCCAACACTAACACGTACCCTAACACGTACGCTCACCCTAAACCGTTGTCGTACACTAACCTGTACCCTAAACCGTCCCCATCCCCTAACCCTAACCCTAACCCTAACCCTTACCCGAAGCCTTACTCTTACCCGTCCCCTAATCCTAAACCGTACGCTAACACTAACCCGTACCCTAACACGTACGCTCACCCTAAACCGTTGTCGTACCCTAACCTGTACCCTAAACCGTCCCCGTCCCCATCCCCTAACCCTAACCCTAACCCTAACCCTAACCCTTACCCGAAGCCTTACCCTCACCCGTACCCTAATCCTAACCCGTACGCTAACACTAACCCGTACCCTAACACGTACGCTCACCCTAAACCGTTGTCATATCCTAACCTGTACCCTAAACCGTCCCCGTCCCCTAACCCTAACCCTAACCCTAATCCTATCCCTTACCCGAAGCCTTACCCTCACCCGTCCCCTAATCCTAACACGTACGCTAACACTAACCCCTACCCTAACACGTACGCTCACCCTAAATCGTTGTCGTACCCTAACCTGTACCCTAAACCGTCTCCGTACCCTAACCCTAACCCTAACCCTAACCCTAACACTTACCCGAAGCCTTACCCTCACCCGTTCCCTAATCCTAATCCGTACGCTAACACTAACACGTACCCTAACACGTACGCTCACCCTAAACCGTTGTCGTACCCTAACCTGTACCCTAAACCGTCCCCGTCCCCTAACCCTAACCCTAACACTAACCCTTACCCGAAGCCTTAACCTCACCCGTCCCCTTATCCTAACCCGTGCGCTAACACTAACCCGTACCCTAACACGTACGCTCACCCTAAACCGTTGTCGTACCCTAACCTGTACCCTAAACCGTCCCCGTCACCTAACCCTAACCCTAACCCTTACCCGAAGCCTTACCCTCACCCGTCCCCTAATCCTAACCCGTACGCTAACACTAACCCGTACCCTAACACGTACGCTCACCCTAAACCGTTGAGGCAGCCTAACCTGTACCCTAAACCATCCCCGTCCCATAACCCTAACCCTAACCCTAAACCTTACACGAAGCCTTACCCTCACCCGTCCCCTAATCCTAACTCGTACGCTAACACTAACCCGTACCCTAACACGTACGCACACCCTAAATTGTTGTCGTACCCTAACCTGTACCCTAAACCGTCCCTGAACCCTAACCCTAACCCTAACCCTAAGCCAAACCCTAACACTTACCCGAAGCCTACCCTCACCCGTCCCCTAATCCTAACCCGTACGCTAACACTAACCCATAACCTAACATGTACGCTCACCCTAAACCGTTGTCGTAGCCTAACCTGTACCCTAAACCGTCCCGTCCACTAACCCTAACCCTAACCCTAACCCTTACCCGAAGCCTTACCCTCACCCGTCCCCTAATCCTAACCCGTTCGCTAACACTAACCCGTACCCTAACACGTACGCTCACCCTAAATCGTTGTCGTACCCTAACCTGTACCCTAAGCCGTCCCCGTACCCTAACCCTAACCCTAACCCTAACCCTAACCCTAACACTTACCCGAAGGCTTACCCTCACCCGTCCCCTAATCCTAACCCGTACGCTAACACTAACCCGTACCCAAACACGTAAGCTCACCCTAAACCGTTTTCGTACCCTAACCTGTACCCTAAACCGTCCCCGTCCCCGTCCCCTAACCCTAACCCTAACCCTAACACTTACCCGAAGTCTTACACTCACCCGTCTCCTAATCCTAACCCGTACGCCAACACTAACCCGTACCGTAACACGTACGCTCACCCTAAACCGTTGTCGTACACTAACCTGTACCCTAAACCGTCCCCATCCCCTAACCCTAACCCTAACCCTAACCCTATCCCTTACCCGAAGCCTTACCCTCACCCGTCCCCTAATCCTCACCCGTACGCTAACACTAACCCGTACCCTAACACGTACGCTCACCCTAAAACGTTGTCGTACACTAACCTGTACCCTAAACCGTCCCCGTCCCCTAAACCTAACCCTAACCCTAACCCTAACCCTAACCCTTACCCGAAGCCTTACCCTCACCCGTCCCCTAATCCTCACCCGTACGCTAACACTAACCCGTACCCTAACACGTACGCTCACCCTAAACCGTTGTCATACCCTAACCTGTACCCTAAACCGTCCCCGTCCCCTAAACCTAACCCTAACCCTAACCCTAACCCTAACCCTTACCCGAAGCCTTACCCTCACCCGTCCCCTAATCCTAACCCGTACGCTAACACTAAACCGTACCCTAACACGTACGCTCACCCTAAACGGTTGTCGTACCCTAAACTGTACCCTAAACCGTCCACGTCCCCTAACCCTAACCCTAACCCTAAACGTAACCCTTACCCGAAGCCTTAAGCTAACCCATCCCCTAATCCTAACCCGTACGTTAACACTAACCGGTACCCTAACACGTACCCTCACCCTAAACCGTTGTCCTACGCTAAATTGTACCCTAAACCGTCCCTGTGCCCGTCCCCTAACCCTAACCCTAACCCTAACCCTAACCCTTTCCCGAAGCCTTAACCTCACCCGTCCCCTAATCCTAACCCGTACGCTAACACTAACCCATACCCTAACACGTACGCTCACCCTAAACCGTTGTCGTACCCTAACCTGTACCCTAAACCGTCCCCGTCCCCGTCCCCTAACCATAACCCTAACCCTAACCCTTACCCGAAGCCTTACACTCACCCGTCCCCTAATCCTCACCCGTACGCTAACACTAACCCGTACCCTAACACGTACGCTCACCCTAAAACGTTGTCGTACACTAACCTGTACCCTAAACCGTCCCCGTCCCCTACCCTAACCCTAAACCTAACCCTAACCCTAACCCTTACCCGAAGCCTTACCCTCACCCGTCCCCTAATACTAACCCGTTCGCTAACACTAACCCGTACCCTAAAACGTACGCTCACCCTAAACCGTTGTCGTACCCTAACCTGTACCCTAAACCGTCCCCTTCCCCTAACCCTAAACCTAACTCTAACCCTAACCCTAACCCTTACCCGAAGCCTTACCCTCACCCGTCCCCTAATCCTCACCCGTACGCTAACACTAACACATACCCTAACACGTACGCTCACCCTAAACAGTTGTCGTACCCTAACCTGTACCCTAAACCGTCCCGGTCCCCTAAACCTAACCCTAAACCTAACCCTAACCCTATCCCTTACCCGAAGCATTACCCTCACCCGTCCCCAAATCCTAACCCGTACGCTAACACTAACCCGTACCCTAACACGTACACTCACCCTAAACGGTTGTCGTACCCTAACCTGTACCCTAAACCGTCCACGTCCCCTAACCCTAACCCTAACCCTAACCATAACCCTTACCCGAAGCCTTAACTCACCCGTCCCCTAATCCTAACCCGTACGCTAACACTAACCCATACCCTAACACGTACGCTCACCCTAAACCGTTGTCGTACCCTAACTTGTACCCTAAACCGTCCCCGTCCCCTAACCCTAACCCTAACCCTAACCCTAACCCTTACCCGAAGCCTTACCCTCCCCCGTCCCCTATTCCCAACCCGTACACTAACACTAACCCGTACCCTAACACGTACGCTCACCCTAAACGGTTGACGTACCCTAACCTGTACCCTAAACCGTCCCCGTCCCCTAACACTAAACCTAACCCTAACCCTATCCCTAACCCTTACCCGAAGCCTTACATTCACCCGTCCCCTAATCCTAACCCGTACGCTAACACTAACCCTTACCCTAACACGAACGCTCAGCCTAAACCGTTGTCGTACCCTAACCTGTACCCTAAACCGTCCCCGTCCCCTAACCCTAACCCTAACCCTAACCCTAAACCTTACCCGAAGCCTTATCCTCACCCGTCCCCTAATCCTAACCCGTACGCTAACACTAACCCGTACCCTAACATGTACGCTCACCCTAAACCGTTGTCGTACCCTAACCTGTACCCTAAATCGTCCCTGTCCCCTAACGCTAACCCTAACGCTTACCCGAAGCCTTACCCTCACCCGTTCCCTAATCCTAACCCGTACGCTAACACTAACCAGTACCCTAACACGTACGCTCACCCTAAACCGTTGTCGTACCCTAACTTGTACCCTAAACCGTCTCCGTCCCCTAACCCTAACACTAACCCTAACCCTTACCCGAAGCCTTACCCTCACCCGTCCCCTAATCCTAACCCGTACGCTAACACTAACCCGTACCCTAACACGTACGCTCACCCTAAACTGTTGTCGTACCCTAACCTGTACCCTAAACCATCCCTGTCCCGTCCCGTAACCCTAACCCTAACCCTAACACTAACCCTAACCCTTACCCGAAGCCTTACCCTCACCCGTCCCCTAATCCTAACCCGTACGCTAACACTAACCCGTACCCTAACACGTACGCTCACCCTAAACCGTTGTCGTACCCTAACCTGTACCCTAAACCGTCCCCGTCCCCTAACCCTGACCCTAACCCTAACCCTAACTCTAACCCTTACCCGAAGACTTACCCTCACCCGTCCCCTAATCCTAACCCTTACGCTAACACTAAACCGTACCCTAACCCGTAAGCTCACCCTAAACGGTTTTCGTACCCTAACCTGTACCCTAAACCGTCCCCGTCCCCGTCCCCTAACCGTAACCCTAACCCTAACCCTTAACCTAATCCTTACCCTCACCCGTCCCCTAATCCTAACCGATACGCCAACACTAACCCGTACCCTAACACGTACGCTCACCCTAAACCGTTGTCGTACCCTAAACTGTACCCTAAACCGTCCCCGTCCCCGTCCCCTAACCGTAACCCTAACCTTAACCCTAACCTTTACCCGAAGCCTTACCCTCTCCCATCCCCTAATCCTAACCCGTACGCTAACACTAACCCGTACCCTAACACGTACGCTCATCCTAAATCATTGTCGTAACTTAACCTGTACCCTAAACCGTCCCCGTCCCTGTCCCCGTCCCCGTCCCCTAACCCTAACGCTAACCCTTACCCGAAGCCTTACCCTCACCCGTCCCCTAATCCTAACCCGTACGCTAACACTAACCCATACCCTAACATGTACGCTCACCCTAAACCGTTGTCGTACCCTAAACTGTACCCTAAACCGTCCCTGTCCCCGTCCCCTAACCCTAACCCTAACCCTAACCCTAACGCTAACCCTTACCCGAAGCCTTACCCTCACCCGTCCCCTAATCCTAACCCGTATGCTAACACTAACCCGTACCCTAACACGTACGCTCATCCTAAATCGTTGTCGTACCCTAACCTGTACCCTAAACCGTCCCCGTACCCTAACCCTAACCCTAACCCTAACCCTAACCCTTACCCGAAGCCTTACCCTCACCCGTCCCCTAATCCTAACCCGTACGCAAACACTAACCCGTACCCTAACACGTACGCTCACCCTAAACCGTTGTCGTACCCTAACCTGTACCCTAAACCGTCCCCGTCCCCTAACCCTAACCCTAACCCTAACCCTAACCCTAACCCTTACGCGAAGCCTTACCCTCACCCGTCCCCTAATCCTAACCCGTACGCTAACACTAACCCGTACCCTAACACGTACGCTCAACCTAAACCGTTGTCGTACCCTAACCTGTACCCTAAACCGTCCCCGTCCCCTAACCCTAACCCTAACACTTACACGAAGCCCTACCCTCACCCGTTCCCTAATCCTAAGCCGTACGCTAACACTAACCAGTACCCTAACACGTACGCTCACCCTAAACCGTTGTCGTACCCTAACTTGTACCCTAAACCGTCCCCGTCCCCTAACCCTAACACTAACCCTAAACCTTACCCGAAGCCTTACCCTCACCCGTCCCCTAATCCTAACCCATACGCTAACACTAACCCGTACCCTAACACGTACGCTCACCCTAAACCGTTGTCGTACCCTAACCTGTACCCTAAACTGTCCCCGTCCCGTAACCCTAACCCTAAACCTAACCCTAACCCTAACCCTTACCCGAAGACTTACCCTCACCCGTCCCCTAATCCTAACCCTTACGCTAACACTAACCCATACCCAAACACGTAAGCTCACCCTAAACCGTTTTCGTACCCTAACCTGTACCCTAAACCGTCCCCGTCCCCGTCCCCTAACCCTAACCCTAACCCTAACCCTAACCCTTACCCGAAGCCTTATCCTCACCCGTCCCCTAATCCTAACCCGTACGCTAACACTAACCCGTACCCTAACACGTACGCTCACCCTAAACCGTTGTCGTACCCTAACCTGTACCCTAAACCGTCCCCGTCCCCTAACCCTAACCCTAACCCTTACCCGAAGCCTTACCCTCACCCGTTCCCTAATCCTAACCCGTACGCTAACCCTAACCCGTACCCTAACACGTACGCTCACCCTAAACCGTTGTCGTACCATAACTTGTACCCTAAACCATCCCTGTCCCCTAACCCTAACCCTAACCCTAACCCTTACCCGAAGCCTTACCCTCACCCGTCCCCTAATCCTAACCCGTACTCTAACACTAACCCGTACCCTAAAACGTACGCTCAGCCTAAACCGTTGTCGTACCCTAACCTGTACCCTAAACCGTCCCCGTCCCCTAACCCTAACCCTAACCCTAACGCTTACCCGAAGCCTTACCCTCACCCGTCCCCTAATCCTAACCCGTACGCTAACACTAAACCGTACCCTAACACGTACGCTCACCCTAAACCGTTGTCGTACACTAACCTGTACCCTAAACCGGCGCCGTCCCCGTCCCCGTCCCCGTACCCTAACCCTAACCCTAACACTTACCCGAAGCCTTACCCTCACCCGTCCCCTAATCCTAACCCGTACGCTAACTCTAACCCGTACCCTAACACGTACGCTCACCCTAAACTGTTGTCGTACACTAAACTGTACCCTAAACTGTCCCTGTCCCCGTCCCGTATCCCTAACCCTAACCCTAACACTAACCCTAGCCCTTACCCGAAGCCTTACCCTCACCCTTCCCCTAATCCTAACCCGTACGCTAACACTAACCCGTACCCTAACACGTACGCTCACCCTAAACCGTTGTCGTACACTAACCTGTACCCTAAACCGTCCCCGTCCCCTAACCCTAACCCTAACCCTAAGCCTAACCCTAACCCTTACCCGAAGACTTACCCTCACCCGTCCCCTAATCCTAACCCTTACGCTAACACTAACCCGTATCCTAACACGTAAGCTCACCCTAAACCTTTTTCGTACCCTAACCTGTACCCTAAACCGTCCCCGTCCCCGTCCCCTAACCCTAACCCTAACCCTAACGCTTACCCGAAGCCTTACCCTCACCCGTCCCCTAATACTAACCCGTACGCCAACACTAACACGTACCCTAACACGTACGCTCACCCTAAACCGTTGTCGTACACTAACCTGTATCCTAAACCGTCCCCATCCCCTAACCCTAACCCTAACCCTAACCCTTACCCGAAGCCTTACTCTTACCCGTCCCCTAATCCTAAACCGTACGCTAACACTAACCCGTACCCTAACACGTACGCTCACCCTAAACCGTTGTCGTACCCTAACCTGTACCCTAAACCGTCCCCATCCCCGTCCCCTAACCCTAACCCTAACCCTAACCCTTACCCGAAGCCTTATCCTCACCCGTCCCCTAATCCTAACCCGTACGCTAACACTAACCCGTACCCTAACACGTACGCTCACCCTAAACCGTTGTCGTACCCTAACCTGTACCCTAAACCGTCCCCGTCCCCGTCCCCGTCCCCTAACCCTAACCCTAACCCTTACCCGAAGCCTTACCCTCACCCGTCCCATAATCCTAACCCGTACGCTAACACTAACCCATACCCTAACATGTACGCTCACCCTAAACCGTTGTCGTACCCTAAAATGTACCCTAAACCGTCCCTGTCCCCGTCCCCTAACCCTAACCCTAACCCTAACCCTAACCCTTACCCGAAGCCTTACCCTCACCCGTCCCCTAATCCTAACCCGTACGCTAACACTAACCCGTACCCTAACACGTACGCTCACTCTAAACCGTTGAGGCAGCCTAACCTGTACCCTAAACCATCCCCGTCCCATAACCCTAACCCTAACCCTAACCCTTACACGAAGCCTTACCCTCACCCGTCCCCTAATCCTAACTCGTACGCTAACACTAACCCGTACCCTAACACGTACGCACACCCTAAATTGTTGTCGTACCCTAACCTGTACCCTAAACCGTCCCTGAACCCTAACCCTAACCCTAACCCTAAGCCAAACCCTAACACTTACCCGAAGCCTACCCTCACCCGTCCCCTAATCCTAACCCGTACGCTAACACTAACCCGTAACCTAACACGTACGCTCACCCTAAACCGTTGTCGTAGCCTAACCTGTACCCTAAACCGTCCCGTCCACTAACCCTAACCCTAACCCTAACCCTTACCCGAAGCCTTACCCTCACCCGTCCCCTAATCCTAACCCGTTCGCTAACACTAACCCGTACCCTAACACGTACGCTCACCCTAAATCGTTGTCGTACCCTAACCTGTACCCTAAGCCGTCCCCGTACCCTAACCCTAACCCTAACCCTAACCCTAACCCTAACACTTACCCGAAGCCTTACCCTCACCCGTCCCCTAATCCTAACCCGTACGCTAACACTAACCCGTACCCTAACACGTACGCTCACCTTAAACCGTTGTCGTACCCTAACCTGTACCCTAAACCGTCCCCGTCCCCTAACCCTAACCCTAACCCTTACCCGAAGCCTTACCCTCACCCGTCCCCTAATCCTCACCCGTACTATAACACTAACCCGTACCCTAACACGTACGCTCACCCTAAACCGTTGTCGTACCCTCACCTGTACCCTAAACCGTCCCTGTACCCTAACACTAACCCTAACCCTAACCCTTACCCGAAGCCTTACCCTCACCCGTCCCCTTATCCTAACCCGTACGCTAACACTAACCCGTACCCTAACACATACGCTCACCCTAAACCGTTGTCGTACCCTAACCTGTACCCTAAACCGTCCCCGTCCCCTAAACCTAACCCTAACCCTAACCCTAACCCTAAACCTTACCCGAAGCCTTACCCTCACCCGTCCCCTAATCCTAACCCGTACGCTAACACTAACCCGTACCCTAACACGGACGCTCACCCTAAACCGTTGTCGTACCCTAACCTGTACCCTAAACCGTCCCCGTCCCCTAACCCTAACCTTAACCCTAACCCTAACCCTAACCCTTACCCGAAGCCTTACCCTCACCCGTCCCCTAATCCTAACCCGTACGCTAACACTAACCCGTACCCTAACACGTACGCTCACCCTAAACCGTTGTCATACCCTAACCTGTACCCTAAACCGTCCCCGTCCCCTAACCCTAACCCTTACCCGATGCCTTACACTCATCCGTCCTCTAATCCTCACCCGTACGCAAACACTAACCCGTAGCCTAACACGTACGCTCACCCTAAACCGTTGTCGTACCCTAACCTGTACCCTAAACCGTCCCCGTCACCTAACCCTAACCTTAACACTAACCCTAACCCTAACCCTTACCCGAAGCCTTACCCTCACCCGTCCCCTAATCCTAACCCGTACGCTAACACTAACCCGTACCCAAACACGTACGCTCACCCTAAACCGTTGTCGTACCCTAACCTGTACCCTAAACCGTCCCCGTCCCCTAACCCTAACCCTAACCCTAACCCTTACCCGAAGCCTTACCCTCACCCGTCCCCTAATTCTAACCCGTACGCTAACACTAACCCGTACCCTAACACGTACGCTCACCCTAAACCGTTGTCGTACCCTAACCTGTACCCTAAACCGTCCCCGTCCCCGTCCCCTAACCCTAAACCTAACCCTTACCAGAAACCTTACCCTCACTCGTCCCATAATCCAAACCCGTACGCCAACACTAACCCATACCCTAACACGTACGCTCACCCTAAACCGTTGTCGTACACTAACCTGTACCCTAAACCGTCCCCATCCCCTAACCCTAACCCTAACCCTAACCCTTACCCGAAGCCTTACTCTTACCCGTCCCCTAATCCTAAACCGTACGCTAACACTAACCCGTACCCTAACACGTACGCTCACCCTAAACCGTTGTCATACCCTAACCTGTACCCTAAACCGTCCCCTTCCCCTAACCCTAACCCTAACCCTATCCCTTACCCGAAGCCTTACCCTCACCCGTCCCCTAATCCTAACCCGTACGCTAACACTAACCCGTATCCTAACACGTACTCTCACCCTAAATCGTTGTCATACACTAACCTGTACCCTAAACCGTCCCCGTACCCTAACCCTAACCCTAACCCTAACCCTAACCCTAACACTTACCCGAAGCCTTACCCTCACCCGTCCCCTAATCCTAACCCGTACGCTAACACTAACCCGTACCCTAACACGTACGCTCACCCTAAACCGTTGTCGTACCCTAACCTGTACCCTAAACCGTCCCCGTCCCCTAACCCTAACCCTAACCCTAACACTTACCCGAAGCCTTACCCTCACCCGTCCCATAATCCTCACCCGTACGATAACACTAACCCGTACCCTAACACGTACGCTCACCCTAAACCGTTGTCGTACCCTAACCTGTACCCTAAACCGTCCCCGTCCCCTAACCCTAACCCTAACCCTAACCCTTACCCGAAGCCTTACGCTCACCCGTCCCCTAATCCTAACCCGTACGCTAACACTAACACGTACCCTAACACGTACGCTCACCCTAAACTGTTGTCGTACCCTAACCTGTACCCTAAACCGTCCCCGTCCCCGTCCCCGTCACCTAACCCTAACCCTAACCCTTACCCGAAGCCTTACCCTCACCCGTCCCCTAATCCTAACCCGTACGCAACACTAACCCATACCCTAACATGTACGCTCACCCTAAAACGTTGTCGTACCCTAAGCTGTACCCTAAACCGTCCCTGTCGCCGTGCCCTAACCCTAATCCTAACCCTAACCCTAACCCTTACCCGAAGCCTTACTCTCACTCGTCCCCTAATCCTAACCCGTACGCTAACACTATCCCGTACCCTAACACGTACGCTCACCCTAAACCGTTGTCGCAGCCTAACCTGTACCCTAAACCGTCCCCGTCCCCTAACCCTAACCCTAACCCTAACCCTTACCCGAAGCCTTACCCTCACCCGTCCCCTAATCCTAACTCGTACGCTAACACTAACCCGTACCCTAACATGTACGCTCACCCTAAATCGTTGTCGTACCCTAACCTGTACCCTAAACCGTACCCGAACCCTAACCCTAACCCTAACCCTAACCCTAACCCTAACACTTACCCGAAGCCTTACCCTCACCCGTCCCCTAATCCTAACCCGTACTCTAACACTAACCCATACCTTAACACGTACGCTCACCATAAACCGTTGTCGTACCCTAACCTGTACCCTAAACCGTCCCCGTCCCCTAACCCTTACCCTAACCCTAACCCTAACCCTTACCCGAAGCCTTACCCTCACCCGTCCCCTAATCCTAACCCGTATGCTAACACTAACCCATACCTTAACATGTACGCTCACCCTAAACCGTTGTCGTACACTAACCTGTACCCTAAACTGTCCCTGTCCCCGTCCCCTAACCCTAACCCTAACCCTAACCCTAACCCTAACCCTTACCCAAAGCCTTACCCTCACCCGTGCCCTAATCCTAACCCGTAGGCTAACACTAACCCGTACCCTAACACGTACGCTCACCCTAAACCGTTGTCCTACCCTAACCTGTACCCTAAACCGTCACCGTCCCCTAACCCTAACCCTAACCCTAACCCTTACCCGAAGCCTTACCCTCACCCGTCCCCTAATCCTAACCCGTACGCTAACACTAACCCGTACCCTAACACGTACGCTCACCCTAAATCCTTGTTGTACCCTAACCTGTACCCTAAACCGTCCCCGTACCCTAACCCTAACCCTAACCCTAACCCTAACCCTTTCCCGAAGCCTTACCCTCACCCGTCCCCTAATCCTGACCCGTACGCTAACACTAACCCGTACCCTAACACGTACGCTCACCCTAAACCGTTGACGTACACTAACCTGTACCCTAAACCGTCCCCGTCCCCTAACCCTAACCCAACCCTAACCCTAACCCTAACCCTTACCCGAAGTCTTACACTCACCCGTCCCCTAATCCTAACCCGTAAGCTAACACTAACACGTACCCTAACACGTACGCTCACCCTAAACTGTTGTCATACCCTAACCTGTATCCTAAACCGTCCACGTCCCCGTCCCCAACCCTAACCCTAACCCTAACCCTAACCTTTACCCGAAGCCTTACCCTCACCCGTCCCCTAATCCTAACCCGTACGCTAACACTAACCCGTTCCCTAACATGTACGCTCACCCTAAACCGTTGTCGTACCCTAACCTGTACCCTAAACCGTCCCCGTCCCTGTCCCCGTCCCCGTCCCCTAACCCTAACCCTAACCCTTATCCGAAGCCTTACCCTCACACGTCCCCTAATACTAACCCGTACGCTAACACTAACCCATACCCTAACATGTACGCTCACGCTAAACCGTTGTCCTACCCTAACCTGTACCCTAAACCGTCCCTGTCCCCGTCCCCTAACCCTAACCCTAACCCTAACCCTAACCCTTACCCGAAGCCTTACCCTCACCCGTCCCCTAATCCTAACCCGTACGCTAACACTAACCCCTACCCTAACACGTACGCTCACCCTAAAACGTTGTCGTAGCCTAAACTGTACCCTAAACCGTCCCCGTCCTCTAACCCTAACCCTAACCCTAACCCTAACCCTTACCCGAAGCCTTACCCTCACCCGTCCCCTAATCCTAACCCGTACGCTAACACTAACCCGTACCCTAACACGTACGCTCACCCTAAATCATTGTCGTACCCTAACCTGTACCCTAAACCGTCCCCGTACCCTAACCCTAACCCTAACCGTAACCCTAACCCTAACACTTACCCGAAGCCTTACCCTCACCCGTCCCCTAATCCTAACCCGTACGCTAACACTAACCCGTACCCTAACACGTACACTCACCCTAAACCGTTGTCGTACCCTAACCTGTACCCTAAACCGTCCCCGTCCCTAACCCTAACCCTAACCCTAAACCTAACCCTTACCCGAAGCCTTACCCTCACCCGTCCCCAATCCTCACCCATACGCTAACACTAACCCGTACCCTAACACGTACGCTCACCCTAAACCGTTGTCGTACCCTAACCTGTACCCTAAACAGTCCCCGTCCCCTAACCCTAACCCTAACCCTAACCCTAACCCTTACCCGAAGCCTTACCCTCACACGTCCCCTAATCCTAACCCGTACACTAACACTAATCCGTACCCTAACACGTACGCTCACCCTAAACCGTTGACGTACCCTAACCTGTACCCTAAACCTTCCCCATCCCCTAACCCTAATTCTGACCCTAACCCTAACCCTAACCCTTACCCGAAGCCTTACACTCACCCGTCCCCTAAACCTAACCCATACCCTAACACTAACCCGTATCCATACACGTACGCTCACCCTAAACCGTTGTCGTACCCTAACCTGTACCCTAAACCGTCCCCGTCCCCGTCCCCTAACCCAAGCCCTAACCCTAACCTTTACCCGAAGCCTTACCCTCACCCGTCCCCTAATCCTAACCCGTACGCTAACACTAACCCGTACCCTTACATGTACGCTCACCCTAAACACTTGTCGTACCCTAACCTGGACCCTAAACCGTCCCCGTCCCCGTCCCCGTCCCTGTCCCCGTCCCCTAACCCTAACCCTAACCCTAACCCTAACCCTAACCCTTACCCGAAGCCTTACCCTCACCCGTCCCCTAATCCTAACCCGTACGCTAACACTAACCCGTACCCTAACACGTACGCTCACCCTGAACCACTGTCGTAGCCTAACCTGTACCCTAAACCATCCCCGTCCCCTAACCCTAACCCTAACCCTAAACCTAACCCTTACCCGAAGCCTTACCCTCACCCGTCCCCTAATCCTAACCCGTACGCTAACACTAACCCGTACCCTAACACGTACACTCACCCTAAATCATTGTCGTACTCTAAACTGTACGGTAAACCGTCCCCGTACCCTAACCTTAACCCTAACCCTAACCCTAACACTTACCCGAAGCCTTACCCTCACCCGTCCCCTAATCCTAAACCGTACGCTAACACTAACCCGTACCCTAACACGTACGCTCACCCTAAACCGTTGTCGTACCCTAACCTGTACCCTAAACCGTCCCCGTCCCCTAACCCTAACCCTAACCCTAACCCTTACCCGAAGCCTTAGCCTCACCCGTCCCCTTATCCTAACCCGTACGCTAACACTAACCCGTACCCTAACACGTACGCTCACCCTAAACCGTTGTCGTACCCTAACCTGTACCCTAAACCGTCCCTGTCCCCGTCCCCGTCCCCTAACCCTAACCCTAACCCTAACCTTAACCCTTACCCGAAGCCTTACCCTCACCCGTCCCCTAATCCTAACCCGTAGGCTAACACTAACCCGTACCCTAACACGTACGCTCACCCTAAACCGTTGTCGTAGCCTAACCTGTACCCTAAACCATCCCCGTCCCCTAACCCTAACCCTAACCCTAACCCTTACCCGAAGCCTTACCCTCACCCGTCCCCTAATCCTAACCCGTACGCTAACACTAACCCGTACCCTAATACGTACGCTCACCCTAAACCGTTGTCGTACACTAACCTGTACCCTAAACCGTCCCCGTCCCCTTCCCCGTCCCCTAAACCTAACCCTAACCCTTACCCGAAGCCTTACCCTCACCCGTCCCCTAATCCTAACCCTTACGCTAACACTAACCCATACCCTAACAAGTACGCTCACCCTAGACCGTTGTCGTACCCTAACCTGTACCCTAAACTGTCCCCGTCCCCTAACCCTAACCCTAAACCTAACCCTAACCCTTACCCTCACCCGTCCCCTAATCCTAACCTGTACGCAAACACTAACCCGTACCCTAACACGTAAGCTCACCCTAAACCGTTGTTGTACCCTAACCTGTACCCTAAACCGTCCCCGTCCCCGTCCCCGTCCCCTAACCCTAACCCTAACCCTTACCCGAAGCCTTACCCTCACCCGTCCCCTAATCCTAACCCGTTCCCCAACACTAAACCGTACCCTAACATGTACGCTCACCCTAAACCGTTGTCGTACCCTAATCTGTACCCTAAACCGTCCCCGTCCCCTAACCCTAACCCTAATCTTTACCTGAAGCCTTACCCTCACCCGTCCCCTAATCCTAACCCGTACGCTAACACTAACCCATACCCTAACACGTACGCTCACCCTAAACCGTTGTCGTACCCTAACCTGAACCCTAAACCGTCCCCGTCCCCTAACCCTAACCCTAACCCTAACCCTAACCCTTACCCGAAGCCTTACACTCACCCGTCCCATAATCCTCACGCGTACGCTAACACTAACCCGTACCCTAACACGTACGCTCACCCTAAACCGTTGTCGTACCATAACCTGTACCCTAAACCGTCCCCATCCCCTAACCCTAACCCTAAACCTAACCCTAACCCTAACCCTTACCCTCACCCGTCCCCTAATCCTAACCCGTAAGGTAACACTAACCCGTACCCTAACACGTACGCTCACCCTAAACCGTTGTCGTACCCTAACCTGTACCCTAAACCGTCCCCGTACCCGTCCCCTGACCCTAACCCTAACCGTAACCCTAACCCTAACCCTTACCCAAAGCCTTACCCTAACCCTTCCCCTAATCCTAAACTGCACGCTAACACGAACACTTACCCTAACACGTACGTTCACCCTAAACCGTTGTCGTACCTAACATGTACCCTAAACATTCCCCGTCCCCGTGCCCGTCCCCTAACCCTAACCCTAACCCTTACTCGAAGCCTTACCCTAACCTGTCCCCTAATCCTAACCCGTACGCTAACATTAACCTGTACTCTAACACGTACACTCACCCTAAACCGTTGTCATACACTTACCTGTACACTCAAACGTCCCCTAACCCTAACCCTAACCCTAACCCTTACCCGAAGCCTTACCTTAACCCGTCCCCTAATCCTAACCCGTACACTAACACTAACCTGTACCCTAACACGTACGCTCACCCTAAACCGTTCTTGTACACTTACCTGTAACCTAAACCGTCCCCGTCCCCTTCCCCATCCCCTAACCCTAACCCTAACCCTAACCCTTACCCGAAGCCTTACCCTAACCCATCCACTAATCCTAACCCGTACGCTAACAGTAACCCATACCCTAACACGTACGCTCTCCCTAAACCGTTGTCGTACCCTAACCTGTACCCTAAACCGTCGCCGTCAACTAACCCTAACCCTAACCCTAACCCTAATCCTAACCCTAACCCTTAGCCGAAGCCTTACCCTAATCCGTCCCCTAATCCTAAACCGTACGCTAACACTAACCTGTACCCTAACACATACGCTCACCCTAAAACGTTGTCGTACACTAATCTGTACCCTAAACCGTCCCCGTCCCCTAACCCTAACCTTAACCCTAACCCTTACCCGAAGCCTTACACTAACCCGTCCCTTAATCCTAACCCGTACGCTAACACTAACACGTACCCTAACACGTACGCTCACCCTAAACCGTTGTCGTACACTAACCTGTACCCTAAACCATCCCCGTCCCCATCCACGTCCCCTAACCCTAACCCTAACCGTTACCCGAAGCCTTACACTAATACATCCTATAATCCTAACACGTATGCTACCACTAACCCGTACCCTAACACGTATGCTCACCCTAAACAGTTGTCGTACCCTAACCAGTACCCTAAACTGTCCCCGTCCCCGTGCCCGTTCCCTAACCCTAACCCTAAACCTAACCCTTACCTGAAGCCTTACACTAACCCGTACCTTAATCCTAACCCTTACGCAAACACTAACACCTACCCTAACACGTACGCTCACCCTAAGCAGTTGTCATAGCCTAACCTGCACTCCAAACCGTCCCCGTCCTCTAACCCTAACCCTAACACTAACCTTAACCCTAAACTTTACCCGAAGCCTTACCCTAACCCTTCCCCTAATCCTAAACCGTATGCTAACACTAACCTGTACCCTAACATGTACGCTCACCCTAAACCATTGTCGTACACTAACCTGTACCCTAAACCGTTCCCATCCACTAACCCTATCCCTAACCCTAAACCTAACCCTTACCCGAAGCCTTACCCTAACCGGTCTTCTAATCCTAACCCGTACGCTAACACCAACAGGTACCATAACACGTACGCTCTAGCTAAACCGTTGTCGTACCCTAACCTGTACCCTAAACCATCCCCGTACCCTAACCCTAACCCTACCACTAACCCTAACCTTAACATTTACCCGAAGCCTTACCCTAACCCGTCCCCTTATCCTAAAACGTACGCTAAAACTAACCTGTACCCTAACACGTATGCTCACGCTAAACCGTTGTCGTACCCTAACCTTTACCCTAAACCATCCACGTCCCCTAACACTAACCCTAACCCTAACCCTTACCCGAAGAATTACCCTAACACGTCCCCTAAACCTAACCCGTACGCTAACACTAACACGTACCCTAACACGTAGGCTCACCGTAAACAGTTGTTGTAACCTAAGCTGTACCCTAAAACGTCCCCGTTACCTAACCCTAACCCTAACACCAACCCTAACCCTAACCCTTACCCGAAGCCTTACCCTAGCCCGTCCCCTAATCCTAACCCGTACGATAACACTAACCAGTATCCTAACACGTACGCTCTCCCTAAAACGTTGTCGTATGCTAACCTGTACTCTAAACGGTCCCAGTCCCCTGTTAAAGAAATCTGCACTACAATGAAGTCTCACTGCCCCCTGGTCAAAAGGGCCATCTGAAAAAAGTGTAAAATCCAGAAAGGCAGCACAGGCCATGGAGAACAGGGAGCCTTGTTATGCTGATGGGTGGGATGTAAATTGCCAACAGCCACTCTGGAGAAGTGTATTGTGTTTCCTGAAACACCTAAAAAACAAAGCAACGGAGCCTACGGCACTTCCACTTATGGTCCTATAGCTTAGGGAAATTAAAATCAAAAACACACAGCCACCCCAAAGTTTCAGACGGCTCTGTTTACAAGAACCTCGTCTACGGTACAAGTTAAATATCCCAGAAAGCGAAAAATGGATAAAGAAGTTGTGGTACGTACGTACAATGGAATATCACTCACCAATGAAATCTATGTCATCTGGCCCGTCGTGGCATAATGAGTGGATTCAGGTACGATGATTCTAAGAGAAATAAGTCACACAGAAAATGAAACATCATAAGATATCACTAATACACCGAATGTAATCTTGGCTACACATGAACTGAATTACAAAACAGAACAGGGTCTCAAATTTAGAAAACCAACTTATGTTTGCTTAAGGGGAAAGGTGAGTTGGGGTGCTGCATAAAACCAGAGACAGAAATTAGCACAGATACCACTCCATACGTCAAATATGTAATAGTCAAGACCTACCCCTTGCTCAACGAAATGGGCTAAACACACTATATTCAACGCCTAGGAATACACCTGACAAGTAAGAATCTTCAAACCCATGGATTTATATGTCTCCATAAGAGAATCAAGCGTGTGTACAGCTGCATGAAGGCAGCAGAGAAAATCCGATAAATCCTATTATCAAAATGAATTACAAAAACAAAAAAGAATGACAGTGAAATAGAGAGCAATTCTTAAATAATTCATTCAGGGCTTGTGATGCAACCTGGATTTACCTCATCTAAACCCAGAGCTGAGTGAGACATAAGGTTGGACACTTCGGGCTGATAGCATTGGTGAGGTTCGATGAGCAAATGCAGACCATTTGAAGTCATACTACATGGTACCCATTCCATGGGTCCCAACTCTCCAGGTTTAAGCGATTCTTCCTTCAGCTAAAGCATGCATGGGAAACCCACAGTATGGTGCACCGTGTGACCGGGAAACATTTTCAAATGCATCTCAGTTTTTGTCCCCTTTTACTCGGGTTCACAATTCCAGACACTTTACTAACACTCTCCCCACTTGGAGAGTCAGTGCCTTTAACCTGCTGTTTGGCACAGTTTGCAATTTCTGCGCAAGATGAACAGGAATAGTGAGAACCAATGAGAGACTAGCTGTAGGTGTCTGCACGGGCAAATTTAACGCTCACTTCCCACCAGGAAGAGGAATTAACCAAACGCTCAGCATGCCGTGCCGGAACCAGATTAGGGGCTGAAGCAATCCTTCGGGTTCGTGGCCAGCTCAAAAGAAAGCGATTTGAAGAAAGGAGCTCAGGGCCACTGTAATTCACAAACCTGCAGAGTTATAAATGACAGCTATCGTCCAAAAATATATTGAAGGAAGGCTGCGAAGAGGACTTGAAAGCGGGGCAGAATTGCAGGAAAACGATTTCAGGTGGTGGACTGGAATTGCATTTAAAGCATAGGAAAAGAGGCAGAACGTCGACAATGATGCACTTGGCCAAAAAGGGCGTATGCGTTTTTTCCTGAATATATTCAGGAAAAAACGCATACGCCCTTTTTGGCCAACCAAGCAAGCATGTTAAAGAAATCTGCACTACAATGAAGTCTCACTGCCCCTCGATCAAAAGGGCCATCTGAAAAAAGTGTAAAATCCAGAAATGCAGCACAGGCCATGGAGAACAGGGAGCCTTGTTATGCTGATGGGTGGGATGTAAATTGCCAACAGCCACTCTGGAGAAGTGTATGGTGTTTCCTGAAACACCTAAAAAACAAAGCAATGCAGCCTCCGGCACTTCCACATATGGTCCTATACCTTGGGGAAATTAAAATCAAAAACACACAACCAACCCCAAAGTTTCAGACGGCTCTGTTTACAAGAAACTCGTCTAAGGTACAAGTTAAATGTCCCAGAAAGTGAAAAATGGATAAAGAAGATGTGGTACGTACGTACAATGGAATATCACTCACCAATGAAATCTATGTCATCTGGCCCGTCGTGGCATAATGAGTGGATTCAGGTACGATGATTCTAAGTGAAATAAGTCACACAGAAAATGAAACAGTATAAGATATCACTAATACACCGAATGTAATCTTGGCTACACATGAACTGAATTACAAAACAGAACAGGGTCTCAAATTTAGAAAACCAACTTTTGTTTGCGTAAGGGGAAAGGTGAGTTGGGGTGCTGCATAAAACCAGAGTTAGAAATTAGCACAGATACCATTCCATAAGTCAAATACGTAATAGTCAAGACCTACCCCTTGCTCAACGAAATGGGCTAAACACCCTATATTCAACGCCTAGGAATACACCTGACTAGTAAGAATCTTCAAACCCATGGATTTATATGTCTCCATAAGAGAATCAAGCGTGTGTACAGCGGCATGAAGGCAGCAGAGAAAATCCGATAAATCCCATTATCAAAATTAATTACAAAAACAAAACACAATGACAGTGAAAGAGAGAGCAATTCTTAAATAATTCATTCAGGGCTTGTGATGCAACCTGGATTTACCTCATCTACACCCAGAGCTGAGTGAGACATAAGGTTCGACACTTCGGGCTGATAGCATTGGTGAGGTTCGATGAGCAAATGCAGACCATTTGAAGTCATACTGCATGGTACCCATTCCATGGGTCCCAACTCTCCAGGTTTAAGCGATTCTTCCTTCAGCTAAAACATGCATGGGAAACCCACAGTATGGTGCACCGTGTGACCGGGAAACTTTTTCAAATGCATCTCAGTTTTCGCCCCCTTTTACTCGGGTTCACAATTCCAGACACTTTACTAACACTCTCCCCACTTGGAGAGTCAGTGCCTTTAACCTGCTGTTTGGCACAGTTTGCAATTTCTGCGCAAGATGAACAGGAATAGGGAGAACCAATGAGAGATTGGTGTAGGTGTCTGCAGGGGCAAATTTAACGCTCATTTCCCACCAGGAAGAGGAATTAACCAAATGCTCAGCATGCCGTGCCGGAACCAGATTAGGGCCTGAAGCAATCCTGCGGGTTTGCGGCTGGCTCATAAGAAATCGATTTGAAGAAAGGAGCTCAGGGGCACTGTAATTCACAAGCCTGCAGAGTTATAAATAACAGCTATTGTCCAAAAATATATTGAAGGAAGGCTGCGAAGAGGACTTGAAAGCGGGGCAGAATTGCAGGAAAACGATTTCAGGGGATAGACTGGAATTCCATTTAAAGCATAGGAAAAGAGGCAGAACGTCGACAATGATGCACTTGGCCAAAAAGTGCATATGCGTTTTTTCCTGAATATATTCAGGAAAAAACGCATACTCCCTTTTTGGCCAACCAAGCAAGCATGTTAAAGATATCTGCACTACAATGAAGTCTCACTGCCCCCCGGTCAAAAGGGCCATCTGAAAAAAGTGTAAATCCAGAAATGCAGCACAGGCCATGTAGAACAGGGAGCCTTGTTATGCTGATGGGTGGGATGTAAATTGCCAAGAGCCACTCTGGAAAAGTGTATGGTTTTTCCTGAAACACCTAAAAAACAAAGCAACGGAGCCTACGGCACTTCCACTTATGGTCCTATAGCTTAGGGAAACTAAAATCAAAAATACACAGCCACCCCAAAGTTTCAGACGGCTCTGTTTACAAGAACCTCATCTACGGTACAAGTTAAATATCCCAGAAAGCGAAAAATGGATAAAGAAGTTGTGGTACGTACGTACAATGGAATATCAGTCACCAATGAAATCTATGTCATCTGGCCCGTCGTGGCATAATGAGTGGATTCAGGTACGATGATTCTAAGTGAAATACGTCACACAGAAAATGAAACATCATAAGATATCACTAATACACCGAATGTAATCTTGGCTACACATGAACTGAATTACAAAACAGAACAGGGTCTCAAATTTAGAAAACCAACTTATGTTTGCATAAGGGGAAAGGTGAGTTGGGGTGCTGCATAAAACCAGAGTTAGAAATTAGCACAGATACCATTCCATAAGTCAAATACATAATAGTCAAGACCTACCCCTTGCTCAACGAAATGGGCTAAACACACTATATTCAACGCCTAGGAATACAGCTGACTAGTAAGGATCTTCAAACCCATGGATTTATATGTCTCCATAAGTGAATCAAGCGTGTGTACAGCTGCATGAAGGCCGCAGAGAAAATCCGATATATCCTATTATCAAAATGAATTACAAAAACAAAACACAATGACAGTGAAATAGAGAGCAATTCTTAAATAATTCATTCAGGGCTTGTGATGCAACCTGGATTTACCTCATCTACACCCAGAGCTGAGTGAGATATAAGGTTGGACACTTCGTGCTGATACCATTGGTGAGGTTCGATGAGAAAATGCAAACCTTTTGAAGTCATAATACATGGTACACATTCCATGGGTCCCAACTCTCCAGGTTGAAGCGATTCTTCCTTCAGCTAAAGCATGCATGGGAAACCCACAGTATGGTGCACCATGTAACCGGCAAACCTTTTCAAATGCATCTCAGATTTTATCCCCTTTTACTCGGGTTCACAATTCCAGACACTTTCTAACACTCTCCCCACTTGGAGAGTCAGTGCCTTTAACCTCCTGTTTCGCACAGTTTGCAATTTCTGCGCAAGATGAACAGGAATAGGGAGAACCAATGAGAGACTAGCTGTAGGTGTCTGCAGGGGCAAATTTAACGCTCATTTCCCACCAGGAAGAGGAATTAACCAAAGGCTCAGCATGCCGTGCCGGAACCAGATTAGGGCCTGAAGCAATCCTGCGGGTTTGCAGCCAGCTCAGAAGAAAGCGATTTGAAGAAAGGAGCTCAGGGGCACTGTAATTCACAAACCTGCAGAGTTATAAATGACAGCTATCGTCCAAAAATATATTGAAGGAAGGCTGCGAAGAGGACTTGAAAGCGGGGCAGAATTGCAGGAAAACGATTTCAGGGGGTAGACTGGAATTGCATTTAAAGCATAGGAAAAGAGGCAGAACGTCGACAATGATGCACTTGGCCAAAAAGGGCGTATGCGTTTTTTCCTGAATATATTCAGGAAAAAACGCATACGCCCTTTTTGGCCAAACAAGCAAGCATGTTAAAGAAATCTGCACAACAATGAAGTCTCACTGCCCCCCGGTCAAAAGGGCCATCTGAAAAAAGTGTAAAATCCAGAAAGGCAGCACAGGCCATGGAGAACAGGGAGCCTGGTTATGATGATGGGTGGGATGTAAATTGCCAACAGCCACTCTGGAGAAGTGTATGGTGTTTCCTGAAACACCTAAAAAACAAAGCAACGGAGCCTACGGCACTTCCACTTATGGTCCTAGAGCTTAGGGAAATTAAAATCAAAAACACACACATCCACCCAAAAGTTTCAGACGGCTCTGTTTACAAGAACCTCGTCTACGGTACAAGTTAAATATCCCAGAAAGCGAAAAATGGATAAAGAACTTGTGGTACGTACGTATAATGGAATATCACTCACCAATGAAATCCATGTCATCAGGCCCGTCGTGGCATAATGAGTGGATTCAGGTACGATGATTCTCAGTGAAATAACTCACACAGAAAATGAAACAACATAAGATATCACTAATACACGGAATGTAATCTTGGCTACACATGAACTGAATTACAAAACAGAACAGGGACTCATATTTAGAAAACCAACTTATGTTTGCTTAAGGGGAAAGGTGAGTTGGGGTGCTGCATAAAACCAGAGATAGAAATTAGCACAGATATCATTCCATACGTCAAATATGTAATAGTCAAACCTACCCCTTGCTCAACGAAATGGGCTAAACACCCTGTATACAATGCCTAGGAATAAACCTGACTAGAAAGAATTTTCAAACCCACGGATTTATATGTCTGGATAAGAGAATCAAGCGTGTGTACAGCTGCATGAAGGCAGCAGAGAAAATCCGATAAATCCCATTATCAAAATGAATTACAAAAACAAAACACAATGACAGTGAAATAGAGAGCAATTCTTAAATAATTCATTCAGGGCTTGTGATGTAACCTTGATTTACCTCATCTACACCAAGAGCTGAGTGAGACATAAGCTTGGACACTTCGGGCTGATAGCATTGGTGAGGTTCGATGAGCAAGTGCAGACCCTTTGAAGTCATACTGCATGGTACCCATTCCATGGATCCCAACTCTGCAGGTTTAAGCGATTCTTCCTTCAGCTAAAACATGCATGGGAAACCCACAGTATGGTGCACCGTGTGACCGGGAAACGTTTTCAAAAGCATCTCAGTTTTTGTCCCCTTTTACTCGGGTTCACAATTCCAGACCCTTTACTAACACTCTCCCCACATGGAGAGTCATTGCCTTTAACCTCCTGTTTGGGACAGTTTGCAATTTCTGCGCAAGATGAACAGGAATAGGGAGAACCAATGAGAAACTAGCTGTAGGTGTCTGCACGGGCAAATTTAACGCTCATTTCCCACCAGGAAGAGGAATTAACCAAAGGCTCAGCATGCCGTGCCGTAACCAGATTAGGGCCTGAAGCAATCTTGCGGGTTTGCGGCCAGCTCACAAGAAAGCGAGTTGAAGAAAGGAGCTCAGGGGCACTGTAATTCACAAACCTGCAGAGTTATAAATGACAGCTATCGTCCAAAAATATATTGAAGGAAGGCTGTGAAGAGGACTTGAAAGCGGGGCAGAATTGCAGGAAAACGATTTCAGGGGGTAGACTGGAATTGCATTTAAAGCATAGGAAAAGAGGCAGAACGTCGACAATGATGCACTTGGCCAAAAAGTGCGTATGCGTTTTTTCCTGAATATATTCAGGAAAAAACGCATACGCCCTTTTAGGCCAACCAAGCAAGCATGTTAAAGAAATCTGCACTACAATGAAGTCTCACTGCCCCCCGGTCAAAAGGGCCATTTGAAAAAAGTGTAAAATCCAGAAATGCCGCATAGGCCATGGAGAAGAGGGAGCCTTGTTATGCTGATGGATTGGATGTAAATAGCCAACAGCCACTCTGGAGAAGTGTATGGTGTTTCCTGAAACACCTAAAAAACAAAGCAACGGAGCCTACGGCACTTCCACTTATGGTCCTATAGCTTATGGAAATTAAAATCAAAAACACACAGCCACCCCAAAGTTTCAGACGGCTCTGTTTACAAGAACCTCGCCTACAGTACAAGTTAAATATCCCAGAAAGCGAAAAATGGATAAAGAAGTTGTGGTACGTACGTACAATGGAATATCACTCACCAATGAAGTCTATGTCATCGGGCCCGTCGTGGCATAATGAGTGAATTCAGTTACGATGATTCCAAGTGAAATAAGTCACACAGAAAATGAAATATCATAAGATATCACTAATACACCAATTGTAATCTTGGCTACATATGAACTGAATTACAAAACAGAACAGGGTCTCAAATTTAGAAAACCAACTTATGTTTGCTTAAGGGGAAAGGTGAGTTGGGGTGCTGCATAAAACCAGAGATAGAAATTAGCACAGATACCATTCCATACGTCAAATATGTAATAGTCAAGACCTACCCCTTGCTCAACGAAATGGGCTAAACACCCTATATTCAACGTCTAGGAATACACATGACTAGTAAGAATCCTCAAACCCATGGATTTTTATGTCTCCATAAGAGACTCAAGCGTGTGTACAGCTGCATGAAGGCAGCAGAGAAAATCCGATAAAACCCTTTATCAAAATGAATTACAAAAACAAAACACAATGACAGTGAAATAGAGAGCAATTCTTAAATAATTCATTCAGGGCTTGTGATGCAACCTGGATTTACCTCATCTACACCCAGAGCTGAGTGAGACATAAGGTTGGACACTTCGCGCTGATAGCATTGGTGACGTTCGATGAGCAAATGCAGACCATTTGAAGTCATACTGCATGGTACCCATTCCATGGGTCCCAACTCTCCAGGTTGAAGTGATTCTTCCTTCAGCTATAGCATGCATGGGAAACCCACAATATGGTGCACCGTGTGACCGGGAAACGTTTACAAATGCATCTCAGTTTTGTCCCCTTTTACTCGGGTTCAGTATTCCAGACCGTTTACTAACACTCTCCCCACTTGGAGAGTCAGTGCCTTTAACCTCCTGTTTGGCACAGTTTGCAATTTCTGCGCAAGATGAACAGGAATAGGGAGTACCAATGAGAGACTAGCTGTAGGTGTCTGCACGGGCAAATTTAACGCTCATTTCCCACCAGGAAGAGGAATTAACCAAAGGCTCAGCATGCCGTGCCGGAACCAGATTAGGGCCTGAAGCAATCCTGCGGGTTTGCGGCCAGCTCTCAAGAAAGCGATTGAAAAAGTAGCTCAGGGGCACTGTAATTCACAAACCTGCAGAGTTATAAATGACAGCTATCGTCCAAAAATATATTGAAGGAAGGCTGCGAAGAGGACTTGAAAGCGGGGCAGAATTGCAGGAAAACCATTTCAGGGGGTAGACTGGAATTGCATTTAAAGCATAGGAAAAGAGGCAGAACGTCGACAATGATGCACTTGGCCAAAAAGGGCCTATGCGTTTTTTCCTGAATATATTCAGGAAAAAACGCATACGCTCTTTTTGGCCAACCAAGCAAGCATGTTAAAGAAATCTGCACTACAATGAAGTCTCACTGCCCCCCGGTCAAAAGGGCCATCTGAAAAAAGGGTAAAATCCAGAAATGCAGCACAGGCCATGGAGAACAGGGAGCCTTGTTATGCTGATGGGTGGGATGTAAATAGCCAACAGCCACTCTGGAGAAGTGTATGGTGTTTCCTGAAACACCTAAAAAACAAAGCAATGGAGCCTACGGCACTTCCACTTATGGTCCTATAGCTTAGGGAAATTAAAATCAAAACCACACAGCCACCCCAAAGTTTCAGACGGCTCTTTTTACAAGAACCTCGTCTACGGTACAAGTTAAATATCCCAGAAAGCAAAAAATGGATAAAGAAGTTGTGGTACGTACGTACAATGAAATATCACTCACCAATGAAGTCTATGTCATCTGGCACGTCCTGGCATAATGAGTGGATTCAGGTACGATGATTCTAAGTGAAAAAAGTCACACAGAGAATGAAACATCATAAGATATCACTAATACACCGAATGTAATCTTGGCTACACATGAACTGAATTACAAAACAGAACAGGGTCTGAAATTTAGAAAACCAACTTATGCTTGCTTAAGGGGAAAGGTGAGTTGGGGTGCTGCATAAAACCAGAGATAGAAATTAGCACAGATACCTTTCCATAAGCCAAATATGTAATAGTCAAGACCTACCCCTTGCTCAACGAAATGGACTAAACACCCCATATTCAACGCCTAAGAATACACCTGACTAGTAAGAATCTTAAGACCCATGGATTTATATGTCTCCATAAGGAAATCAAGCGTGTGTACAGCGGCCTATATGGAGCAGTGAAAATCCGATAAATTCCATTATCAAAATAAATTTCACAAACACAACACAATGACAGTGAAATAGAGAGCACTTCTTAAATAATTCATTCAGGGCTTGTGATGCAACCTGGATTTACCACATCAACACCCAGAGCTGGGTGAGACATAAGGCTGGACACTTCGGGCTGATAGCATTGGTGAGGTTCGGTGAGCAAACGCAGACCCTTTGAAGTCATACTGCATGGTAGCCATTCCATGGGTCCCAACTCTCCAGGTTTAAGGGATTCTTCCTTCAGCTAAAACATGCATGGGAAACGCAGAGTATGGTCCACCGTGTGATTGGGAAACGTTTTCAAATGCATCTCAGGTTTCGTCCCCTGGTACTCGGGTTCACCATTCCAGACGCTTTACTAACACTCTCCCCACTTGGAGAGTCAGTGCCTTTAACCGCCTGTTTGGCACAGTTTGCAATTTCTGCGCAAGATGAACAGGAATAGGGAGAACCAATGAGAGAGAAGCTGTAGGTGGCTGCACGGGCAAATGGAACGCTCATTTCCCACCAGGAAGAAGAATTATCCAAAGGCTCAGCGTGCCCTGCCGGAACCAGATTAGGGCCTGAAGAAATCCTGCGGTTTTGCGGCCAGCTCACAAGAAAGCGAGTTGAAGAAAGGAGCTCAGGGGCACTGTAATTCACAAACCTGCAGAGTTATGAATGACAGCTCGTTCAAAAATGTATTGAAGTAAGTCCTCGAAGAGGACTTGAAAGCGGGGCAGAATTTCAGGAAAACGATTTCAGGGGGTAGACTGGAATTGCACTTAAAGCATAGGAAAAGAGGCAGAATGTCGACAATGATGCACTTGGCCAAAAAGGGCGTATGCGTTTTTTCCTGAATATATTCAGGAAAAAACGCATACGCCCTTTTTGGCCAACCAAGCAAGCGTGTAAAGGAAATCTGAACTACAATGAAGTCTCACTCCCCCCCGGTCCAAACGGCCATCTGAAACAAGTGTAAAATCCAGAAAGGCAGGACAGGTCATGGAGAAGAGGGAGCCTTGTTATGCTGATGGGCGGGATGTAAATTGCCAACAGCCACTCTGGAAAAGTGTATGGTGTTTCCTGAAACACGTAGGAAACAAAGCAACACAGCCTATGGCACTTCCACTTAGGGTCCTATAGCTTAGGGATATTAAAATCAAAAACACACAGCCACCCCAAAGTTTGGGACGGCTCTGTTTACAAGAACCTCGTCTACGGTACAAGTTAAATATCCGAGAAAGCAAAAAATGGATAAAGAAATTGTGGTACGTACGTACAATGGAATATCACTCAGCAATGAGATCTAGGTCATCAGGCCCGTAGCGGCAAAATCAGTGGATTCAGGTACGACGATTCTACGAGAAATAAGTCTCTCAGAAAAAGAAATATCATAAGATATCACTAATACACGGAACGTAAACTTCGCTACACATGAACTGAATTACAAAACAGAACAGGGTCTCAAATTTAGAAAACCAACTTATGCTTGCTTATGGGGAAAGGTGAGTTGGGGTGCTGCATCAAACCAGAGATTGAAATTAGCACAGATACCGTTCCATAAGCCAAATATATAATAGACAAGACCTACTCCTTGCTCAACGAAATGGAATCAACACCCCATATTCAACGCCTGGGAATATACCTGACAAGTAAGAATCTTAAGACCCATGGAATTATATGTCTCCAAAAGGAAATCAAGCGTGTGTACAGCAGCCTAAACGCAGCAGTGAAAATCCGATAAATCCCATTATCAAACTAAATTTCACAAACAAAACACAATGACAGTGAAATAGAGAGCAATTCTTAAATAATTCATTCAGGGCTTGTGATGCAACCTGGATTTACCACATCTACACCCAGAGCTGGGTGAGACATAAGGCTGGACACTTCGGGCTGATAGCATTGGTGAGGTTCGGTGAGCAAACGCAGACCCTTTGAAGTCATACTGCATGGTAGCCATTCCATGGGTCCCAACTCTCCAGGTTTAAGGGATTCTTCCTTCAGCTAAAACATGCATGGGAAACCCAGAGTATGGTCCACCGTGTGATTGGGAACGGTTTCAAATGCATCTCAGGTTTCATCCCCTGGTACTCGGGTTCACCGTTCCAGACGCTTTACTAACACTCTCCCTACTTGGAGAGTCAGTGCCTTTAACCTCCTGTTTGGCACAGTTTGCAATTTCTGCGCAAGATGAACAGGAATAGGGAGAACCAATGAGAGACTAGCTGTAGGTGTCTGCACGTGCCAATGGAACGCTCATTTCCCACCAGGAAGAGGAATTAACCAAAGGCTCATCGTGCCCTGCCGGAACCAGATTAGGGCCTGAAGCAATCCTGCGGTTTTGCGGCCAGCTCACAAGAAAGCGAGTTGAAGAAAGGAGCTCAGGGGAACTGTAATTCACAACCTGCAGAGTTATAAATGACAGCTATCGTCCAAAATTATATTGAAGGAAGGCTGCGAAGAGGACTTGAAAGCGGGGCAGAATTGAAGGAAAACGATTTCAGGGGGTAGACTGGAATTGCATTTAAAGCATAGGAAAAGAGGCAGAACGTCGACAATGATGCACTTGGCCAAAAAGGGCGTATACGTTTTTTCCTGAATATATTCAGGAAAAAACGCATACGCCCTTTTAGGCCAACCAAGCAAGCATGTTAAAGAAATCTGCACTACAATGAAGTCTCACTGCCACCCTGTCAAAAGGGCCATCTGAAAAAAGTGTAAAATCCAGAAATGCAGCACAGGCCATGGAGAACAGGGAGCCTTGTTATGCTGATGGGTGGGATATAAATAGCCAACAGCCACTCTGGAGAAGTGTATGGTGTTTCCTGAAACACCTAAAAAACAAAGCAACGGAGCCTATGGCACTTCCACTTATGGTCCTATAGCTTAGGGAAATTAAAATCAAAAACACACAGCCACCCCAAAGTTTCAGACGGCTCTGTTTACAAGAACCTCGTCTACGGTACAAGTTAAATATCCCAGAAAGCGAAAAATGGATAAAGAATTTGTGGTACGCACGTACAATGGAATATCACTCACCAATGAAGTCTAT
Source organism: Delphinapterus leucas (assembly GCF_059928025.1). Taxonomy (NCBI): domain Eukaryota; kingdom Metazoa; phylum Chordata; class Mammalia; order Artiodactyla; family Monodontidae; genus Delphinapterus; species Delphinapterus leucas. The sequence goes on along the minus strand of NW_028322236.1, from coordinate 4,142,498 downwards.
GTCATCTGGCCCGTCCTGGCATAATGAGTGGATTCAGGTACGATGATTCTAAGTGAAATAAGTCACACAGAAAATGAAACATCATAAGATATCACTAATACACCGAATGTAATCTTGGCTATATATGAACTGAATTACAAAACAGAACAGGGTCTCAAATTTAGAAAACCAACTTATGTTTGCTTAAGGGGAAAGGTGAGTTGGGGTGCTGCATAAAACCAGAGATAGAAATTAGCACAGATACCATTCCATACGTCAAATATGTAAGAGTCAAGACCTACCCCTTGCTCAACAAAATGGGCTAAACACCCTATATTCAACGCCTAGGAATACACCTGACTAGTAAGAATCTTCAAACCCATGGATTTATATGTCTCCATAAGAGAATCAACCGTGTTTACAGCTGCATGAAGGCAGCAGAGAAAATCCGATAAATCTCATTATCAAAATGAATTACAAAAACAAAACAATGACAGTGAAATAGAGAGCAATTCTTAAATAATTCATTCAGGGCTTGTGATGCAACCTGGATTTACCTCATCTAAACCCAGAGCTGAGTGATACATAAGGTTGGACACTTCGCGCTGATACCATTGGTGAGGTACAATGAGCAAATGCAGACCATTTGAAGTCATACTGCATGGTACCCATTCCATGGGTCCCAACTCTCCAGGTTGAAGTGATTCTTCCTTCAGCTATACCATGCATGGGAAACCCACAGAATGGTGCACCGTGTGACCGGGAAACGTTTACAAATGCATCTCAGTTTTGTCCCCTTTTACTCGGGTTCATAATTCCAGAGCGTTTACTAACACTCTCCCCACTTGGAGAGTCAGTGCCTTTAACCTGCTGTTTGGCACAGTTTGCAATTTCTGCGCAAGATGAACAGGAATAGGGAGAACCAATGAGAGACTAGCTGTAGGTGTCTGCACGGGCAAATTTAACGCTCATTTCCCACCAGGAAGAGGAATTAACCAAAGGCTCAGCATGCCGTGCCAGAACCAGATTAGGGCCTGAAGCAATCCTGCGGGTTTGTGGCCAGCTCAAAAGAAAGCGATTTGAAGAAAGGAGCTCAGGGTCACTGTAATACACAAACCTGCAGAGTTATAAATGACAGCTATCGTCCAAAAATATATTGAAGGAAGGCTGGAAGAGGACTTGAAAGCGGGGCAGAATTGCAGGAAATCGATTTCAGGGGGTAGACTGGAATTGCATTTAAAGCATAGGAAAAGAGGCAGAACGTCGACAATGATGCACTTGGCTAAAAAGGGCGTATGCGTTTTTTCCTGAGTATATTCAGGAAAAAACACATACGCCCTTTTTGCCCAACCAAGCAAGCATGTTAAGAAATCTGCACTACAATGAAGTCTCACTGTCCCCCGGTCAAAAGGGCCATCTGAAAAAAGGGTAAAATCCAGAAATGCAGCACAGGCCATGGAGAACAGGGAGCCTTGTTATGCTGATGGGTGTGATATACATTGCCAACAGCCACTCTGGAGAAGTGTATGGTGTTTCCTGAAACACCTAAAAAACAAAGCAACGGAGCTTACAGCACTTCCAATTATGGTCCTATAGCTTAGGGAAATTAAAATCAAAAACACACAGCCACCCCAAAGTTTCAGACGGCTCTGTTTACAAGAACCTCGTCTACGGTACAAGTTAAATATCCCAGAAAGCGAAAAATGGATAAAGAAGTTGTGGTACGTACGTACAATGGAATATCACTAACCAATGATGTCTATGTCATCTGGCCCGTCGTGGCATAATGAGTGGATTCAGGTATGATGATTCTAAGTGAAATAAGTCACACAGAAAATGAAACATCATAAGATATCACTAATACACCGAATGTAATCTTGGCTACATATGAACTGAATTACAAAACAGAACAGGGTCTCAAATTTAGAAAACCAACTTATGTTTGCTTAAGGGGAAAGGTGCGTTGGGGTGCTGCATAAAACCAGAGATAGAAATTAGCACAGATACCTTTCCATAAGCCAAATATGTAATAGTCAAGACCTACCCCTTGCTCAACGAAATGGACTAAACACCCCATATTCAACGCCTAAGAATACACCTGACTAGTAAGAATCTTAAGACCCATGGATTTATATGTCTCCATAAGGAAATCAAGCGTGTGTACAGCGGCCTATATGGAGCAGTGAAAATCCGATAAATCCCATTATCAAAATAAATTTCACAAACACAACACAATGACAGTGAAATAGAGAGCACTTCTTAAATAATTCATTCAGGGCTTGTGATGCAACCTGGATTTACCACATCAACACCCAGAGCTGGGTGAGACATAAGGCTGGACACTTCGGGCTGATAGCATTGGTGAGGTTCGGTGAGCAAACGCAGACCCTTTGAAGTCATACTGCATGGTAGCCATTCCATTGGTCCCAACTCTCCAGGTTTAAGGGATTCTTCCTTCAGCTAAAACATGCATGGGAAACCCAGAGTATGGTCCACCATGTGATTGGGAAACGTTTTCAAATGCATCTCAGGTTTCGTCCCCTGGTACTCGGGTTCACCATTCCAGACGCTTTACTAACACTCTCCCCACTTGGAGAGTCAGTGCCTTTAACCGCCTGTTTGGCACAGTTTGCAATTTCTGCGCAAGATGAACAGGAATAGGGAGAACCAATGAGAGAGAAGCTGTAGGTGGCTGCACGGGCAAATGGAACGCTCATTTCCCACCAGGAAGAAGAATTATCCAAAGGCTCAGCGTGCCCTGCCGGAACCAGATTAGGGCCTGAAGAAATCCTGCGGTTTTGCGGCCAGCTCACAAGAAAGCGAGTTGAAGAAAGGAGCTCAGGGGCACTGTAATTCACAAACCTGCAGAGTTATGAATGACAGCTCGTTCAAAAATGTATTGAAGTAAGTCCTCGAAGAGGACTTGAAAGCGGGGCAGAATTTCAGGAAAACGATTTCAGGGGGTAGACTGGAATTGCACTTAAAGCATAGGAAAAGAGGCAGAATGTCGACAATGATGCACTTGGCCAAAAAGGGCGTATGCGTTTTTTCCTGAATATATTCAGGAAAAAACGCATACGCACTTTTTGGCCAAACAAGCAAGCGTGTAAAGGAAATCTGAACTACAATGAAGTCTCACTGCCCCCCGGTCCAAACGGCCATCTGAAACAAGTGTAAAATCCAGAAAGGCAGGACAGGTCATGGAGAAGAGGGAGCCTTGTTATGCTGATGGGCGGGATGTAAATTGCCAACAGCCACTCTGGAGAAGTGTATGGTGTTTCCTGAAACACGTAGGAAACAAAGCAACACAGCCTATGGCACTTCCACTTAGGGTCCTATAGCTTAGGGATATTAAAATCAAAAACACACAGCCACCCCAAAGTTTGGGACGGCTCTGTTTACAAGAACCTCGTCTACGGTACAAGTTAAATATCCGAGAAAGCAAAAAATGGATAAAGAAATTGTGGTACGTACGTACAATGGAATATCACTCAGCAATGAGATCTAGGTCATCAGGCCCGTAGCGGCAAAATCAGTGGATTCAGGTACGACGATTCTACGAGAAATAAGTCTCTCAGAAAAAGAAATATCATAAGATATCACTAATACACGGAACGTAAACTTCGCTACACATGAACTGAATTACAAAACAGAACAGGGTCTCAAATTTAGAAAACCAACTTATGCTTGCTTATGGGGAAAGGTGAGTTGGGGTGCTGCATCAAACATGAGATTGAAATTAGCACAGATACCGTTCCATAAGCCAAATATATAATAGACAAGACCTACTCCTTGCTCAACGAAATGGACTCAACACCCCATATTCAACGCCTCGGAATATACCTGACAAGTAAGAATCTTAAGACCCATAGATTTATATGTCTCCATAAGGAAATCAAGCGTGTGTACAGCAGCCTAAACGCAGCAGTGAAAATCCGATAAATCCCATTATCAAACTAAATTTCACAAACAAAACACAATGACAGTGAAATAGAGAGCAATTCTTAAATAATTCATTCAGGGCTTGTGATGCAACCTGGATTTACCACATCTACACCCAGAGCTGGGTGAGACATAAGGCTGGACACTTCGGGCTGATAGAATTGGTGAGGTTCAGTGAGCAAACGCAGACCCTTTGAAGTCATACTGCATGGTAGCCATTCCATGGGTCCCAACTCTCCAGGTTTAAGGGATTCTTCCTTCAGCTAAAACATGCATGGGAAACCCAGAGTATGGTCCACCTTGTGATTGGGAAACGGTTTCAAATGCATCTCAGGTTTCGTCCCCTGGTACTCGGGTTCACCGTTCCAGACGCTTTACTAACACTCTCCCTACTTGGAGAGTCAGTGCCTTTAACCTCCTGTTTGGCACAGTTTGCAATTTCTGCGCAAGATGAACAGGAATAGGGAGAACCAATGAGAGACTAGCTGTAGGTGTCTGCACGTGCCAATGGAACGCTCATTTCCCACCAGGAAGAGGAATTAACCAAAGGCTCATCGTGCCCTGCCGGAACCAGATTACGGCCTGAAGCAATCCTGCGGTTTTGCGGCCAGCTCACAAGAAAGCGAGTTGAAGAAAGGAGCTCAGGGGAACTGTAATTCACAAACCTGCAGAGTTATGAATGACAGCTATCGCCCAAAAATGTATTGAAGTATGTCTTCGAAGAGGACTTGAAAGCGGGGCAGAATTTCAGGAAAACGATTTCAGGGGGTAGACTGGAATTGCACTTAAAGCATACGAAAAGAGGCAGAATGTCCACAATGATGCACTTGGCCAAAAAAGGCGTATGAGTTTTTTCCTGAATATATTCAGGAAAAAACGCATACGTGCTTTTTGGGCAACCAAGCAAGCCTGTAAAGGAAATCTGCACTACAATGAAGTCTCACTGCCCCCCGGTCAAAAGGGCCATCTGAAAAAAGTGCAAAATCCAGAAAGGCAGGCCAGGTCATGGAGAACAGGGAGCCTTGTTATGCTGATGGGCGGGATGTACATTGCCAACAGCCACTCTGCAGAAGTGTATGTTGTTTCATGAAACACGTAGGAAACAAAGCAACACAGCCTATGGCACTTCCAATTAGGGTCCTATAGCTTAGGGAAATTAAAATCAAAAACACACAGCCACCCCAAAATTTGGGATGGCTCTGTTTACAAGAACCTCGTCTACCGTACAAGTTAAATATCCGAGAAAGCAAAACATGGATAAAGATGTTGTGGTACGTATGTACAATGGAATATCACTCAGCAATGAAATCTATGTCATCAGGCCCGTAGCGGCATCATGAATTGATTCAAGTACTATGATTCTACTAGAAATAATCTCACAGAAAAAGAAAGATATTAAGATATCACTAATACACGGAACGTAAACTTGGCTACACATGAACTGAAATACAAAAGAGAACAGGGTCTCAAATTTAGAAAACCAACTTATGCTTGCTTATAGGGAAAGGTGAGTTGGGGTGCTGCATAAAACCAAAGATTGAAATTAGTACAGATAACGTTCCATAAGCCAAATATATTATAGACAAGACCTACACCTTGCTCAACGAAATGGACTCAACACCCCTTATTCAACGCCTGCGAATATACCTGACAAGTAAGAATCTTAAAACCCATGGATTTATATGTCTCCATAAGGAAATCAAGCATGTGTACAGCGGCCTAAACACAAGAGTGAAAATCCGATAAATCCCATTATCAAAATAAATTTCAAAAACAAAACACAATGACAGTGAAATAGAGAGCAATTCTTAAATAATTCATTCAGGGCTTGTGATGCAACCTGGATTTACCTCATCTACACCCAGAACTGAGTGAGACATAAAGTTGGGCACTTCGGGCTGATAGCATTGGTGAGGTTTGATGAGCAAATGCAGACCATTTGAATTCATACTGCACGGTACCCATTCCAAGGGTCCCAACTCACCAGGTTTAAGCGATTCTTCCTTCAGCTAAAACATGCATGGGAAACCCACAGTATGGTGCACCGTGTGACCGGGAAACGTTTTCAAATGCATCTCAGTTTTTGTCCCTTTTTACTCGGGTTCACAATTCCAGACCCTTTACTAACACTCTTCCCACTTGGAGAGTCAGTGCATTTAACCTGCTGTTTGGCACAGTTTGCAATTTCTGCGCAAGATGAACAGGAATAGGGAGAAACAATGAGAGACTAGCTGTAGGTGTCTGCACGGGCAAATTTAACGCTCATTTCCAACCAGGAAGAGGAATTAACCAAACGCTCAGCATGCCGTGCCGGAACCAGATTAGGGCCTGAGGCAATCCTGCGGGTTTGCGGCCAGCTCACAAGAAAGCGATTTGAAGAAAGGAGCTCAGGGGCACTGTAATTCACAAACCTGCAGAGTTATAAATGACAGCTATCGTCCAAAAATATATTGAAGGAAGCCTGCGAAGAGGACTTGAAAGCGGGGCAGAATTTCAGGAAAACGATTTCAGGGGGTAGACTGGAATTGCATTTAAAGCATAGGAAAAGAGGCAGAACGTCGACAATGATGCACTTGGCCAAAAAGGGCGTATGCGTTTTTTCCTGAATATATTCAGGAAAAAACGCATACGCCCTTTTTGGCCAACCAAGCAAGCATGTTAAAGAAATCTGCACTACAATGAAGTCTCACTGCCCCCCGGTCAAAAGGGCCATCTGAAAAAAGTGTAAAATCCAGAAATGCAGCACAGGCCATGGAGAACAGGGAGCCTTGTTATGCTGATGGGTGGGATGTAAATTGCCAACAGCCACTCTGCAGAAGTGTATGGTGTTTCCTGAAACACCTAAAAAACAAAGCAACGGAGCCTACGGCACTTCCACTTATGGTCCTATAGCTTAGGGAAATTAAAATAAAAAACACACAGCCACCCCAAAGTTTCAGACGGCTCTGTTTACAAGAACCTCGTCTACGGTACAAGTTAAATATCCCAGAAAGCGAAAAATGGATCAAGAAGTTGTGGTACATACGTACAATGGAATATCACTCAGCAATGAAATCTATGTCATCTGGCCCGTCGTGGCATAATGAGTGGATTCAGGTACGATGATTCTAAGTGAAATAAGTCACACAGAAAATGAAACATCATAAGATATCACTAATACACCGAATGTAATCTTGGCTACACATGAACTGAATTACAAAACAGAACAGGGTCTCAAATTTAGAAAACCAACTTATGTTTGCTTAAGGGGAAAGGTGAGTTGGGGTGCTGCATAAAACCAGAGATAGAAATTAGCACAGATACCATTCCATACGTCATATATGTAACAGTCAAGGGGGCTTCCCTGGTGGCGCACTGGTTGAGAGTTCGCCTGCCGATGCAGGGGACGCGGGTTCGTGCCCCGGTCCGAGAGGATCCCACATGCCACGGAGCTACTGGCCCCGTGAGTCATGGCCGTTGAGCCTGCGCGTCCGGAGCCTGAGCTCCGCAACGGGAGAGGCCACAACACTGAGAGGCCCGCGTACACCAAAAAAAAAAAAAAATATGTAATAGTCAAGACCTACCCCTTGCTCAACGAAATGGGCTAAACACCCTATATTCAACGCCTAGGAATACACCTGACTAGTAAGAATCTTCAAACCCATGGATTTATATGTCTCCATAAGAGAATCAAGCATGTGTACAGCTGCATGAAGGCAGCAGAGAAAATCCGATAAATCCTATTATCAAAATGAATTACAAAAACAAAACACAATGACAGTGAAATAGAGAGCAATTCTTAAATAATTCATTCAGGTCTTGTGATGCAACCTGGATTTACCTCATCTACACCCAGAGCTGAGTGAGACATAAGGTTGGACACTTCAGGGTGATACAACTGGTGAGGTTCGATGAGCAAATGCAGACCATTTGAAATCATACTGCATGGTACCCATTCCATGGGTCCCAACTCTCCAGGATTAAGCGATTCTTCCTTCAGCTAAAGCATGCATGGGAAGCCCACAGTATGGTGCACCGTGTGACCAGGAAACGTTTTCAAAGGCATCTCAACTTTCGTCCCCTTTTACTCGGGTTCACAATTCCAGACCCTTTTCTAACACTCTCCAGACTTGGAGAGTCAGGGCCTTTAACCTCTTGTTTGGCACAGTTTGCAATTTCTGCGCAAGATGAACAGGAATAGGGAGAACCAATGAGAGACTAGCTGTAGGTGTCTGCACGGGCAAATTTAACGCACATTTCCCACCAGAAAGACGAATTAACCAAAGGCTCAGCATACCGTGCCGGAACAAGATTAGGGCCTGAAGCAATCCTGCGGGTTTGCGGCCAGCTCACAAGAAAGCGATTTGAAGAATGGAGCTCAGGGGCACTGTAATTCACAAACCTGCAGAGTTATAAATGACAGCTATCGTCCAAAAATATATTGAAGGAAGGCTGCGAAGAGGACTTGAAAGCGGGGCAGAATTGCAGGAAAACGATTTCAGGGGGTAGACTGGAATTGCATTTAAAGCATAGGAAAAGAGGCAGGACGTCGACAATGATGCACTTGGCCAAAAAGGGCGTATGCGTTTTTTCCTGAATATATTCAGGAAAAAACGCATACGCCCTTTTTGGCCAACCAAGCAAGCATGTTAAAGAAATCTGCACTACAATGAAGTCTCACTGCCCCCCGGTCAAAAGGGCCATCTGAAAAAAGTGTAAAATCCAGAAATGCAGCACAGGCCATGGAGAACAGGGAGCCTTGTTATGCTGATGGGTGGGATGTAAATTGCCAACAGCCACTCTGCAGAAGTGTATGGTGTTTCCTGAAACACCTAAAAAACAAAGCAACGGAGCCTACGGCACTTCCACTTATGGTCCTATAGCTTAGGGAAATTAAAATCAAAAACACACAGCCACCCCAAAGTTTCAGACGGCTCTGTTTACAAGAACCTCGTCTACGGTACAAGTTAAATATCCCAGAAAGCGAAAAATGGATAAAGAAGTTGTGGTACGTACGTACAATGGAATATCACTCACCAATGAAATCTATGTCATCTGGCCCGTCGTGGCATAATGAGTGGATTCAGGTACGATGATTCTAAGAGAAATAAGTCACACAGAAAATGAAACATCATAAGTTATCTCTAATACACCGAATGTAATCTTGGCTACACATGAACTGAATTACAAAACAGAAGAGGGTCTCAAATTTAGAAAACCAACTTATGTTTGCTTAAGGGGAAAGGTGAGTTGGGGTGCTGCATAAAACCAGAGATAGAAATTAGCACAGATACCATTCCATACGTCAAATATGTAATAGTCAAGACCTACACCTTGCTCAACGAAATGGGCTAAACACCCTATATTCAACGCCTAGGAATACACCTGACTAGTAAGAATCTTCAAACCCCTGGATTTATATATCTCCATAAGAGAATCAAGCGTGGGTACAGCTGCATGAAGGTAGCAGAGAAAATCCGATAAATCCTATTATCAAAATGAATTACAAAAACAAAACACAATGACAGTGAAATAGAGAGCAATTCTTAAATAATTCATTCAGGGCTTGTGATGCAACCTGGATTTACCTCATCTAAACCCAGAGCTGAGTGAGACATAAAGTTGGACACTTCGGGCTGATAGCATTGGTGAGGTTCGAAGAGCAAATGCAGACCATTTGAAGTCATACTGCATGGTACCCATTCCATGGGTCCCAACTCTCCAGGTTTAAGCGATTCTTCCTTCAGCTAAAACATGCATGAGAAACCCACAGTATGGTTCACCGTGTGACCGGGAAACGTTTTCAAATGCATCTCAGTTTTCGTCCCCTTTTACTCGGGTTCACAATTCCAGACCCTTTACTAACACTCTACCCACTTGGAGAGTCAATGCCTTTAACCTGCTGTTTGGCAGAGTTTGCAATTTCTGCGCAAGATGAACAGGAATAGGGAGAACCAATGAGAGACTAGCTGTAGGTGTCTGCACGGGCAAATTTAACGCTCATTTCCAACCAGGAAGAGGAATTAACCAAACGCTCAGCATGCCGTGCCGGAACCAGATTAGGGCCTGAAGCAACCCTGCGAGTTTGCGGCCAGCTCACAAGAAAGCGATTTGAAGAAAGGAGCTCCGGGGCACTCTAATTCACAAACCTGCAGAGTTATAAATGACAGCTATCGTCCAAAAATATATTGAAGGAAGCCTGCGAAGGGGACTTGAAAGCGGGGCAGAATTGCAGGAAAACGATTTCAGGGGGGAGACTGGAATTGCATTTAAAGCATAGGAAAAGAGGCAGAACGTCGACAATGATGCACTTGGCCAAAAAGGGCGTATGCGTTTTTTCCTGAATATATTCAGGAAAAAACGCATACGCCCTTTTTGGCCAACCAAGCAAGCATGTTAAAGAAATCTGCACTACAATGAAGTCTCACTGCCCCCCGGTCAAAAGGGCCATCTGAAAAAAGTGTAAAATCCAGAAATGCAGCACAGGCCATGGAGAACAGGGAGCCTTGTTATGCTGATGGGTGGGATGTAAAATGCCAACAACCACTCTGGAGATGTGTATTGTGTATCCTGAAACACCTAAAAAACAAAGCAACGGAGCCTACGGCACTTCCACTTATGGTCCTATAGCTTAGGGAAATTAAAATCAAAAACACACAGCCACCCCAAAGTTTCAGACGGCTCTGTTTACAAGAACCTCGCCTACAGTACAAGTTAAATATCCCAGAAAGCGAAAAATGGATAAAGAAGTTGTGGTACATACGTACAATGGAATATCACTCACCAATGAAATCTATGTCATCTGGCCCGTCGTGGCATAATGAGTGGATTCAGGTACGATGATTCTAAGAGAAATAAGTCACACAGAAAATGAAACATCATAAGTTATCTCTAATACACCGAATGTAATCTTGGCTACACATGAACTGAATTACAAAACAGAACAGGGTCTCAAATTTAGAAAACCAACTTATGTTTGCTTAAGGGGAAAGGTGAGTTGGGGTGCTGCATAATACCAGAGATAGAAATTAGCACAGATACCATTCCATACGTCAAATATGTAATAGTCAAGACCTACACCTTGCTCAACGAAATGGGCTAAACACCCTATATTCAACGCCTAGGAATACACCTGACTAGTAAGAATCTTCAAACCCATGGATTTATATGTCTCCATAAGAGAATCAAGCGTGTGTACAGCTGCATGAAGGTAGCAGAGAAAATCCGATAAAACCTATTATCAAAATGAATTACAAAAACAAAACACAATGACAGTGAAATAGAGAGCAATTCTTAAATAATTCATTCAGGGCTTGTGATGCAACCTGGATTTACCTCATCTACACCCAGAGCTGAGTGAGACATAAAGTTGGACACTTCGGGCTGATAGCATTGGTGAGGTTCGAAGAGCAAATGCAGACCATTTGAAGTCATACTGCATGGTACCCATTCCATGGGTCCCAACTCTCCAGGTTTAAGCGATTCTTCCTTCAGCTAAAACATGCATGGGAAACCCACAGTATGGTGCACCGTGTGACCGGGAAACGTTTTCAAATGCATCTCAGTTTTCGTCCCCTTTTACTCGGGTTCACAATTCCAGACCCTTTACTAACACTCTCCCCACTTGGAGAGTCAGTGCCTTTAACCTCCTGTTTGGCACAGTTTGCAATTTCTGCGCAAGATGAACAGGAATAGGAAGAACCAATGAGAGACTAGCTGTAGGTGTCTGCACAGGCAAATTTAATGCTCATTTCCATCCAGGAAGAGGAATTAACCAAACGCTCAGCATGCCGTGCCGGAACCAGATTAGGGCCTGAAGCAATCCTGCGGGTTTGCGGCCAGCTCAAAAGAAAGCGATTTGAAGAAAGGAACTCAGGGGCACTGTAATTCACAAACCTGCAGAGTTATAAATGACAGCTATCGTCCAAAAATATATTGAAAGAAGGCTGGGAAGAGGACTTGAAAGCGGGGCAAAATTGCAGGAAAACGATTTCAGGGGGTAGACTGGAATTGCATTTAAAGCATAGGAAAAGAGGCAGAACGTCGATAATGATGCACTTGGCCAAAAAGGGCGTATGCGTTTTTTCCTGAATATATTCAGGAAAAAACGCATACGCCCTTTTTGGCCAACCAAGCAAGCATGTTAAAGAAATCTGCACTACAATGAAGTCTCACTGCCCCCCTGTCAAAAGGGCCATCTGAAAAAAGTGTAAAATCCAGAAAGGCAGCACAGGCCATGGAGAACAGGGAGCCTTGTTATCCTCATGGGTGGGACGTAAATTGCCAAGAGCCACTCTGGAGAAGTGTATTGTGTTTCCTGAAACACCTAAAAAACAAAGCAACGGAGCCTACGGCACTTCCACTTATGGTCCTATAGCTTAGGGAAATGAAAATCAAAAACACACAGCCACCCCAAAGTTTCAGATGGCGCTGTTTACAAGAACCTCGTCTACGGTACAAGTTAAATATCCCAGAAAGCGAAAAATGGATAAAGAAGTTGTGGTACGTACGTACAATGGAATATCACTCACCAATGAAATCTATGTCATCTGGCCCGTCGTGGCATAATGAGTGGATTCAGGTACGATGATTCTAAGAGAAATAAGTCACACAGAAAATGAAACATCATAAGTTATCTCTAATACACCGAATGTAATCTTGGCTACACATGAACTGAATTACAAAACAGAACAGGGTCTCAAATTTAGAAAACCAACTTATGTTTGCTTAAGGGGAAAGGTGAGTTGGGGTGCTGCATAAAACCAGAGATAGAAATTAGCACAGATACGATTCCATACGTCAAATATGTAATAGTCAAGACCTACTCCTTGCTCAACGAAATGGGCTAAACACCATATATTCAACGCCTAGGAATACACCTGACTAGTAAGAATCTTCAAACCCATGGATTTATATGTCTCCATAAGAGAATCAAGCGTGTGTACAGCTGCATGAAGGCAGCAGAGAAAATCCGATAAATCCCATTATCAAAATGAATTACAAAAACAAAACACAATGACAGTGAAATAGAGAGCAATTCTTAAATAATTCATTCAGGTCTTGTGATGCAAACTGGATTTACCTCATCTACACCCAGAGCTGAGTGAGACATAAGGTTGGATACTTCGGGCTGATAGCGTTGGTGAGGTTCGATGAGGAAATGAAGACCATTTGAAGTCATACTGCATGGTAGCCATTCCATGGATCCTTACTCTCCAGGTTTAAGCGATTCTTCCTTCAGCTAAAACATGCATGGGAAACCCACAGTATGGTGCACCGTGTGACCGGGAAACGTTTTCAAATGCATCTCAGTTTTCGTCCCCTTTTACTCGGGTTCACAATTCCAGACCCTTTACTAACACTCTCCCCACTTGGAGAGTCAGTGCCTTTAACCTCCTGTTTGGCACAGTTTGCAAATTCTGCGCAAGATGAACAGGAATAGGGAGAACCAATGAGAGACTAGCTGTAGGTGTCTGCGTGGGCAAATTTAACGCTAATTTCCAACCAGGAAGAGGAATTAACCAAACGCTCAGCATGCCGTGCCGGAACCAGATTAGGGCCTGAAGCAATCCTGCGGGTTTGCGGCCAGCTCACAAGAAAGCGATTTGAAGAAAGGAGCTCCGGGGCACTGTAATTCAAAACATGCAGTGTTATAAATGACAGCTATCGTCCAAAAATATATTGAAGGAAGCCTGCGAAGAGACTTGAAAGCGGGGCAGAATTGCAGGAAAACGATTTCAGGGGGTAGACTGGAATTGCATTTAAAGCATAGGAAAAGAGGCAGAACGTCGACAATGATGCACTTGGCCAAAAAGGGCGTATGCGTTTTTTCCTGAATATATTCAGGAAAAAGCGCATACGCCCTTTTTGGCCAACCAAGCAAGCATGTTAAAGAAATCTGCACTACAATGAAGTCTCACTGCCCCGCGGTCAAAAGGGCCATCTGAAAAAAGTGTAAAATCCAGAAATGCAGCACAGGCCATGGAGAACTGGGAGCCTTGTTATGCTGATGGGTGGGATGTAAATTGCCAACAGCCACTCTGGAGAAGTGTATGGTGTTTCCTGAAACACCTAAAAAACAAAGCAACGGAGCCTACGGCACTTCCACTTATGGTCCTATAGCTTAGGGAAATTAAAATCAAAAGCACACAGCCACCCCAAAGTTTCAGACGGCTCTGTTTACAAGAACCTCATCTACGGTACAAGTTAAATATCCCAGAAAGCGAAAAATGGATAAAGAAGTTGTGGTACGTACGTACAATGGAATATCACTCACCAATGAAATCTATGTCATCTGGCCCATCGTGGCATAATGAGTGGATTCAGGTACGATGATTCTAAGAGAAATAAGTCACACAGAAAATGAAACATCATAAGTTAACTCTAATACACCGAATGTAATCTTGGCTACACATGAACTGAATTACAAAACAGAACAGGGTCTCAAATTTAGAAAACCAACTTATGTTTGCTTAAGGGGAAAGGTGAGTTGGGGTGCTGCATAAAACCAGAGATAGAAATTAGCACCTATACCATTCCATACGTCAAATATGTAATAGTCAAGACCTACCCCTTGCTCAACGAAATGGACTAAACACCCCATATTCAACGCCTAGGAATACACCTGAGTAGTAAGAATCTTCAAACCCATGGATTTATATGTCTCCATAAGAGAATCAAGCATGTGTACAGCTGCATGAAGGCAGCAGAGAAAATCCGATAAATCCTATTATCAAAATGAATTACAAAAACAAAACACAATGACAGTGAAATAGAGAGCAATTCTTAAATAATTCATTCAGGGCTTGTGATGCAACCTGGATTTACCACATCTACACCCAGAGCTGAGTGAGACATAAGGTTGGACTCTTCGCGCTGATAGCATTGGTGAGGTTCGATGAGCAAATGCAGACCATTTGAAGTCATACTACATGGTACCCATTCCATGGGTCCCAACTCTCCAGGTTTAAGCGATTCTTCCTTCAGCTAAAGCATGCATGGGAAGCCCACAGTATGGTGCACCGTGTGACCGGGAAACATTTTCAAATGCATCTCAGTTTTTGTCCCCTTTTACTCGGGTTCACAATTCCAGACCCTTTACTAACACTCTCCCCACTTGGAGAGTCAGTGCCTTTAACCTCCTATTTGGCACAGTTTGCAATTTCTGCGCAAGATGAACAGGAATAGGGAATACCAATGAGAGACTACCTGTAGGTTTCTGCACGGGCAAATTTAACGCTCATTTCCAACCAGGAAGAGGAATTAACCAAACGCTCAGCATGCCGTGCCGGAACCAGATTAGAGCCTGAAGCAATCCTGCGGGTTTGCGGCCAGCTCAAAAGAAAGCGATTTGAAGAAAGGAGATCAGGGGCACTCTAATTCACAAACCTGCAGAGTTATAAGTGACAGCTATCATCCAAAAATATATTGAAGGAAGGCTGTGAAGAGGACTTGAAAGCGGGGCAAAATTGCAGGAAAACGATTTCAGGGGGTAGACTTGAATTGCATTTAAAGCATAGGAAAAGAGGCAGTACGTCGACAATGATGCACTTGGCCAAAAAGGGCGTATGCGTTTTTTCCTGAATATATTCAGGAAAAAACGCATACGCCCTTTTTGGCCAACCAAGCAAGCATGTTAAAGAAATCTGCACTACAATGAAGTCTCACTGCCCCCCAGTCAAAAGGGCCATCTGAAAAAAGTGTAAAATCCAGAAAGGCAGCACAGACCATGGAGAACAGGGAGCCTTGTTATGCTGATGGGCGGGATGTGAACTGCCAACAGCCACTCTGGAGAAGTGTATGGTCTTTCCTGAAACACGTAGGAAACAAAGCAACACAGCCTATGGCACTTCCACTTATGGTCCTATAGCTTAGGGAAGTTAAAATCAAAAACACACAGCAACCCCAAAGTTTGGGTCGGCTCTGTTTACAAGAACCTCGTCTACGGTACAAGTTAAATATCCCAGAAAGCGAAAATGGATAAAGAAGTTGTGGTACATACGTACAATGGAAAATCACTCAGCAATGAAATCTATGTCATCTGGCCCTTAGCGGTATAATGAGTGGATTCAGGTACAATGATTCTACGTGAAATAAGTCACACAGAAAAAGGAACATCATAAGATATCACTAATACATGGAATGAAACTTGGCTACACATGAACTGAATTACAAAACACAAGAGGGTCTCCAAGTTAGAAAACCAACTGATGGTTGCTTATGGGGAAAGGTGAGTTGGGGTGCTGCATAAAACCAGAGATTTATATTAGCACAGAAACTGTTCCATAAACCAAATATGTAATAGAAAAGACCTACTCCTTGCTCAACGAAATGGAGTCAACACCCCATATTCAACGCCTAGGAATATACCTGACTAGTAAGGATCTTAAAACCCATGGATTTATATGTCTCCGTAAGAGAATCAAGCGTGTGTACAGCGGCCTAAACGCATCAGTGAAAATCCGATAAATCCCATTATCAAAATAAATTTCAAAAACAAAACACAATGACACTGAAATAGAGGGCAATTCTTAAATAATTCATTCAGGGCTTGTGATACAACCTGGATTTAGCACATCTTCAACCAGAGCTGGGTGAGACATAAGGCTGGACACTTCGGGCTGATAGCATTGGTGAGGTTCGGTGAGCAAATGCAGAACATTTGAAGTCATACTGCATGGTACCCATTCCATGGGTCCCAACTCTCCAGGTTTAAGGGATTCTTCCTTCAGCTAAAACATGCATGGGAAACCGAGAGTATGGTCCACCTTGTGATTTGGATTCGTTTTCAAATGCATCTCAGTTTTTTTCCCCTGGTACTAGGGTTCAATATTCCAGACCCGTCAATAACACTCTCCCCATATATATATTCAGGAAAAAATGCATACGCCCTTTTTGGCCAACCAAGCAAGCGTGTAAAGGAAATCTGCACTACAATGAAGCCTCACTGCCCCCCGGTCAAAAGGGCCATCTGAAAAAAGTGTAAAATCCAGAAAGGCAGGACAGGCCATGGGGAACATGTAGCCTTGTTATGCTGATGGGCGGGATGTGAACCGCCAACAGCCACTCTGGAGAACTGTATGGTGTTTCCGGAAACACGTCGGAAACAAAGCAACACAGCCTATGGCACTTCCACTTATGGTCCTATAGCTTAGGGACATTAAAATGAAAAACACAGAGCCACCCCAAAGTTTGGGACGGCTCTGTTTACAAGAACCTCGTCTACGATACAAATTAAATATCCCAGAAATCGAAATATGGATAAAGAAGATGTGGTACGTATGTACAATGGAATATCACTCAGCAATGATATCTATGTCATCAGGCCAGTAGTGGCATAATGAATGGATTCAGGTATGATGATTTTACGTGAAATAAGTCACACAGAAAAAGAAACATCATAAGTTATCACTAATACATGGAATGTAAACTTGGCTACACATGAACTGATCTACAAAACAGAACACGGTCTCAAATTTAGAAAACGAACTTACGCTTGCTTATGGGGAAAGGTGAGTTGGCGTGCTGCATAAAACCAGAGATTGAAATTAGCACAGATATCTTTCCATAAGCCAAATATATAATAGACAAGACCTACTCCTTGCTCAACGAAATGAACTCAACACCCCATATTCAACGCCTCGGAATATACCTGACTAGTAAGAATCTTAAAACCCATGGATTTATATGTCTCCGTAAGAGAATCAAGCGTGTGTACAGTGGCCTAAATGCAGCAGTGAAAATCGGATAACTTCCTTTATCAAAAAAAATTTCAAAAACAAAACACAATGACAGTGAAATAGAGAGCAATTCTTAAATAATTCATTCAGGGCTTGTGATGCAACCTGGATTTACCACATCTACACCCAGAGCTGGGTGAGACATAAGGCTGGACCCTTCGCGCTGATACCATTGGTGAGGCTCGGTGAGCAAATGCAGACCGTTTGAAGGCATACTGCATGGTACCCATTCCATGGGTCCCAACTCTCCAGGTTTAAGGGATTCTTCCTTCAGCTAAAACATGCATGAGAAACGCAGAGTATATTCCACCATATGATTGCGAAACGTTTTCAAATGCATCTCAGTTTTTGTGCCCTGGTACTCGGGTTCACCATTCCAGACGCTTTACTAACTCTCTCCCCACTTGGAGAGTCAATGCCTTTAACCTCCTGTTTGACACAGTATGCAATTTCTGCGCAAGATGAAAAGGAATAGGGAGAAACAATGAGAGACTAGCTGTAGGTGTCTGCACGGGCAAATTTATGCTCATTTCCCTCCAGGAAGTGGAATTAACCAAAGGCTCAGCATGCCGGGCCGGAACCAGATTAGGGCCTGAAGCAATCCTGCGGTTTTGCGGCCAGCTCACAAGGAAACGAGTTGAAGAAAGGAGCTCAGGGGCTCTGTCATTCACAAACCTGCAGAGTTATAAATGCCAACTATCGTCCAGAAATACATTGAAGAAGGCTGCGAAGAGGACTTGACAGCGCGGCAGAATTGCTGGAAAACGATTTCAGGGGGTAGACTGGAATTGCATTTAAAGCATAGAAAAGAGTCATAACGTCGACAATGATGCACTTGGCCAAAAAGGGCGTATGCGTTTTTAACTGAATATATTCAGGAAATAACGCATACGCACTTTTTGGCCAACCAAGCAAGCGTGTAAAGGAAATCTGCACTACAATGAAGTCTCACTGCCCCCCGGTCAAAAGGGCCTTCTGAAAAAAGTGTAAAATCCAGAAAGGCAGGACAGGCCATGGAGAACAGGGAGACTTGTTATGCTGATGGACGGGATATAAATTGCCAACAGCCACTCTGGAGAAGTGTATGGTGTTTCCTGAAACACCTAAAAAGCAAAGCAACGGAGCCTACGGCACTTCCACTTATGGTCCTATAGCTTACGGAATTAAAATCAAAAACACACAGCCACCCCAAAGTTTCGGACGGCTCTGTTTACAAGAACACCGTCTGCGGAACAAGTTAAATATCCCAGAACGTTAAAAATGGATAAAGAAGTTGTGGTACGTACGTACAATGTAATATCACTCAGCAATGAAATCTAGGTCATCAGGCCCGTCGCGGCATAATGAGTGGATTCAGGTACGATGATTCTAAGTGAAATAAGTCACACAGAAAATGAAACATCATAAGATATCACTAATACACGGAATGTAAACTTGGCTACACATGAACTGAATTACAAAACAGAACAGGGTCTCAAATTTAGAAAACCAACTTATGCTTGCTTAAGGGGAAAGGTGAGTTGGGGTGGTGCATCAAACCAGAGATAGAAATTAGCACAGATACCTTTCCATAAGCCAAATATGTCATAGTCAAAACCTACACCTTGCTCAACGAAATGGACTAAACACCCCATATTCAACGCCTAGGAATACACCTGACTAGTAAGAATCTTCAAACCCATGGATTTATATGTCTGCATAAGAGAATC
Organism: Delphinapterus leucas; assembly: GCF_059928025.1. Classification (NCBI taxonomy): domain Eukaryota; kingdom Metazoa; phylum Chordata; class Mammalia; order Artiodactyla; family Monodontidae; genus Delphinapterus; species Delphinapterus leucas. The sequence continues at coordinate 4,123,150 of NW_028322236.1, read as the reverse complement.
AAGCGTGTGTACAACTGCATGAATGCAGCAGAGAAAATCCGATAAATCCCATTATCAAAATGAATTACAAAAACAAAACACAATGACACTGAAATAGAGAGCAATTCTTAAATAATTCATTCAGGGCTTGTAATGCACCCTGGATTTACCACATCTACACCCAGAGCTGAGTGAGACATAAGGTTGGACACTTCGTGCTGATAGCATTGGTGAGGTTCGATGAGCAAACGCAGACCCTTTGAAGTCATACTGCATGGTACCCATTCCATGGTTCCCAACTTTCCAGGTTTACAGGATTCTTCCTTCACCTAAATCATGCACCTGAATCCCAGAGTATGGTCCACTATGTGACTGGGAAGCGATTTTAAATGTCTCTCAGGTTTCCTCCCTTGGTACTCAGGTTCACCATTCCAGACGCTTTACTAACTCTCTCCCCACTTGGAGAGTCAGTGCCTTTAACCTCCTGTTGGGCACAGTTTGCAATATCTGCGCAAGATGAACAGGAATAGGGAGAACCAATGAGAGACTAGCTGTAGTTGTCTGCACGGGCAAATTTAACGCTCATTTCCCACCAGAAAAAGGAATTTTCCAAACGCTCAGCATGCTGTGCGGAAACCAGATTAGGGCCTGAAGCAATCCTGCGGTTTTGCGGCCAGCTCACAAGAAAGCTAGTTGAAGAAAGGAGCTCAGGGACACTGTAATTAACAAACCTGCAGAGTTATAAATGGCAGGTATCAAACAAAAATATATTGAAGTAAGGCTGCGAAGAGGACTTGAAAGTGGGGCAGAATTCCAGTAATATGATTTCAGGAGGTAGACGGGAAGTGCTCTGAAAGCATAGGAGAAGAGGCAGATTCTCGACAATGATGCACTTGGTCAAAAAGTGCATATGAGTTTTTTCAGGGCCCTCATTAAAGAGGGTAGGGGGCTCCCAGCATGCTTTCGTGGCCAACAGAGGGCCCACATCGCCAATGCGATGTGAGCCAGCCAGGCAGGAGTGACCTCACATCAGAGGGCCCACCTCACAGAAGGGTAAGGAACCCAGCCAGGATCAGACTCTCACCAGAGTGCCCACATCAGCAAGGGGCTGTGAACCAGACAGGAGTGTCATCACACCCATGGGGCCACATCATCAAAGGTTGAGGTACCCAGGAAATGTGGCCTCAAACCAGAGGACCCACATCACCATGGGTCTCAGAGCGAGGCAGGCAGGATTAACCTCACAACACATGGCCCATTGTATAAAAAAGGTGAGGAATCCAGCAGTTGGAACATCCCAGCAGGCGTCCCAGAGCACCAGGGCTATGGGATCCAGGCAGTGATGAACTCACAACAGAGGTCCCTCATCATGAAACTGTGAGGAAACCAGCCGTTGTGACCTCAGAGCACAAGGCCCACATCCCCATGGGGAAGGGAACCAAGCAGGAGTGTCATCACACCAGTGGGCACACATCAGAAAATGTGGGGAGCCCAGCAGTTAGGGCCTGACGCCAGAGGGCTCTCATCACTGAGGAGAGGAGGCTCACAGCAGGCTCCAACTGCTACCAGAGGGCCGCCATCGCCAATGCGGGATGTGCCAGCCAGGCAGGAGTGACCTCAGAGCAGAGGGCCCACCACACAAAAGTGTGAGGAACCCAAAGAGGATCAGACTCTCACCACAGGGCCCACATCACCAAGGGAATGGGAACCAGGCTGGAGTGTCCTCACACCAGTGGGGCCTCATCACCGAAATGTGAGTGACCCAGCACACGTGGCTTCAAACCAGAGGACACATATCACCAAGGGGCTGGGAGTGAGGCAGGCAGGAGGAGCCTCAAAACATAGGGACCATAGAATAAAAATGGTGAGGTATCCCGCAGTTGGAACCTCCTAGCAGGCGGCCAGGAGCAGCGAGGCTATGGGATCCAGACCTGACTGAACTCAAAACAGAGTGCCCTCATCATAAAACTGTGAGCAACCCAGCCGTTGGGACCTCAGAGCAGAAGGCCCACATTCCCATGTGGCTGGGAACATGGCATAAGTGTACTCGCACCACAGGGCACACATCAGAGAATGTTGGAAGCCCAGAAGTTAGGGCCTGATGCCAGAGGGCCCTCATTACCAAGGGGAGGAGACTCCAAGCAGGCACCAACTCCCAACTGAGGGCCCATGTCGCCAAGGTGACGTGTGACAGCCAGGCAGGAGTGACCTCACAGCAGAGGGCCTACCTCACAGAAGGGTGAGGAACCCAGCCAGGATAAGACTCTCACCAGAAGGCCCACATCACCAATGGGATCAGAAACAGGCAGGACTGTCTTCACACCAGTGTGGCCACATCATAGAAAGGTGAGGAACCCAGCACATGTGGCCTAAACCAGAGGACCCACATCTCCAAGGGGCTCGGAGTGAGGCAGGCAGGAGGAGCCTCACAACACAGGGACCATAGGATAAAAAAGCTGAGGAAACTTGCAGTGTGAACCTCCCAGCAGGCGGCCCAGAGCACCAAGTCTATGCGATCCAGGCTGCAGTGAACTCACAGCAGAGGGCCCACATCATGAAACTGTGAGCAACCCAGACATTGGGACCTCAGAGCAGAAGGCCCACATCCCCATGGGGATGGGAACCTCGCAGGAGTGCCCTCGCACCACTTAGCACGTATCAGAAAATGTGGGTACCCAGCAGTTAGGGCCTGACGCAAGAGGGCCCTCATCACCGAGGGGAGGAAGCTCCCAGCAGGCTACAACTGCCACAAGAGGGCCGATGTTGCCCAGGCGGGGTATGCCAACCAGGCAGGAGTGACCTCACAGCAGAGGACCCACCTCACAGAAGGGTGAGGAACCCAAACAGGATCAGACTCTCACCAGAGGGCCCACATCATCAAGGGGATAGGAACCAGGCAGGAGTGTCCTCACACCATTGGGGCCACATCATCAAAAGGTGAGGGCCCCAGCACACGTGGCCTCAAACCAGAGGACACACATCACCAAGGGGCTGGGAGTGAGGCAGGCAGGAGGAGTCTCAAAAAAGAGGGCCCATAGAAGAAAAAAGGTGAGGAATCCCGCAGTTGTAACGTCCCAGCAGGTGGCCAGGAGCAGCATGGCTATGGGATCCAGGCCGGAGTGAACTCACACCAGAGGGCCCTCATCATGAAACTGAGCAACCCACCGTTGGGACCTCAGAGCAGAAGGCCCACATTCCCATGGGGTTGTGAACTTGGCAGGAACGTACTCGCACCACAGGGCGCACATCAGAAAATTTTGGGAGCCCAGGAGTTAGGGCCTGATGCCAGAGGGCCCTCATTACCAAGGGGAGGAGACTCCCAGCAGGCACCAACTCCCACCAGATGGCCAACGTCACCAAGGCGGGGTGTGCCAGCTAGGCAGGACTGACCTCAGAGAAGAGGGCCTACCTCACAGAAGTGTGAGTAACACAACCAGGATCAGACTCTCACCGGAGGGCCCACATCACCAAGGAGATGGGAACCAAGCAGGAGTGTCCTCACACCAGTGGGGCCACATCAGCCAAAGGTGAGGAACCCAGCACATGTGGCCTCAAACCAGAGGACACACATCACCAAGGGGCTGGGAGTGAGGCAGGTGTCTGGAGGGGCACATTTAACTCTAATTTCCCACCAGGAAGAGGAATTAACCAAAGGCTCAGAGTGCCGTGCCGGACCCTGATTATGGCCTGAAGCAAACCTGCGGTTCTGTGGCCAGCTTTCAAGGAAACGAGTTAAGAAAGGAAATCACGGGCACTGTAATTCACAAACCTGCAGAGGTATAAATGACAGCTATTGGCAAAAATATATTGAAGTAAGTCTGCAAAGAGGACTTGAAAACGAGGCAGAATTGCAGGAATCATATTTCAGGAGGTAGATTGGAATTGCATTTAAAGCATGTGAAATGCGGCAGATCTTCGACAATGATGCACTTGGACAAAAGTGCATATACATTTTTTCCTGAATATATTCAGGAAAAAACGCATATGCCCTTTTTGGCCAACCAAGCACTCGAGCAATGGAAATCCGCACTACAATGAAGTCTTATTTCCCATTCGTCAAAAGGGCCATCTGAAAAAAGTGTAAAAACCAGAAACACAGGACAGGCCATGGAATAAAGGGAGCCTTGTTATGCTGATGGGTGGGATGTAAATTGCCAACAGACACTCTGGAGATGTTTATGGTGTATCCTGGAACATCTGACAAACAAAGCTACAGACCCTAGGGCACTTCCACTTTTGGCCCTATAGCTTTGGAAAATTAAAATCAAGAAGACAGAGCCAACACAAAATTTAGGGCTGCTGTGTATACAAGAACCTCGAGTCCAGTACAAATTAAATATCCCAGAAAGAAAAAAATGGATAAAGGAGTTGTGCTACTTACGTACAACGGAATATCACTCAGCAATGAAATCAATGTCATCAGGACTGTAGCAGCAAATTGAGTGGATTTAAGTATGATGATTCTAAGAGAAATATGTCACACAGAGTAAGATAATTATCATAAGATATCACTAATAGAGAGAGTGTAAACTTGGCTACACATAAACTGAATTACAAAACCGAACAGAGTCTCACATTTAGATAAAAACTTATGCTTGCTTAAGGGGAAAGTTGAGTTGGGGTGCTGTATAAAACCAGAGATTGAAATGAGCACACATACCGTTCCATAAGTCAAATATGTAATAGACAAGACCTACTCTTTGCTCAATGAAATAGACTCATCCAAGATGTATCACCTCACACCTGTTAGAATGGGCATCATCAGAAAATCTACAAACAACAAATGCTGGAAAGGGTGTGGAGATAAGGAACCCTCTTCCACTATTGTTGGGAATGTAAATTGATACAGTCACTGTGGAGAACATTATGGAGTTTCTTATAAAACTAAGAATAGAATTACCATATGATACAGCAATCCCACTACTGGGCATATACCCAGACAAAACCATAAATCAAAAAGAGACATTCACTGCAATGTTCATTGCATCACTATTTACAATATCCAGGTAATGGAAGCAACCTAAATGCCCACAGACAGACGAATGCATAAAGATGAGGTACATATATAAAATGGAATATTACTAAGCCATAAAAAGGAATGAAATTGGGTCATTTGTAGAGACGTTGATGGATCTAGAGACTGTCATACAGAGTGAAGTAAGTCAGAAATGGAAAAACAAATCTTGTATATTAATGCATATATGTGGAACCTAGAAAAATTGTACAGATGAACCGTTTTGCAAGGCAGAAATAGAGCAACAGATGTAGACAACAAACGTATGGACACCAAGGGGGGAAAGCTGTTAGGGGGTGGTGGTGGGAGGAGTTGAGAGATTGGGATTGGCATGTATACATTTATATGTATAAAATAGATAACCAACAAGAACCTGCTGTATAAAAAATTAAAATAAAATTCAAAATTAAAAAAAGTAAAACAGAAAAAATATTCTTCCCTTCACATACATGTATTTATATGAATAAATTATTTCCATGCTTATATCTGTAAATACAAAAAAGAGGAATAAAATCTACCTTGAACCAAAAATGAAAAAAAGAAAAAAAATACAGAACCCACAAGTTACACAGAGGAAAACCGTATCAGGGCACTTGCTCCAGTTGTAAACAATTCTGAAGTTGGTCAGTGGTGGGGAATCATCTCCCATTCAGCCAGCAGGCCACACGCAACAAGCATCCTCATTGCAAAGTTGGGGGACCGTGCCGAGGCATCTGTGAGTAAACGTGGGCCGAGACCCAGGCCAGCTGCTGCAGAAATGTTCCCACCTTTCACAGGTAAAACACCTGAATATGTACAAGGATTTGAAAGCCTAGAGGAAGGGTCATGGAGCCACATGAGCGACAGCATGCCAGCCGACTTGGTGCCTGCAGGCCAGCCAGGATGGTCCTGGCCCTGGGTACTCTTCTGGAAGCTTTCCATTTCCCTGCCTGAGATATCCCTGCTGTCCCGGCCCCCACTGATTTCTTCCTTCCTCACCTCTGCCCAGGGAGAAATTCCAGCAGCAGGTATGGGTGACACATCCTCTTCTTTAGCAGGTGGCATCTTGGCAACTGCTGCAGAAAGTCCAGCAGAGCCCCACTCACACTGGGCCACCCACAAAGCCGTGGCCTCTCACTCCCTCCCACCAGCCCAGCCCCGAGACTGCTGACTGGGCAGAGAAAATGGCGTCAGGCACAGCTGCAGGGGCTCTTGCTGCCTGGAGCGGTGTTTATATTGATCTCAACCCAGGCACACCTGGGGAGGACTGGCCGGCACGGTCAGGCTTCCCAGGCCAGCCAATAATCACCCCTCAGGGGCTCACAGTTGCAGAAACTGGAACTTGCTGAATCGGCCAGGTCCAAGGAACAGGTGTGGGCTCCTGAGAGTCAGGATAGACAAGGGACTGCAGCTCTGGCTTGTTTTCTAATTATATTATCTGGCCCATGAGTGGGAGACAACTTCAAGAAAACCCTCTCCTAATGAGAGGAACCCAGGAGTCAGGGAGAGGAGGGGTGTGTGGTGGGTGGAGACAGAGGCCTGGTGCCCCGGGTGCAGTGGAAGTCTCTGGAAGACCAGGTGGAGGGAGGCCACACAGAGTGATGCCCAGGGTCACAGACCTGTCAGAGCTGCTGTTTGTTAGTTCAAGTCCTGCTCTGAGGTGCTCTGTGTCAGATCTGAGTGACAGGTGAACTGGGAGTGCTCTGCAATGAGGGCGATGTGCACGGTTCCTGTGTGCCCAGCCCTGCCACAGTAACTGCAAGGGTAGCTCTGTATCCTGAGAGTGGCCTGACCACGAGAGCCCCGTGGTCTGGAGTGGGGGGTAGGGTCCCTGCTCAGGTGATCTCCATATCCTGGGATTGGCCTGATATCGAGAGCCCCATGGGCTGCTGGAATCCTGGTAAAAGATGTCAGGACAGTCAGTGAAGCCACCGAGGATAGACCTCCAGTAGTTCCTAAATCCTACACCCTGCTGGTCATTCTACCAACCACCAGGACATGGTATTCTGTATTAGTCTTCAATGATGCCTTCTTTTGTATTCCATTAGTGTCAGAGTCACAAGAAATTTTGGCTTGTGAGTGGCAGGTCTCAACATACAACTAAAACAATACTTCTGGGCCGTCTTGCCCCAAGGGTTCAAAAATTCCCACACCATCTTTGGGGAAAGCTCAGCTAAAGACCTAAAAGTCCTACCACTGGAAAAAGAAACACTCCTTCAATATGCAGACGACATTCTGAACACCAGCCCTACTAAGGAGACCTCTGAACTACCAAGCCAATAAAGGATACAAGTTGTCCAAGAAAAAGCTCAAATATCACAGACTACGGTGACCTGCCTGGGCTTCATTCTCACAGAAGGTCGGAGAAGCCCATCCCAGGAAAGGGAAGAAACAATTTACAGCCTTACCCATATCTAAAACTAGAAGACAGCTTAGGGGTTCCTGGGGAGGCCACGGTTTGCTGCTTCTGGATCCCTAACTACAGTCTACTAGTTGGGCCTCTATATGAAACACTGAAAGGAAAAGATGATGATCCTTTTGAATAGAATCCAGAAGTGGCCTTTCAAGAATGGAAAGAGCAGTCAATTCAGACCCTTGCCCTGGAACTCCCTAATTTAGCTAAACCCTTTGACCTTTACATTCCTGGTGAACGGTGAATCGCCATTGGAGTATTAGTGCAAAAACTGGGACCACTTGAAATGGAACAATGCAAGAATGCCATCCAGGTAGGATAAACTACGGTCACCAAGGGGCTTGGCCCACTGCCACATCTGGCCAAGATACTGGCGGTATCTAAAATCCTGGAAATCAGCAGCCCAAAAGGCCACCTCCCTCCTAAGGGAAAAGGACCCCAAGTGGTGTTCCTAACACCCAATGATGCCCTGAAGTTGCAGGGTTTGCTCTGTGGGCACACTGACCTCGAGTGAGGAGGCCTTCCAACTCCAAACTCCAGAGAGATAACCGGGGGCAACGGGGCACCATGACGACTCAAGTGACCATCACTTGATCTGGAGTTTCTCTCATAAAACAACAAGAGTGTGTCCCAAAAGAGTAGACTACTGCTTGCAGGACTTACTGCCCCCAGAGCGGACCTAATAATCCTGGCGGGGGAACCGTATATCACGCTGTCACCATAGAAAAGCCTACAGACACTGTGATAATGTTGGCCAATAAGACCGGCTGGACTCCTGTTTACTTCAAAAGGCTGTTGACTCAGTGGCCATCATGGTCCTTCATCACCCATGACCCTGGACTGTCTGGGAGTTGAGCGGACAGGGTCCTGACACCTGGTGCTCTTTTTACGTTAATTCAGGGGCCTAATTGAAGAAAGTGCAGACTACTGGTCAGAGCATCTAGGCTGGCAGAAACGGTCAGCCTAAGGTAGCCGAACAAATGCGGGGCGGGGTGAAACTGGACCTCACAGCATCACTGCACATCTCCTTCCTGGACCCTTAAAGGTCATTAGAATCTATAACACTTCCAATACTGGTGCTCAGGCAGACTAGCAGGAAGGAAGGAGGCCTGGGGACAATCAACGTCACCTGGAGGCTGCTGGGGAGAAGTTCTGACCCTCGCCCACGGGTATGAGGGCTCCTAACTCAGCACTCAGCAGTTACAGAAGAAGGGTCTGCACCCCCAGCACTACAAGAATGAGGAAGGGGACAAAAGGCAGAAGAGGGGCTTGTCCCAGGCAAAGCCCCTTAAAAATCCCTGGGAGATAAAAATAGAATCTGGGCAATAAAATAAAGTCTAACCTTTTTTATCCTTTGTGCTTTGTCTAATTTCACGTGCTCCTAGGGTCCCGCATACAGAGGTTCCACACCCGGCACTTCAGACCAGATTTTCTAGTGCAGAATGGCTGGGTCGACACCTCAGCTCCTGGGGCACAGTGCACACTCCGTGATATAGAGCCTGAGCTGCAGCCAACCGGGCCCTCAAGAGCTCCGCCCCCTCCCTCTGACTGACTCTGACAGGATCTCTACACAGCAGCCCAGCCCACAGCCCACGGGGTAGCACATGCTCTCACCTCTGCATTCTCTGATCAAAATATAAAGTTTCCTTTGCTTCTGAACCAAACTCAGACTCGATCTGTTGGCTCCAATGACACTGGGCAGGGGGACACTTGTTGGGGTCCACTCTGGAGGATCAATAACAGAAATTGAGAACATTGTAACTTCAATGAACAGATGTGTGAGCCAAACTGTAATTAACATAGAACAGTGTATAAGGCTCGGGTAAAATAAGATGTTTCTAACACTTCCATTTGATATTTCCATCACTTTATTATAAGCAAGTTCAGTGAAAAGGTTTGTCTTATTTGTCAGGTCAATATTAGAGAAATGAAGTGATTTCTTTCCAAGGATGTACATCTAATAATCTTGGTTAAGGCTTCAATCTTGTTTTAAATGCTTTTCCATTGAAAATGATACCTCTCTCTCAGCTCCCCCATTTCTGAGAAGTATAAAGTCTTATAATTTATTATTACCAAAGGGGAAAGGTGAGAGGAGGGATAAATTAACAGTTTGGGATTAACACATACACACTGCTATGTATAAAATCGATCATCAACAAGGAACTGCTGTATAGCACAGGGAACTACACTCAATATTTTGCAATAACCTATAAGGGGAAATAATCTGAAAAAGAATAGATATTTTTATTGACATCATCTATCAATGACAGTTAAAATGGAACCTAAGGGAAGCCGGTGGTGAGTGCTTCTGACCAGGAAGACTTCAATCATCTAAAGTTTGGACTCTGTCTACTTCCCAAGGTCCTTAATGAACATATGTGTAGCCGTAGCTTAAAAAATTCCCCAGTTTGGGTAGCGGAGAGACACTGATTTTGAAAAAGCCCTGGTGTTCTCCTCACATGAATGGGACCCTTCCTACAGCTAAAGCATGCCTGTCACACCCAGAGGATGGTATACCGTCTGATCGGGAAGAGTTTGGAAAAGGCATCTCATCTCCTCATTTCCTGGTGCTCGGGTTCACCCTTCCAGCGTCTTTACTAACAGTCTCCCCACTTGGAGATGTCAGCACTGTCAACATCCTGTTGCATACAGTTTGGAATTTGTCCAGAGGATGAAGGAGAAGGAGGAGGAACAATGAGAGACAAGTCCTAGGTGTTCGGACAGGCACATGTCACTCTAATTTCCAATCAGGAAGACGAATGATCAAAGGCTAGGGTTGCCCATGGAAACAGAATAGGGCTTGAGGAAATCCCGCTGCTTTGTGGCCAGTTCCCATAAACACAAGTTGAAAAATGGAGCTCAGTGGCACTAAAATTCACAAAACTGCAGAGTTGAAAATATCTATCACTGAAAAATGTCTTGAGGAAAGTCAGAGAAAAGGACTTGTAAGCAACGGAGAATGGCAGGAAAGGGATTGGAAGAGGTAGAAAGGACTCGCCATTAAGCACAAGAAAAGGGGCTGAACATTGCCAACATTGCAGTTGGCCAAAAAGGGTGTATGCGTCTTTTTCTGTATATATTCAAGAAAAGGGCATACACTTTTTTAGCCAACCAAACAGGTGGGCACTGGAAATCAATACTACAAAACATATCACTTCGCATCAGTCAGAAGAGCCATCCTCATAAAGTGTAAACACCAGAAATGCAGGACAGGGCAAGGAGAAAAGGGAGCCCTGTGAGGCTTATAGTGGAAACGTATATTGCCAACGGTCACTCTGGAGAAGTGTATTGTGTTTAATAAAGCATCTGAAAAATGAGCTACAGAGCACAGGGCACTTGCACTCATGGACGTATATCTTGGGAAAAACAAAAATCGAGAGGACACAGGCACCCCAATGTATACCGCCTAATTGTTTAAAAGATCCTCGACCAGGATATAACTTAAATGTCTCTGGAGGGAAAAAATGGATACAGATGTGGTGCTTATGTAGAGTGGAATATGACTCAGCCTGGAAATCAATGCAATATGGCCACTTGTAACAACTCCAGAGGAGTTACGTATGATCATTCAAAGTCACAGAATTCAAAAAGAAAAAGACATACTATATCACTAATACATGGAATGTAAGCTTGGCTACACATGAACTGAATTACAAAACAGAACAGGGTCTCAAATATAGAAAACCAACTTATTCTTGCTTAAGGATAAAGGTGAGTTGGGGTGCTGCATAAAACCAGAGATTGAAATTAGCACAGATACTGTTCCATAAGCCAAATATGTAATAGTCAAGACCTACTGCTTGCTCAACAAAATGGACTCAGAACCCCATATTCAACGCCTAGGAATATACCTGACTAGTAAGAATATTAAAACCCATGGATTTATATGTCTTCATAAGAGAATCAAGTGTGTGTACAATGGCATGAACGCAGCAGTGAAAATAAGATATATCCCATTATCAAAATAAATTTCAAAAACAAAACACAATGACAGTGAAATAGAGAGCAATTCTTAAATAATTCATTCAGGGCTTGTGATGCAACCTGGATTTACCACATCTACACCCAGAGCTGGGTGAGACATACGGCTGGACACTTCGGGCTGATAGCATTGGTGAGGTTCGTTGAGCAAATGCAGACACTTTGAAGTCATACTGCATGGTACCCATTCGAATGATCGCAACTCTCCAGGTTTAAAGGATTCTTCTTTCATCTAAAATATGCATGGGTAACCCAGAGTATGGTCCAACATGTGACCAGGAAACGTTTTAAAATGAATCTCATGTTTCATCCCCTGGTACTCGGTTTCACCATTTCAGACGCTTTACTAACACTCTCCACACTTGGAGAGTCAGTGCCTTTAACCTCCTGTTGGGCACAGTTTGCAATTTCTGCGCAAGATGAACAGGAATAGGGAGAACCATTGAGAGACTAGCTGTAGGTGCCTGCACGGGCAAATGGAATGCTCATTTCCCACCAGGAAGAGGAATTAACCAAAGGCTCAGCGTGCCCTTCCGGAAACAGATTAGGGCCTGAAGCAATCCTGCGGTTTTGCGGCCAGCTCACAAGAAAGCGAGTTGAAGAAAGGAGCTCAGGGGCACTGTAATTCAAAAACCTGCAGAGTTATGAATGGCAGCTATCGTCCAAAAATATATTGAAGGAAGGCTGCGAAGAGGAATTTTAAGCGGGACAGAATTGGAGGAAAACGATTTCAGGGAGTAGACTGGAATTGCATTTAAACCAAAGGAACAGAGGCAGAACGTCGACAATGATACACTTGGCCAAAAAGGGCGTATGCGTTTTTTTCTGAATATATTCAGGAAAAAACGCATACGCCCTTTTTGGCCAACCAAGCAAGCATGTTAAAGATATCTGCACTACAATGAAGTCTCACTGCCCCCCGGTCAAAAGGGCCATCTGAAAAAAGTGTAAAATCCAGAAAGGCAGCACAGGCCATGGAGAACACGGAGCCTTGTTATGCTGATGGGCGGGATGTAAATTGCCCACAGCCACTCTAGAGAAGTGTATGGTGTTTCCTCAAACACCTAAAAAGAAAGCAACGGAGCCTACAGCACTTCCACTTATGGTCCTATAGCTTAGGGAAATTAAAATCAAAAACACACAGCCACCCCAAAGTGTCGGACGGCTCTGTTTACAAGAACCTCGTCTACGGTACAAGTTAAATATCCCAGAATGTGAAAAATGGATAAAGAAGATGTGGTACGTACGTACAAAGGAATATCATTCAGCAATGAAATCTATGTCATCAGGCCCGTCGCGGCATAATGAGTGGATTCAGGTACGATGATTCTAAGTGAAATAAGTCACACAGAAAATGAAACATCATAAGATATCACTAATACACGGAATGTAAACTTGGCTACAAATGAACTGAAGTACAGAACAGAACAGGGTCTCAAATATAGAAAACCAACTTATGCTTGCTTAAGGGGAAAGGTGATTTGGGGTGCTGCACTAAAGCAGAGATAGAAATTAGCACAGATACCTTTCCAAAAGCCAAATATGTAATAGTCAAGACCTACCCTTTACTCAACGAAATGGACTAAACACCCCATAGTCAACGCCTAAGAATACACCTGAGTAGTAAGAATCTTGAAACCCATGGACTCATATGTCTCCGTAAGAGAATGAAGCGTGTGTACAGCGGCATGAATGCAGTAGAGAAAATCCGATAAATCCCATTGTCAAAATGAATTACAAAAACAAAACACAAGGACAGTGAAATAGAGAGCAATTCTTAAATAATTCATTCAGGGCTTGTGATGCAACCCGGATTTACCACCTCTACACCCAGAGCTGAGTGAGACATAAGGTTGGGCACTTCGGGCTGATAGCACTGGTGAGGTTCGATGAGCAAATGCAGACCCTTTGAAGTAATACTGCATGGTACCCATTCCATGGGTCCCAACTCTCCAGGTTTAAGGGATTCTTCCTTCAGTTAAAACATGCATGGGAAACCCAAAGTATGGTGCACCGTGTGACAGGCAAAGGTTTTCAAATGCATCTCAGTTTTCGTCCCCTTTTACTTGGGTTCACCATTCCAGACCCTTTACTAACACTCTCCCCACTTGGAGAGTCAGTGCCTTTAACCTCCTTTGGGCACAGTTTGCAATTTCTGCGCAAGATGAACAGGAATAGGGAGAACCAATGAGAGACTAGCTGTAGGTGTCTGCACAGGCAAATTTAACGCTCATTTCCCACCAGGAAGAGGAATTTACCAAAGGCTCAGCGTGCCGTGCCGGAACCAGATTAGGGCCTGAAGCAATCCTGCGGGTTTGCGGCCAGCTCACAAGATAGCGAGTTGAAGAAAGGAGCTCAGGGGCACTGTAACTCACAAACCTGCAGAGTTATAAATGACAGCTATAGTCCAAAAATATATTGAAGGAAGTCTGCAAAGACGACTTGTAAGCAGGACAGATTTGCAGGAAAACGATTTCTGGGGTAGACGGGAATTGCTTTTAAAGCATAGGAAAAGAGGCAGAACGTCGACAATGATGCTCTTGGCCAAAAAGGGCGTATGCGTTTTTTCCTGAATATATTCAGGAAAAAACGCATACGCCCTTTTTGGCCAACCAAGCAAGCATGTTAAAGAAATCTGCACTACAATGAAGTCTCACTGCCCCCCGGTCAAAAGGGCCATCTGAAAAAAGTGTAAAATCCAGAAAGGCAGCACAGGCCATGGAGAACAGGGAGCCTTGTTATGCTGATGGGCGGGATGTAAATTGCCAACAGCCACTCTGGAGAAGTGTATGGTGTTTCCCGGAACACCGAAAAAACAAAGCTACGGAGCCTACGGCACTTCCACTTATGGTCCTATAGCTTAGGGAAATTAAAATCAAAAACACACAGCCACCCCAAAGTGTCGGACGGCTCTGTTTACAAGAACCTCGTCTACGGTACAAGTTAAATATCCCAGAATGTGAAAAATGGATAAAGAAGTTGTGGTACGTACGTACAATGGAATATCACTCAGCAATGAAATCTATGTCATCAGGCCCGTCGCGGCATAATGAGTGGATTCAGGTACGATGATTCTAAGTGAAATAAGTCACACAGAAAATGAAACATCATAAGATATCACTACTACACGGAATGTAAACTTGGCTACACATGAACTGAATTACAAAACAGAACAGGGTCTCAAATTTAGAAAACCAACGTATGCTTGCTTAAGGGGAAAGGTGAGTTGGGGTGCTGCATAAAACCAGAGATAGAAATTAGCACAGATACCTTTCCATAAGCCAAATATGTAATAGTCAAGACCTACCCCTTGCTCAACGAAATGGACTAAACACCCCATATTCAACGCCTAGGAATACACCTGACTAGTAAGAATCTTCAAACCCATGGATTTATATGTCTCCGTAAGAGAATGAAGCGTGTGTACAGCGGCATGAATGCAGCAGAGAAAATCCGATAAATCCCATTATCAAAATGAATTACACAAACAAAACCCAAGGACAGTGAAATAGAGAGCAATTCTTAAATAATTCATTCAGGGCTTGTGATGCAACCTGGATTTACCACATCTACACCCAGAGCTGAGTGAGACATAAGGTTGGGCACTTCGGGCTCATAGCATTGGTGAGGTTCGATGAGCAAATGCAGACCCTTTGAAGTCATACAGCATGGTACCCTTTCCATGGGTCCCAACTCTCCAAGTTTAAGGGATTCTTCCTTCAGCTAAAACATGCATGGGAAACCCACAGTATGGTGCACCGTGTGACTGGCAAACGTTTTCAAATGCATCTCAGCTTTCGTCCCCTTTTACTCGGGTTCACCATTCCTGACCCTTTACGAACACTCTCCCCACTTGGAGAGTCAGTGCCTTTAACCTCCTGTTGGGCACAGTTTGCAATTTCTGCGCAAGATGAAAAGGAATAGGGAGAACGAATGAGAGACTAGCTCTAGGTGTCTGCACGGGCAAATTTAACGCTCATTTCCCACCAGGAAGAGGAATTAACCAAAGACTCAGCATGCCGTGCCGGAACCAGATTAGGGCCTGAGGCAATCCTGTGGGTATGCGGCCAGCTCACAAGATAGCGAGTTGAAGAAATGAGCTCAGGGGCACTGTAACTCACAAACCTGCAGAGTTATAAATGACAGCTATCGTCCAAAAATATATTGAAGGAAGGCTGCGAAGACGACTTGTAAGTGGGGCAGAATTGCAGGAAAACGATTTCAGGGGGTAGACGGGAATTGCATTTAAAGCAAAGGAAAAGAGGCAAAACGTCGACAATGATGCTCTTGGCCACAAAGGGCGTATGGGTTTTTTCCTGAATATATTCAGGAAAAAACGCATACGCCCTTTTTCGCCAACCAAGCAAGCATGTTAAAGAAATCTGCACTACAATGAAGTCTCACTGCCCCCCGGTCAAAAGGGCCATCTGAAAAAAGTGTAAAATTCAGAAAGGCAGCACAGGCCATGGAGAACAGGGAGCCTTGTTATGCTGATGGGCGGGATGTAAATTGCCAACAGCCACTCTGGAGAAGTGTATGGTGTTTCCTGGAACACCGAAAAAACAAAGCTACGGAGCCTTCGGCACTTCCACTTATGGTCCTATAGCTTAGGGAAATTAAAATCAAAACCACACAGCCACCCCAAAGTGTCGGACGGCTCTGTATACAAGAATCTCGTCTACGGTACAAGTTAAATATCGCAGAATGTGAAAAATGGATAAAGAAGTTCTGGTACGTACGTACAATGGAATATCACTCAGCAATGAAATCTATGTCATCAGGCCCGTCGCGCCATAATGAGTGGATTCAGGTATGATGATTCTAAGTGAAATAAGTCACACAGAAAATGAAACATCATAAGATATCACTAATACACGGAACCTAAACTTGGCTACACATGAACTGAATTACAAAATACAACAGGGTCTCAAATTTAGAAAACCAACTTATGCTTGCTTAAGGGGAAAGGTGAGTTGGGGTGCTGCATAAAACCAGAGATAGAAATTAGGACAGATACCTTTCCATAAGCCAAATATGTAATAGTCAAGACCTACCCCTTGCTCAACGAAATGGACTAAACACCCAATATTCAACGCCTAGGAATACACCTGACTAGTAAGAATCTTCAAACCCATGGATTTACATGTCTCCGTAAGAGAATGAAGCGTGTGTACAGCGGCATGAATGCAGCAGAGAAAATCCGATAAATCCCATTACCAAAATGAATTACACAAACAAAACCCAAGGACAGTGAAATAGAGAGCAATTCTTAAATAATTCATTCAGGGCTTGTGATGCAACATGGATTTACCACGTCTACACCCAGAGCTGAGTGAGACATAAGGTTGGGCACTTCGGGCTGATAGCATTGGTGAGGTTCGATGAGCAAATGCAGACCCTTTGAAGTCATACTGCATGGTACCCATTCTATGGGTCCCAAATCTCCAGGTTTAAGGGATTCTTCTTTCAGCTAAAACATGCATGGGAAACCCACAGTATGGTGCACCGTGTGACAGACAAACGTTTTCAAATGCATCTCAGTTTTCGTCCCCTTTTACTCGGGTTCACCATTCCAGACCCTTTACTAACACTCTCCCCACTTGGAGAGTCAGTGCCTTTAACCTCCTGTTGGGGACAGTTTGCAATTTCTGCACAAGATGAACAGGAAGAGGGAGAACCAGTGAGAGACTAGCTCTAGGTGTCTGCACGGGCAAACTTAACGCTCATTTCACACCAGGAAGAGGAATTAACCAAAGGCTCAGCATGCCGTGCGGGAACCAGATTAGGGCCTGAAGCAATCCTGCGGGTTTGCGGCCAGCTCACAAGATAGCGAGTTGAAGAAAGGAGCTCAGGGGCACTGTAACTCACAAACCTGCAGAGTTATAAATGACAGCTATCGTCCAAAAATATATTGAGGGAAGGCTGCGAAGACGACTTGTAAGCGGGGCAGAATTGCAGGAAAACGATTTCAGGGGGTAGACGGGATTGCATTTAAAGCATAGGAAAAGGGGCAGAACTTCGTAAATGATGCTCTTGGGCAAAAAGGGCGTTTGCGTTTTTTCCTGAATATATTCAGGAAAAATCGCATACGCACTTTTCGGCCAACCAAGCAAGCATGTTAAAGAAATCTGCACTACAATGAAGTCTCACTGCCCCCCGGTCAAAAGGGTCATCTGAAAAAAGTGTAAAATCCAGAAATGCAGCACAGGCCATGGAGAACAGGGAGCCTTGCTATGCTGATGGGTGGGATGTAAATTGCCAAGAGCCACTCTCGAGAAGTGTACGGTGTTTCTTGAAACACCTAAAAAACAAAGCAACGGAGCCTACGGCACTTCCACTTATGGTTCTATAGCTTAGGGAAATTAAAATCAAAAACACAGAGCCACCCCAAAGTTTCAGACGGCTCTGTTTACAAGAACCTCGTCTACGGTACATGTTAAATATCCCAGAAAGCGAAAAATGGATAAAGAAGTTGTGGTACGTACGTACAATGGAATATCACTCACCAATGAAATCTATGTCATCTGGCCCGTCGTGGCAAAATGAGTGGATTCAGGTACGATGATTCTAAGTGAAATAAGTCACACAGAAAATGAAACATCATAAGATATCACTAATACGCGGATTGTAATCTTGGCTACACATGAACTGAATTACAAAACAGAACAGGGTCTCAAATTTAGAAAACCAACTTATGTTTGCTTAAGGGGAAAGGTGAGTTGGGGTGCTGCATAAAACCAGAGATAGAAATTAGCACAGATACCATTCCATACGTCAAGTATGTCATAGTCAAGACCTACCCCTTTCTCAACGAAATGGGCTAAACACCCTATATTTAACGACTAGAAATTCACCGGACTAGTAAGAATCTTCAAACCCATGGATTTATATGTCTCCGTAAGAGAATGAAGCGTGTGTACAGCGGCATGAATGCAGCATAGAAAATCCGATAAATCCCATTATCAAAATGAATTACACAAACAAAACACAAGGACAGTGAAATAGAGAGCAATTCTTAAATAATTCATTCAGGGCTTGTGATGCAACCTGGATTTACCACATCTACACCCAGAGTTGAGTGAGACATAAGGTTGGGCACTTCCGGCTGATAGCATTGGTGAGGTTCGATGAGCAAATGCAGACCCTTTGAAGTCATACTGCATGGTACCCATTCTATGGGTCCCAAATCTCCAGGTTTAAGGGATTCTTCTTTCAGCTAAAACATGCATGGGAAACCCACAGTATGGTGCACCGTGTGACAGACAAACGTTTTCAAATGCATCTCAGTTTTGTCCCCTTTTACTCGGGTTCACCATTCCAGACACTTTACTAACACTCTCCCCACTTGGAGAGTCAGTGCCTTTAACCTCCTGTTGGGCACAGTTTGCAAATTCTGCGCAAGATGAACAGGAAGAGGGAGAACCAGTGAGAGACTAGCTGTAGGTGTCTGCACGGGCAATCTTAACGCTCATTTCACACCAGGAAAAGGAATTAACCAAAGGCTCAGCATGCCGTGCCGAAACCAGATTAGGGCCTGAAGCAATCCTGCGGGTTTGTGGCCAGCTCACAAGATAGCGAGTTGAAGAAAGGAGCTCAGGGGCACTGTAACTCACAAACCTGCAGAGTTATAAATGACAGCTATCGTCCAAAAATATATTGAAGGAAGTCGGCAAAGACGACTTGTAAGCAGGACAGATTTGCAGGAAAACGATTTCAGGGGGTAGATGGGAATTGCATTTAAAGCATAGGAAAAGAGGCAGAACGTCGACAATGATGCTCTTGGTCAAAAAGGGCGTATGCGTTTTTTCTTGAATATATTCAGGAAAAAACGCATACGCCCTTTTTGGCCAACCAAGCAAGCATGTTCAAGAAATCTGCACTACAATGAAGTCTCACTGCTCCCCGGTCATAAGGGCCATCTGATAAAAGTGTAAAATCCAGAAAGGCAGCACAGGCCATGGAGATCAGGGAGCTTTGTTATGCTGATGGGCGGGATGTAAATTGCCAACTGTCACTCTGGAGAAGTGTATGTTGTTTCCCGGAACACCGAAAAAACAAAGGTATGGAGCCTACGGCACTTCCACTTTTGGTCCTATAGCTTAGGGAAATTAAAATCAAAAACACACAGCCACCCCAAAGTGTCGGGCGGCTCTGTTTACAAGAACCTCGTCTACGGTACGTGTTAAATATCGCAGAATGTGAAAAATGGATAAAGAAGTTCTGGTACGTACGTACAATGGAATATCACTCAGCAATGAAATCTATGTCATCAGGCCCGTCGCGGCATAATGAGTGGATTCAGGTACGATGATTCTAAGTGAAATAATCACACAGGAAATGAAACATCATAAGATATCACTAATACACGGAACGTAAACTTGGCTACACATGAACTGAATTACAAAATACAACAGGGTCTCAAATTTAGAAAACCAACTTATGCTTGCTTAAGGGGAAAGGTGAGTTGGGGTGCTGCATCAAACCAGAGATAGAAATTAGCACAGATACCTTTCCATAAGCCAAATATGTAATAGTCAAGACCTACCCCTTGCTCAACGAAATGGACTAAACACCCAATATTCAACGCCTAGGAATACACCTGACTAGTAAGAATCTTCAAACCCATGGATTTATATGTCTCCGTAAGAGAATGAAGCGTGTGTACAGCGGCATGAATGCAGCAGAGAAAATCCGATAAATCCCATTACCAAAATGAATTACACAAACAAAACCCAAGGACAGTGAAATAGAGAGCAATTCTTAAATAATTCATTCAGGGCTTGTGATGCAACCTGGATTTACCACATCTACACCCAGAGCTGAGTGAGACATAAGGTTGGGCACTTCGGGCTGATAGCATTGGTGAGGTTCAATGAGCAAATGCAGACCCTTTGAAGTCATACAGCATGGTACCCATTCCATGGGTCCCAACTCTCCAAGTTTAAGGGATTCTTCCTTCAGATAAAACATGCATGGGAAACCCACAGTATGGTGCACCGTGTGACTGGCAAACATTTTCAAATGCATCTCCGTTTTCATCCCCTTTTACTCGGGTTCACAATTCCAGACCCTTTACTAACACTCTCCCCACTTGGAGAGTCAGTGCCTTTAACCTCCTGTTTGGGACAGTTTGCAATTTCTGCGCAAGATGAACAGGAATAGGGAGAACCAATGAGAGACTAGCTGTAGGTGTCTGCACGGGCAATTTAATGCTCATTTCTCACCAGGATGTGGAATTAACCAAAGGCTCAGAATGCCGTGCCGGAACCAGTTTAGGGCCTGAAGCAATACTGAGGGTGTGCAGGCAGCTCACAAGATAGCGAGTTGAACAAAGGAGCTCAGGGACACTGTAATTCACAAACCTGCAGAGTTATAAATGACAGCTATCGTCCAAAAATATATTGAAGGAAGGCTGCGAAGAGGACTTGAAAGGGGGGCAGAATTCCAGGAAAACGATTTCAGGAGGTAGACGGGAAGTGCACTGAAAGCATAGGAGAAGAGGCAGTACCTCGACAATGATGCACTTGTTCAAAAAGTACATATGCGTTTTTTCCAAGGCCCTCCTTAATGAGGGTAGGGGGCTCCCAGCATGCTTCAGTGGCCAACAGAGGGCCCACATCGCCAAGGTGACGTGAGCCAGCCAGGCAGGAGTGACCTCACATCAGAGGGCCCACCTCACAGAAGGGTAAGGGACCCAGCCATTATCAGACTCTCACCAGAGGGCCCACATCAGCAAGGGGCTGGGAACCAGGCAGGAGTGTCTTCACACCCGTGGGGCCACATCATTGCAAGTTGAGGTACCCAGCACATGTGGCCTCAAACCAGAGAACCCACATCTCCATGGGTCGCGGAGCGAGGCAGGCAGGATGAAACTCAAAACACGTGGCCCATTGTATAAAAAAGGTGAGGAATCCAGCAGTTGGAACATCCCAGCAGGCGGCCCCAAAGCACCGAGGCTATGGGATCCAGGCAATGATGAACTCACAACAGAGGGCCCTCATCATGAAACTGTGAGCAACCTAGCCATTGTGACCTCAGAGCACAAGGCCCACATCCCCATGGGGAAGCGAACCAAGCAGGAGTGTCATCGCACCAGTGGGCACACATCAGAAAATGTGGGGAGCCCAGCAGTTAGGGCCTGATGCCAGAGGGCCCTCATCACCGAGGAGAGGAGGCTCCCAGCAGGCTCCAACTGCTACAAGAGGGCCAACGTCGCCAATGCGGGGTGTGCCAGCCAGGCAGGAGTGACCTCAGAGCAGAGGGCCAACCTCAAAAAAGTGTGAGGAACCCAAAGAGGATTAGACTCTCACCAGAGGGTCCACATCACCAAGAGGATCAGAACCAGGCAGGACTGTCTTCACACCAGGGTGACCACATCATAGAAAGGTGAGGAACCCAGCACATGTGGCCTAAACCAGAAGACCCACATCTCCAAGGGGCTCGGAGTGAGGCATGCAGGAGTAGCCTCACAACACAGGGCCCATAGAATAAAAAAGCTGAGGAATCCTGCAGTGGGAACCTCCCAGCAGGCGGCCCAGAGCACCGAGTCTATGCGATCCAGGCTGCAGTGAACTCACAGCAGAGGGCCCATATCATGAAACTGTGAGCAACCCAGCCATTGGGACCTCACAGCAGAAGGCCCACATCCCCATGGGGTTGGGAACATGGCAAGAGTGTCCTCGCACCACTTAGCACGTATCAGAAAAAGTGGGTACCCAGCAGTTACGGCCTGACACTAGAGAGCCCTCATCACCGAGGGGAGGTGGCTCCCAGCAGGCTCCAACTGCCACAAGAGGGCCGATGTCGCCAAGGCGGGGTGTGCCAGCCAGTCAGTAGTGACCTCACAGCAGAGGGCCCACCTCACAGAAGGGTGAGGAACCCAGCCAGGATCAGACTCACACCAGAGGGCCCACATCACCAAGGGGATAGAAACCAGGCAGGAGTGTCCTCACACCAGTGGGGCCACATCATCGAAAGGTGAGGGACCCAGCACACGTGGCCTCTAACCAGAGGACACACATCACCAAGGGGCTGAGAGTGAGTCAGGCAGGAGGAGTCTCCAAACAGAGGGCCCATAGAAGAAAAAAGGTGAGGAATCCCGCAGTTGGAACCTCCCCGCAGGCGGCCAGGAGCAGCGAGGCTATGGGATCCAGGCCGGAGTGAACTCACACCAGAGGGCCCTCATCATGAAACTGAGCCACCCACCGTTGGGACCTCAGAGCAGAAGGCCCATATTCCCATGGGGTTGGAAACCTGGCAGGAGTGTACTCACACCACAGGGCGCACATCAGAAAATTTTGGGAGCCCAGGAGTTAGAGCCTGACGCCAGAGGGCCCTCATTACCGAGGGGAGGAGACTCCCAGCAGGCACCAACTCCCAACTGAGGGCCCACGTCGCCAAGGTGACGTGTGCCAGTCAGGCAGGAGTGACCTCACAGCAGAGGGCCTACCTCACAGAAGGGTGAGGAAACCAGCCAGGATAAGACTCTCACCAGAGAGCCCACATCACCAAGAGGACCGGAACAAGGCAGGAGTGTCCTCACACCAGTGTGGCCACATTATAGAAAGGTGACGAACCCAGCACATGTGGCCTAAACCAGAGGACCCACATTTCCAAGGTGCTCCGAGTGAGGCAGGCAGGAGTAGCCTAACAACACAGGGCCCACAGAATAAAAAATGTGAGGAATCCAGCAGTTGGAACCCCCCAGCAGGTGGCCCAGAGTACGGAGTCTATGGGATCCAGGCCACAGTGAACTCACAGCAGAGGGCTCACATCATGATACTGTGAGCAACCCAGCTGGTGGGACCTCAGAGCAGAAGGCCCACATCCCCATGGGGATGGGAACGTGGCAGGAGTGTACTCGCACGACAGGGCACATATCAGAAAATTTTGGGAGCCCATGAGTTAGGGCCTGACGCCAGAGGGCCCTCATTACCGAGGGGAGGAGACTCCCAGCAGGCACCAACTCCCAACTGAGGGCCCACATCGCCAAGGTGATGTGTGCCAGCCAGGCAGGAGTGACCTCACAGCAGAGGGCCCACCTCCCAGAAGGGTGAGGAATCCAGCCAGGATCAGACTCTCACCAGAGGGCCCCCATCACCAAGGGGATGGGAACCAGGCAGGAGTGTCCTCACACCAGTGGGGCCACATCAATAAAGGTGAGGAAACCGGCACATGTGGCCTCAAACCAGAGGACCTACATCACAAAAGGGCTGGGAGTGAGTCAGGAAGGAGGAGCATGAAAACACAGGACCCAAAGAATAAAAATGGTAAGGAATCCAGCAGTAGGAACCTCCCAGCAGGCGGCTCAGAGCACAGAGTCTATGGGATCTAGGCCTGAGTGAACTAACACCAGAGAGCCAACATCCTGAAACTGTGAACAACACAGGTGTTGGGACCATAGAGCAGAAGGCACATGGGGATGGGAACCTGGCAGGAGTGCCCTCACACCACTTAGCACGTATCAGAAAATGTGGGTAACCAGCAGTTAGGGCCTGATGCCAGAGGGCCTCATCACTGAGGGGAGGAGGCTCCCAGCGGGCTCCAACTGCCACCAGAGGGCCGACGTCGCCAAGGCGGGGTGTGTCAGCCAGGCAGGAGTGACCTCAGAGAAGAGGGCCCACCTCACAGAAGTGTGAGGAGCCCAACCAGGATCAGACTCTCACTGGAGGGCTCACATCACCAAGGGGATGGGAACCAGGCAGGAGTGTCCGCACACCAGTGGGGCCACATCTGCGAAAGGTGAGGAACCCAGCACATGTGGCCTCAAACCAGAGGACACACATCACCAAGGGGCTGGGAGTGAGGCAGGTGTCTGGAGGGGCACATTTAACTCTAATTTCCCACCAGGAAGAGGAATTAACCAAAGGCTCAGAGTGCCGTGCGGGATCCTGATTACGGCCTGAAGCAAACCTGCGGTTCTGTGGCCAGCTTTCAAGGAAACGAGTTAAGAAAGGAAACCACAGGCACTGTAATTCACAAACCTGCAGAGTTATAAATGACAGCTATTGGCAAAAATATATTGAAGTAAGTCTGCACAGAGGACTTGAAAACGAGGCAGAATTGCAGGAATCATATTTCAGGAGGTAGATTGGAATTGCATTTAAAGCATGTGAAAAGCGGCAGATCTTTGACAGTGATGCACTTGGACAAAAAGTGCGTATACATTTTTTCCTGAATATATTCAGGAAAAAACGCATATGCCCTTTGTGGCCAACCAAGAATTCGAGCAATGGAAATCCGCACTACAATGAACTCTCATTTCCCATTCGTCAAAAGAGCCATCTGAAAAAAGTGTAAAACCCAGAAACACAGGACAGGCCATGGAGAACAGGGAGCCTTGTTATGCTGATGGACGGGATGTAAATTGCCAACAGACACTCTGGTGATGTTTATGGTGTATGCTGAAACATCTAAAAAACAAAGCTACAGAGCCTAGGGCACTTCCACTTTTGGCCCTATAGCTTAGGAAAATTAAAATCAACAAGACACAGCCAACACAATATCCAGGGCTGCTGTGTTTACAAGAACCTTGAGTCCAGTACAAATTAAATATCCCAGAAAGAAAAAAATGGATAAAGGAGTTGTCCTACTTACGTACAACGGAATATCACTCAGCAATGAAATCAATGTCATCAGGCCTGTAGCAGCAAATTGAGTGGATTTAAGTATGATGATTCTAAGAGAAATATGTCACACAGAGAAACATAATTATCATAAGATATCACAAATAGAGGGAGTGTAAACTTGGCTACACATAAACTGAATTACAAAACCGAACAGAGTCTCACATTTAGATAAAAACTTATGCTTGCTTAAGGGGAAAGTTGAGTTGGGGTGCTGTATAAAACCAGAGATTGAAATGAGCACACATACCGTTCCATAAGCCAAATATGTAATAGACAAGACCTACTCTTTGCTCAACGAAATAGACTAATCCATGGTGTATCACCTCACACCTGTTAGAATGGGCATCATCAGAAAATCTACAAACAACAAATGCTGGAAAGGGTGCGGAGATAAGGAACCCTCTTCCACTATTGTTGGGAATGTAAATTGATGCAGTCACTGTGGAGAACATTATGGAGTTTCTTATAAAACTAAGAATAGAATTACCATATAATACAGCAATCCCACTACTGGGCATATACCCAGACAAAACCATAAAATGAAAAGAGACATTCACCGCAATGTTCATTGCATCACTATTTACAATATCCAGGTAATGGAAGCAACCTAAATGCCCACAGACAGACGAATGCATAAAGATGAGGTACATATATAAAATGGAATATTACTAAGCCATAAAACGGAATGAAATTGGGTCATTTGTAGAGACGTTGATGGATCTAGAGACTGTCATACAGAGTGAAGTAAGTCAGAAAGAGAAAAACAAATCCTGTATATAAATGCATATATGTGGAACCTAGAAAAGTTGTACAGATGAAGCGTTTTGCAAGGCAGAAATAGAGCAACAGATGTAGACAACAAACGTATGGACACCAAGGGGGGAAAGCTGTTAGGGGGGTGGTGGTGGGAGGAGTTGAGAGATTGGGATTGGCATGTATACATTTCTATGTATAAAATAGGTAACCAAAAAGAACCTGCTGTATAAAAAAATAAAATAAAATTCAAAATTACAAAAAGTAAAACAGAAAAAATATTCTTCCCTTCACATACATGTATTTATATGAATAAATTATTTCCATGCTTATATCTGTAAATACAAAAAAGAGGAATAAAATCTACCTTGAACCAAAAACGAAAAAAAGAAAAAAAAACAGAACCCACCAGTTACACAGAGGAAAACCGTATCAGGGCCCTTGCTCCAGTTGTAAACAATTCTGAAGTTGGTCAGTGGTGGGGAATCATCTCCCATTCAGCCAGCATGCCCCACGCAACAAGCGTCCTCATTGCAAAGCTGGGGGCCCGTGCCGAGGCATCTGTGAGTAAACGTGGGCCGAGCCCCAGGCCAGCTGCTGCTGAAATGTTCCCACCCTTCCCAGGTAAAACACCTGAATATGTACAAGGACTTGAAAGCCTAGAGGAAGGGCCATGGAGCCACATGAGCGACAGCATGCCAGCCGACTTGGTGCCTGCAGGCCAGACAGGATGGTCCTGGCCCTGGGTGCTCTTCTGGAAGCTTTCCATTTCCCTGCCTGAGATACCCCTCCTGTCCCGGCCCCCACTGCTTTCTTCCTTACTCACCTCTGCCCAGGGAGAAATTCCAGCGGCAGGTATGGGTGACACATGCTCTTCTTTAGCAGGTGGCATCTTGGCAACTGCTGCAGAAAGTCCAGCAGAGCCCCACTCACACTGGGCCACCCACAAAGCCGTGGCCTCTCACTCCCTCCCACCAGTCCAGCCCCGAGACTGCTGACAGGGCAGAAAATGGCGTCAGACACAGCTGCAGGTGCTCTTGCTGCCTGGAGCGGTGTTTATATTGATCTCATCCCAGGCACACCTGGGGAGGGATGGCCGGCACGGTCAGGCTTCCCAGGCCAGCCAATAATCACCCCTCAGGGGCTCACAGTTGCAGAAACTGGAACTTGCTGAATCGGCCAGGTCCAAGGAACAGGTGTGGGCTCCTGAGAGTCAGGATAGACAAGGGGCTGCAGCTCTGGCTTGTTTTCTAATTATATTATCTGGCCCATGAGTGGGAGACAACTTCAAGAAAACCCTCTCCTAATGAGAAGTACCCAGGAGTCAGGGAGAGCAGGGGTGGGTGGTGGGTGGAGACAGAGGCCTGGTGCCCCGGGTGCAGTGGAAATCTCTGGAAGACCAGGTGGAGGGAGGCCACACAGAGTGATGCCCAGGGTCACAGACCTGTCGGAGCTGCTGTTTGTTAGTTCAAGTCCTGCTCTGAGGTGCTCTGTGTCAGATCTGAGTGACAGGTGAGCTGGGAGTGCTCTGCAATGAGGGCGATGTGCATGGCTCCTGTGTGCCCAGCCCTGCCACGGTACCTGAAAGGGTAGCTCTGTATCCTGGGAGGGGCCTGACCACGAGAGCCCCATGGGCTGCAGGGGAACCTGCCCAGGGAGCCCCATATCCTGGGAGGGGCCTGAACACGAGAGCCCCGTGGGCTGGGGTGGGGGTGGGGTACCTGCCCAGGTGAGCTCCATATCCTGGGATTGGCCTGACCTCGAGAGCCCCATGGGCTGCTGGAGTCTTGGTAAAAGATGTCAGAACAGTCAGTGAAGCCACCGAGGATATACCTCCAGTAGTTCCTAAACCCTACACCCTGCTGGTCATTCTACTAACCACCAGGACATGGTATTCTGTATTAGTCTTCAATGAAGCCTTCTTTTGTATTCTATTAGTCCCAGAGTCACAAGAAATTTTGGCTTGTGAGTGGCAGGACTCAACATACATCTAAAACAATACTTCCGGGCCGTCTTGCCCCAAGGGTTCAAAAATTCCCACACCATCTTTGGGGAAAGCTCAGCTAAAGACCTAAAAGTTCTACCTCTGGAAAAGGAAACACTCCTTCAATATGCAGACGACATTCTGATCGCCAGCCCTACTAAGGAGACCTCTGAACTACCAAGCCAATAAAGGATACAAGTTGTCCAAGAAAAAGCTCAAATATCACAGACTATGGTGACCTGCGTGGGCTGCATTCTCACAGAAGGTCGGAGAAGCCCAACCCAGGAAAGGGAAGAAACAATTTACAGCCTTACCCATTTCTAAAACTAGAAGACAGCTTAGGGGTTCCTGGGGAGGCCAGGGTTTGCTGCTTCTGGATCCCTAACTACAGTCTACTAGCTGGGCCTCTATATGAAACACTGAAAGAAAAAGATGATGATCCTTTTGAATAGAATCCAGAAGTGGCCTTTCAAGAATGGAAAGAGCAGTCAATTCAGACCCTTGCCCTGGAACTCCCTAATTTAGCTAAACCCTTTGACCTTTACATTCCTAGTGAAATTTGAATGGCCATTGGAGTATTAGTGCAAAACCTGGGACCACTTGAAATGGAACAATGCAAGAATGCCATCCAGGTAGGATAAACTACGGTCACCAAGGGGCTTGGCCCACCGCCACATCTGGCCAAGATACTGGCAGTATCTGAAAACCTGGAAATCAGCAGCCCAAAAGGCCACCTCCCTCCTAAGGGAAAAGGACCCCACGTGGTGATCCTAACCCCCAACCATGCCCTGAAGTTGCAGGGTTTGCTCCGTGGGCACACTGACCTTGAGTGAGGAGGTCCTCCAACTCCAACCTCCAGAGAGATAACTGGGGCAAAGGGGCACCATGACGACTCGTGTGACCATCACTTGACCTGGAGTTTCTCTCATAAAACAACAAGAGTGTGTCCCAAAAGAGTAGACTACTGCTTGCAGGACTTACTGCACCCAGAGGGGAGGTAATAATCTTGGCAGGGGAACCGTATATCACGCTGTCACCATAGAAAAGCCTACAGACACTGTGATGATGGTGGCCAATAAGACCGGCTGGACTCCTGTTTACTTCAAAAGGCTGTTGACTCAGTGGCCATCATGGTCCTTCATCACCACTGACCCTGGACTGTCTGGGAGTTGAGCAGTCAGGGTGCTGACACCTGGTGCTGTTTTTACGTTAATTCAGGGGCCTAACTGAAGAAAGCACAGACTACTGGTCAGAGCATCTAGGCTGGCAGAAACGGTCAGCCTAAGGTGGCCGAACAAATGTGGGGCGGGGTGAAACTGGACCTCACAGTGTCACTGCACATCTCCTTCCTGGACCCTTAAAGGTCATTAGAATCTATAACACTACCAATACTTGTGCTCAGGCGGACGAGCAGGGAGGCAGGAGGCCTGCGGACAATCAACGTCACCTGGAGGCTGCTGGGGAGAAGTTCTGACCCTCGCCCACGGGTATGAGGGCTCCTAACTCAGCACTCAGCAGTTACAGATGAAGGGTCTGCACCCTCAGCACTCTAAGAATGAGGAAGGGGACAAAATGCAGAAGAGGGGTTTGTCCCAGGCAAAGCCCATTAAAAATCCCTGGGAGATAAAAATAGAATCTGGGCAATAAAATAAAGTCTAACCTTTTTTATCCTTTGTGCTTTGTCTAATTTCACGTGCTCCTAGGGTCCCGCATACAGAGGTTCAACAGCCGGCACTTCAGACCAGATTTCCTAGTGCAGAATAGATGGGTCGACACCTCAGCTCCTGGGGCACGGTGCAGACTCCGCGATATAGAGCCTGAGCTGCAGCCAACCGGGCCCTCGAGAGCTCCGCCCCCTCCCTCCCACTGACTCTGACAGGATCTCTACACAGCAGCCCAGCCCACAGCCCACGGGGTAGCACATGCTCTCACCTCTGCATTCTCTGATCAAAATATAAAGTTTCCTTTGCTTCTGAACCAAACTCAGTCTCGATCTGTTGGCTCCAATGACACTGGGCAGGGGGACACTTGTTGGGGTCCACTCTGGAGGATCAGTAACAGAAATTGAGAACATTGTAACTTCAGTGAACAGATGTGTGAGCCAAACTGTAATTAACATAGAACAGTGTATAAGGCTCGGGTAAAATAAGATGTTTCTAACACTTCCATTTGATATTTCCATCACTTTATTATAAGCAAGTTCAGTGAAAGGTTTGTCTTATTTGTCAGGTCAATACTAGAGAAACGAAGTGATTTCTTTCCAAGGATGTACATCTAATAATCTTGGTTAAAGATTCAATCTTGTTTTAAATGCTTTTCCATTGAAAATGATACCTCTCTTTCAGCTCCCCCATTTCTGAGAAGTATAAAATCTTATAATTTATTATTACCAAAGGAGAAAGGTGGGAGGAGGGATAAATTAACAGTTTGGGATTAACACATACACACTGCTATGTATAAAATCGATCATCAACAAGGAACTACTGTACAGCACAGGGAACTACACTCAATATTTTGCAATAACCTATAAGGGGAAATAATCTGAAAAAAGAATAGATATTTTTATTGACATCATCTATTAATGACAGTTAAAATGGAACCTAAGGGAAGCCGGTGGTGAGTGCTTCTGACCCTGAAGACGTCAATCATCTAAAGTTTGGACTCTGCCTACTTCCCAAGGCCCTTAATGAACATATGTGTAGCCGTAGCTTAAAAAATTCCCCAGTTTGGGTTGTGGAGAGACAGTGATTTTGAAAAAGCCCTGGTGTTCTCCTCACATGAATGGGACACTTCCTACAGCTAAAATATGCCTGTCACACCCAGAAGATGGTATACCGTCTGATCGGGAAGAGTTTGGAAAAGGCATCTCATCTCCTCATCTCCTGGTGCTCGGGTTCACCCCTCCAGCGTCTTTACGAACAGTCTCCCCACTTGGAGATGTCAGCACTGTCAACATCCTGTTGCATACAGTTTGGAATTTGTCCAGAGGATGAAGCAGAAGGAGGAGGAACAATGAGAGACAAGTCCTAGGTGTTCGGACAGGCACATGTCACTCTAATTTCCAATCAGGAAGACGAATTGACTAACAGCTAGGGTTGCCCATGGAAACAGAATAGGGCTTGAGGAAATCCCGCTGTTTTGTGGCCAGTTCCCATAAACACAAGTTGAAAAATGGAACTCAGGGTCGCTAAAATTCACGAAACTGCAGAGTTGAAAATATCTCTCACTGAAAAATGTCTTGAGGAAAGTCAGAGAAAAGGACTTGTAAGCAACGGAGAATGGCAGGAAAGGGATTGGAAGAGGTAGAAAGGACTCGCTATTAAGCACAAGAAAAGGGGCTGAACATTGCCAACATTGCAGTTGGCCAAAAAGGGTGTATGCGTCTTTTTCTGTATATATTCAAGAAAAGGGCATACACTTTTTTAACCAACCAAACAGGTGGGCACTGGAAATCAGTACTACAAAACATATCACTTCGCATCAGTCAGAAGAGCCTTCTTCATAAACTGTAAACACCAGAAATGCAGGACAGGGCAAGGAGAAAAGGGAGCCCTGTGAGGCTTATAGTGGAAATGTATATTGCCAATGGTCACTCTTGAGAAGTGTATTGTGTTTACTAAAGCATCTAAAAAATGAGCTACAGAGCACAGGGCACTTGCACTCATGGACGTATATCTTGGGAAAGACAAAAATGGAGAGGACACAGGCACCCCAATGTTTACCGCCTCTCTGTTTCAAAGATCCTCGACTAGGATATAATTTATATGTCTCTGGAGGGAAAAAATGGATAGAGGTGTGGCACTTATGTAGAGTGGAATATTACTCAGCCTGAAAATCAGTGAAATATGGCCAGTTGTAACAACCCCAGAGTAGTTACGTATGATCATTCAAAGTCACATAATTCAAAAAGAAAAAGACATACGATATTACTAATACATGGAATGTAAACGTGGCTACAAATGACCTGAATTACAAAACAGAATGGGGTCTCAAATTTAGAAGACCAACTTATGTTTGCTTAAGGAAAAAGGTGAGTTGGGGAGCTGCATAAAACCAGAGATTGAAATTAGCACAGATACCGTTCCATAAGCCAAATATGTAATAGAAAAAACCTACTCCCTGGTCAACGAAATGGACTCAACACGCCATATTCAACACCTACGAATACACCTGACTAGTAAGAATCTTCAAACTCATGGATTTATATGTCTCCGTAAGAGAATCAAGCGTGAGTACAGCGGCATGAAAGCAGCAGTGAAAATGCGATAAATCCCATTATCAAAATGAATTAAAAAAACAAAACACAAGGACAGTGAAATAGAGAGCAATTCTTAAATAATTCATTCAGGGCTTGTGATGCAACCTGGATTTACCACATCTACACCCAGAGCTGAGTGAGACATAAGGTTGGGCACTTCGGGCTGATAGCATTGGTGAGGTTCGATGAGCAAATGCAGACCCTTTGAAGTCATACTGCATGGTACCCATTCCATGGGTGCCAACTCTCCAGGTTTAAGGGATTCTTTCTTCAGCTAAAACATGCATGGGAAACCCACAGTATGGTGCACCGTGTGACCAGGAAAGGTTTTCAAATGCATCTCAGTTTTCGTCCCCTTTTACTCGGGTTCACCATTCCAGACCCTTTACTAACACTCTCCGCACTTGGAGAGACAGTGCCTTTAAACTCCTGTTTGGCACAGTTTGCCATTTCTGCGCAAGATGAACAGGAATAGGGAAAACCAATGAGAGACTAGCTGTAGGTTTCTGCATGGGCAAATTTAACGTTCATTTCCCACAAGGAAGAGGAATTAACCAAAGCCTCAGCAAACAGTGCCGGAACCAGATTAGGGCCTGAAGCAATCCTGCGGGTTTGCGGCCAGCTCACAAGAAAGCGAGTTGAAGAAATGACCACAGGGGCACTGTAATTCACAAGGCTGCAGAGTTATAAATGACAGCTATCGTCCAAAAATATATTGAAGGAAGGCTGCGAAGAGGAATTTTAAGCGGGACAGAATTGGAGGAAAACGATTTCAGGGAGTAGACTGGAATTGCATTTAAACCAAAGGAACAGAGGCAGAACGTCGACAATGATACACTTGGCCAAAAAGGGCGTATGCGTTTTTTTCTGAATATATTCAGGAAAAAACGCATACGCCCTTTTTGGCCAACCAAGCAAGCATGTTAAAGATATCTGCACTACAATGAAGTCTCACTGCCCCCCGGTCAAAAGGGCCATCTGAAAAAAGTGTAAAATCCAGAAAGGCAGCACAGGCCATGGAGAACACGGAGCCTTGTTATGCTGATGGGCGGGATGTAAATTGCCCACAGCCACTCTAGAGAAGTGTATGGTGTTTCCTCAAACACCTAAAAAGAAAGCAACGGAGCCTACAGCACTTCCACTTATGGTCCTATAGCTTAGGGAAATTAAAATCAAAAACACACAGCCACCCCAAAGTGTCGGACGGCTCTGTTTACAAGAACCTCGTCTACGGTACAAGTTAAATATCCCAGAATGTGAAAAATGGATAAAGAAGATGTGGTACGTACGTACAAAGGAATATCATTCAGCAATGAAATCTATGTCATCAGGCCCGTCGCGGCATAATGAGTGGATTCAGGTACGATGATTCTAAGTGAAATAAGTCACACAGAAAATGAAACATCATAAGATATCACTAATACACGGAATGTAAACTTGGCTACAAATGAACTGAAGTACAGAACAGAACAGGGTCTCAAATATAGAAAACCAACTTATGCTTGCTTAAGGGGAAAGGTGATTTGGGGTGCTGCATTAAAGCAGAGATAGAAATTAGCACAGATACCTTTCCAAAAGCCAAATATGTAATAGTCAAGACCTACCATTTACTCAACGAAATGGACTAAACACCCCATAGTCAACGCCTAAGAATACACCTGAGTAGTAAGAATCTTGAAACCCATGGACTCATATGTCTCCGTAAGAGAATGAAGCGTGTGTACAGCGGCATGAATGCAGTAGAGAAAATCCGATAAATCCCATTGTCAAAATGAATTACAAAAACAAAACACAAGGACAGTGAAATAGAGAGCAATTCTTAAATAATTCATTCAGGGCTTGTGATGCAACCCGGATTTACCACCTCTACACCCAGAGCTGAGTGAGACATAAGGTTGGGCACTTCGGGCTGATAGCACTGGTGAGGTTCGATGAGCAAATGCAGACCCTTTGAAGTAATACTGCATGGTACCCATTCCATGGGTCCCAACTCTCCAGGTTTAAGGGATTCTTCCTTCAGTTAAAACATGCATGGGAAACCCAAAGTATGGTGCACCGTGTGACAGGCAAAGGTTTTCAAATGCATCTCAGTTTTCGTCCCCTTTTACTTGGGTTCACCATTCCAGACCCTTTACTAACACTCTCCCCACTTGGAGAGTCAGTGCCTTTAAGCTCCTTTGGGCACAGTTTGCAATTTCTGCGCAAGATGAACAGGAATAGGGAGAACCAATGAGAGACTAGCTGTAGGTGTCTGCACAGGCAAATTTAACGCTCATTTCCCACCAGGAAGAGGAATTTACCAAAGGCTCAGCATGCCGTGCCGGAACCAGATTAGGGCCTGAAGCAATCCTGCGGGTTTGCGGCCAGCTCACAAGATAGCGAGTTGAAGAAAGGAGCTCAGGGGCACTGTAACTCACAAACCTGCAGAGTTATAAATGACAGCTATCGTCCAAAAATATATTGAAGGAAGTCTGCAAAGACGACTTGTAAGCAGGACAGATTTGCAGGAAAACGATTTCTGGGGTAGACGGGAATTGCTTTTAAAGCATAGGAAAAGAGGCAGAACGTCGACAATGATGCTCTTGGCCAAAAAGGGCGTATGCGTTTTTTCCTGAATATATTCAGGAAAAAACGCATACGCCCTTTTTGGCCAACCAAGCAAGCATGTTAAAGAAATCTGCACTACAATGAAGTCTCACTGCCCCCCGGTCAAAAGGGCCATCTGAAAAAAGTGTAAAATCCAGAAAGGCAGCACAGGCCATGGAGAACAGGGAGCCTTGTTATGCTGATGGGCGGGATGTAAATTGCCAACAGCCACTCTGGAGAAGTGTATGGTGTTTCCCGGAACACCGAAAAAACAAAGCTACGGAGCCGACGGCACTTCCACTTATGGTCCTATAGCTTAGGGAAATTAAAATCAAAAACACACAGCCACCCCAAAGTGTCGGACGGCTCTGTTTACAAGAACCTCGTCTACGGTACAAGTTAAATATCCCAGAATGTGAAAAATGGATAAAGAAGTTGTGGTACGTACGTACAATGGAATATCACTCAGCAATGAAATCTATGTCATCAGGCCCGTCGCGGCATAATGAGTGGATTCAGGTACGATGATTCTAAGTGAAATAAGTCACACAGAAAATGAAACATCATAAGATATCACTACTACACGGAATGTAAACTTGGCTACACATGAACTGAATTACAAAACAGAACAGGGTCTCAAATTTAGAAAACCAACTTATGCTTGCTTAAGGGGAAAGGTGAGTTGGGGTGCTGCATAAAACCAGAGATAGAAATTAGCACAGATACCTTTCCATAAGCCAAATATGTAATAGTCAAGACCTACCCCTTGCTCAACGAAATGGACTAAACACCCCATATTCAACGCCTAGGAATACACCTGACTAGTAAGAATCTTCAAACCCATGGATTTATATGTCTCCGTAAGAGAATGAAGCGTGTGTACAGCGGCATGAATGCAGCAGAGAAAATCCGATAAATCCCATTATCAAAATGAATTACACAAACAAAACCCAAGGACAGTGAAATAGAGAGCAATTCTTAAATAATTCATTCAGGGCTTGTGATGCAACCTGGATTTACCACATCTACACCCAGAGCTGAGTGAGACATAAGGTTGGGCACTTCGTGCTGATAGCATTGGTGAGGTTCGATGAGCAAATGCAGACCCTTTGAAGTCATACAGCATGGTACCCTTTCCATGGGTCCCAACTCTCCAAGTTTAAGGGATTCTTCCTTCAGCTAAAACATGCATGGGAAACCCACAGTATGGTGCACCGTGTGACTGGCAAACGTTTTCAAATGCATCTCAGTTTTCGTCCCCTTTTACTCGGGTTCACCATTCCAGACCCTTTACGAACACTCTCCCCACTTGGAGAGTCAGTGCCTTTAACCTCCTGTTGGGCACAGTTTGCAATTTCTGCGCAAGATGAAAAGGAATAGGGAGAACCAATGAGAGACTAGCTCTAGGTGTCTGCACGGGCAAATTTAACGCTCATTTCCCACCAGGAAGAAGAATTAACTAAAGGCTCAGCATGCCGTGCCGGAAACAGATTAGGGCCTGAGGCAATACTGTGAGTTTGCGGCCAGCTCACAAGATAGCGAGTTGAAGAAATGAGCTCAGGGGCACTGTAACTCACAAACCTGCAGAGTTATAAATGACAGCTATCGTCCAAAAATATATTGAAGGAAGGCTGCGATGACGACTTGTAAGTGGGGCCGAATTGCAGGAAAACGATTTCAGGGGGTAGACGGGAATTGCTTTTAAAGCATAGGAAAAGAGGCAGAACGTCCACAATGATGCTCTTGGCCAAAAAGGGCGTATGCGTTTTTTCCTGAATATATTCAGGAAAAAACGCATACGCCCTTTTTGGCCAACCAAGCAAGCATGTTAAAGAAATCTGCACTACAATGAAGTCTCACTGCCCCCGGGTCAAAAGGGCCATCTGAAAAAAGTGTAAAATCCAGAAAGGCAGCACAGGCCATGGAGAACAGGGAGCCTTGTTATGCTGATGGGCGGGATGTAAATTGCCAACAGCCACTCTGGAGACGTGTATGGTGTTTCCCGGCACACCGAAAAAACAAAGCTACGGAGCCTACGGCACTTCCACTTATGGTCCTATAGCTTAGGGAAATTAAAATCAAAAACACACAGCCACCCCAAAGTGTCGGACGGCTCTGTTTACAAGAACCTCGTCTACGGTACAAGTTAAATATCCCAGAATGTGAAAAATGGATAAAGAAGTTGTGGTACGTACGTACAATGGAATATCACTCAGCAATGAAATCTATGTCATCAGGCCCGTCGCGGCATAATGAGTGGATTCAGGTACGATGATTCTAAGTGAAATAAGTCACACAGAAAATGAAACATCATAAGATATCACTAATACACGGAATGTAAACTTGGCTACACATGAACTGAATTACAAAACAGAACAGGGTCTCAAATTTCGAAAACCAACTTATGCTTGCTTAAGGGGAAAGGTGAGTTGGGGTGCTGCATAAAACCAGAGATAGAAATTAGCACAGATACCTTTCCATAAGCCAAATATGTAATAGTCAAGACCTACCCCTTGCTCAACGAAATGGACTAAACACCCCATATTCAACGCCTAGGAATACACCTGACTAGTAAGAATCTTCAAACCCATGGATTTATATGTCTCCGTAAGAGAATGAAGCGTGTGTACAGCGGCATGAATGCAGCAGAGAAAATCCGATAAATCCCATTATCAAAATGAAATACACAAACAAACCCAAGGACAGTGAAATAGAGAGCAATTCTTAAATAATTCATTCAGGGCTTGTGATGCAACCTGGATTTACCACATCTACACCCAGAGCTGAGTGAGACATAAGGTTGGGCACTTCGGGCTGATAGCATTGGTGAGGTTCGATGAGCAAATGCAGACCCTTTGAAGTCATACAGCATGGTACCCATTCCATGGGTCCCAACTCTCCAAGTTTAAGGGATTCTTCCTTCAGCTAAAACATGCATGGGAAACCCACAGTATGGTGCACCGTGTGACTGGCAAACGTTTTCAAATGCATCTCAGTTTTCGTCCCCTTTTACTCGGGTTCACCATCCCAGACCCTTTACGAACACTCTCCCCACTTGGAGAGACAGTGCCTTTAACCTCTTGTTGGGCACAGTTTGCAATTTCTGCGCAAGATGAAAAGGAATATGGAGAACGAATGAGAGACTAGCTCTAGGTGTCTGCACGGGCAAATTTAACGCTCATTTCCCACCAGGAAGAGGAATTAACCAAAGGCTCAGCATGCAGTGCAAGAACCAGATTAGGGCCTGAGGCAATCCTGTGGGTTTGCGGCCAGCTCACAAGATAGCGAGTTGAAGAAATGAGCTCAGGGGTACTGTAACTCACAAATCTGCAGAGTTATAAATGACAGCTATCGTCCAAAAATATATTGAAGGAAGTCTACGAAGACGACTTGTAAGTGGGGCAGAATTGCAGGAAAACGATTTCAGGGGGTACACGGGAATTGCATTTAAAGCATAGGAAAAGAGGCAGAACGTCGACAATGATGCTCTTGGCCAAAAAGGGCGTATGCGTTTTTTCCTGAATATATTCAGGAAAAAACGCATACGCCCTTTTTGGCCAACCAAGCAAGCATGTTAAAGAAATCTGCACTACAATGAAGTCTCACTGCCCCCCGGTCAAAAGGGCCATCTGAAAAAAGTGTAAAATCCAGAAAGGCAGCACAGGCCATGGAGAACAGGGAGCCTTGTTATGCTGATGGGCGGGATGTAAATTGCCAACAGCCACTCTGGAGAAGTGTATGGTGTTTCCCGGAACACCGAAAAAACAAAGCTACGGAGCCTACGGCACTTCCACTTATGGTCCTATAGCTTAGGGAAATTAAAATCAAAAACACACAGCCACCCCAAAGTGTCGGACGGCTCTGTTTACAAGAACCTCGTCTACGGTACAAGTTAAATATCCCAGAATGTGAAAAATGGATAAAGAAGTTGTGGTACGTACGTACAATGGAATATCACTCAGCAATGAAATCTATGTCATCAGGCCCGTAGCGGCATAATGAGTGGATTCAGGTACGATGATTCTAAGTGAAATAAGTCACACAGAAAATGAAACATCATAAGATATCACTAATACACGGAATGTAAACTTGGCTACACATGAACTGAATTACAAAACAGAACAGGGTCTCAAATTTAGAAAACCAACTTATGCTTGCTTAAGGGGAAAGGTGAGTTGGGGTGCTGCATAAAACCAGAGATAGAAATTAGCACAGATACCTTTCCATAAGCCAAATATGTAATAGTCAAGACCTACCCCTTGCTCAAAGAAATGGACTAAACACCCCATATTCAACGCCTAGGAATCCACCTGACTAGTAAGAATCTTCAAACCCATGGATTTATAGGTCTCCGTAAGAGAATGAAGCGTGTGTACAGCGGCATGAATGCAGCAGAGAAAATCCGATAAATCCCATTATCAAAATGAATTACACAAACAAAACCCAAGGACAGTGAAATAGAGAGCAATTCTTAAATAATTCATTCAGGGCTTGTGATGCAACCTGGATTTACCACATCTACACCCAGAGCTGAGTGAGACATAAGGTTGGGCACTTCGTGCTGATAGAATTGGTGAGGTTCGATGAGCAAATGCAGACCCTTTGAAGTCATACAGCATGGTACCCTTTCCATGGGTCCCAACTCTCCAAGTTTAAGGGATTCTTCCTTCAGCTAAAACATGCATGGGAAACCCACAGTATGGTGCACCGTGTGACTGGCAAACGTTTTCAAATGCATCTCAGTTTTCGTCCCCTTTTACTCGGGTTCACCATTCCAGACCCTTTACTAACACTCTCCCCACTTGGAGAGTCAGTGCCTTTAATCTCCTGTTGGGCACAGTTTGCAATTTCTGCGCAAGATGAAAAGGAATAGGGAGAACCAATGAGAGACTAGCTCTAGATGTCTGCACGGGCAAATTTAACGCTCATTTCCCACCAGGAAGAAGAATTAACCAAAGGCTCAGCATGCCGTGCCGGAAACAGATTAGGGCCTGAGGCAATACTGTGGGTTTGCGGCCAGCTCACAAGATAGCGAGTTGAAGAAATGAGCTCAGGGGCACTGTAACTCACAAACCTGCATAGTTATAAATGACAGCTATCGTCCAAAAATATATTGAAGGAAGGCTGCGAAGACGACTTGTAAGTGGGGCCGAATTGCAGGAAAACGATTTCAGGGGGTAGACGGGAATTGCTTTTAAAGCATAGGAAAAGAGGCAGAACGTCGACAATGATGCTCTTGGCCAAAAAGGGCGTATGCGTTTTTTCCTGAATATATTCAGGGAAAAACGCATACGCGCTTTTTGGCGAACCAAGCAAGCATGTTAAAGAAATCTGCACTACAATGAAGTCTCACTGCCCCCCGATCAAAAGGGCCATCTGAAAAAAGTGTAAAATCCTGAAAGGCAGCACAGGCCATGGAGAACAGGGAGCCTTGTTATGCTGATGGGCGGGATGTAAATTGCCAACAGCCACTCTGGAAAAGTGTATGGTGTTTCCCGGAACACCGAAAAAACAAAGCTACGGAGCCTACGGCACTTCCACTTATGGTCCTATAGCTTAGGAAAATTAAAATCAAAAACACACAGCCACCCAAAAGGCTCGGGCGGCTCTGTTTACAAGAACCTCGTCTACAGTACAAGTTAAATATCCCAGAATGTGAAAAATGGATAAACAATTTGTGGTATGTACGTACAATGGAATATCACTCAGCAATGAAATCTATGTCATCAGGCCCGTCGCGGCATAATGAGTGGATTCAGGTACGATGATTCTAAGTGAAATAAGTCACACAGAAAATGAAACATCATAAGATATCACTACTACACGGAATGTAAACTTGGCTACACATGAACTGAATTACAAAACAGAACAGGGTCTCAAATTTAGAAAACCAACTTATGCTTGCTTAAGGGGAAAGGTGAGTTGGGGTGCTGCATAAAACCAGAGATAGAAATTAGCACAGATACCTTTCCATAAGCCAAATATGTAATAGTCAAGACCTACCCCTTGCTCAACGAAATGGACTAAACACCCCATATTCAACGCCTAGGAATCCACCTGACTAGTAAGAATCTTCAAACCCATGGATTTATATGTCTCCGTAAGAGAATGAAGCGTGTGTACAGCGGCATGAATGCAGCAGAGAAAATCCGATAAATCCCATTATCAAAATGAATTACACAAACAAAACCCAAGGACAGTGAAATAGAGAGCAATTCTTAAATAATTCATTCAGGGCTTGTGATGCAACCTGGATTTACCACATCTACACCCAGAGTTGAGTGAGACATAAGGTTGGGCACTTCGGGCTGATAGCATTGGTGAGGTTCGATGAGCAAATGCAGACCCTTTGAAGTCATACAGCATGGTACCCATTCCATGGGTCCCAACTCTCCAAGTTTAAGGGATTCTTCCTTCAGCTAAAACATGCATGGGAAACCCACAGTATGGTGCACCGTGTGACTGGCAAACGTTTTCAAATGCATCTCAGTTTTCGTCCCCTTTTACTCGGGTTCACCATTCCAGACCCTTTACGAACACTCTCCCCACTTGGAGAGTCAGTGCCTTTAACCTCCTGTTGGGCACAGTTTGCAATTTCTGCGCAAGATGAAAAGGAATAGGGAGAACCAATGAGAGACTAGCTCTAGGTGTCTGCACGGGCAAATTTAACGCTCATTTCCCACCAGGAAAAAGAATTAACCAAAGGCACAGCATGCCGTGCGGGAACCAGATTAGGGCCTGAGGCAATATTGTGGGTTTGCGGCCAGCTCACAAGATAGCGAGTTGAAGAAATGAGCTCAGGGGCACTGTAACTCACAAACCTGCAGAGTTATAAATGACAGCTATCGTCCAAAAATTTATTGAAGGAAGGCTGCGAAGACGACTTGTAAGTGGGGCCGAATTGCAGGAAAACTATTTCAGGGGGTAGACGGGAATTGCTTTTAAAGCATAGGAAAAGAGGCAGAACGTCGACAATGATGCTCTTGGCCAAAAAGGGCGTATGCGTTTTTTCCTGAATATATTCAGGAAAAAACGCATACGCCCTTTTTGGCCAACCAAGCAAGCATGTTAAAGAAATCTGCACTACAATGAAGTCTAACTGCCCCCCGGTCAAAAGGGCCATCTGAAAAAAGTGTAAAATCCAGAAAGGCAGCACAGGCCATGGAGAACCGGGAGCCTTGTTATGCTGATGGGCGGGATGTAAATTGCCAACAGCCACTCTGGAGAAGTGTATGGTGTTTCCCGGAACACCGAAAAAACAAAGCTACGGAGCCTACGGCACTTCCACTTAAGGTCCTATAGCTTAGGGAAATTTAAATCAAAAACACACAGCCACCCCAAAGTGTCGGACGGCTCTGTTTACAAGAACCTCGTCTACGGTACAAGTTAAATATCCCAGAATGTGAAAAATGGATAAAGAAGTTGTGGTACGTACGTACAATGGAATATCACTCAGCAATGAAATCTATGTCATCAGGCCCGTCGCGGCATAATGAGTGGATTCAGGTACGATGATTCTAAGTGAAATAAGTCACACAGAAAATGAAACATCATAAGATATCACTAATACACGGAATGTAAACTTGGCTACACATGAACTGAATTACAAAACAGAACAGGGTCTCAAATTTCGAAAACCAACTTATGCTTGCTTAAGGGGAAAGGTGAGTTGGGGTGCTGCATAAAACCAGAGATAGAAATTAGCACAGATACCTTTCCATAAGCCAAATATGTAATAGTCAAGACCTACCCCTTGCTCAACGAAATGGACTAAACACCCCATATTCAACGCCTAGGAATACACCTGACTAGTAAGAATCTTCAAACCCATGGATTTATATGTCTCCGTAAGAGAATGAAGCGTGTGTACAGCGGCATGAATGCAGCAGAGAAAATCCGATAAATCCCATTATCAAAATGAATTACACAAACAAAACCCAAGGACAGTGAAATAGAGAGCAATTCTTAAATAATTCATTCAGGGCTTGTGATGCAACCCGGATTTACCACATCTACACCCAGAGCTGAGTGAGACATAAGGTTGGGCACTTCGGGCTGATAGCATTGGTGAGGTTCGATGAGCAAATGCAGACCCTTTGAAGTCATACAGCATGGTACCCATTCCATGGGTCCCAACTCTCCAAGTTTAAGGGATTCTTCCTTCAGCTAAAACATGCATGGGAAACCCACAGTATGGTGCACCGTGTGACTGGCAAACGTTTTCAAATGCATCTCAGTTTTCGTCCCCTTTTACTCGGGTTCACCATTCCAGACCCTTTACGAACACTCTCCCCACTTGAAGAGTCAGTGCCTTTAACCTCCTGTTGGGCACAGTTTGCAATTTCTGCGCAAGATGAAAAGGAATAGGGAGAACGAATGAGAGACTAGCTCTAGGTGTCTGCACGGGGAAATTTAACGCTCATTTCCCACCAGGAAGAGGAATTAACCAAAGGCTCAGCATGCCGTGCCGGAACCAGATTATGGCCTGAAGCAATCCTGTGGGTTTGCCGCCAGCTCACAAGATAGCGAGTTGAAGAAAGGAGCTCAGGGGCACTGTAACTCACAAACCTGCAGAGTTATAAATGACAGCTATCGTCCAAAAATATATTGAAGGAAGGCTGCGAAGACGACTTGTAAGCGGGACAGATTTGCGGGAAAACGATTTCAGGGGGTGGACGGGAATTGCATTTAAAGCATAGGAAAAGAGGCAGAACGTCGACAATGATGCTCTTGGCCAA
This sequence comes from Delphinapterus leucas, assembly GCF_059928025.1. Lineage (NCBI taxonomy): Eukaryota > Metazoa > Chordata > Mammalia > Artiodactyla > Monodontidae > Delphinapterus > Delphinapterus leucas. Next base: position 4,079,837 of record NW_028322236.1, on the reverse strand, counting down.
AAAGGGCGTATGCGTTTTTTCCTGGTAAAACGTTTTTCAGGAAAAAACGCATACGCCCTTTTTGGCCAACCAAGCAAGCATGTTAAAGAAATCTGCACTACAATGAAGTCTCACTGCCCCCCTGTCAAAAGGGCCATCTGAAAAAAGTGTAAAATCCAGAAAGGCAGCACAGGCCATGGAGAACAGGGAGCCTTGTCATGCTGATGGGCGGGATGTAAATTGCCAACAGCCACTCTGGAGAAGTGTATGGTGTTTCCCGGAACACCGAGAAAACAAAGCTACGGAGCCTACGGCACTTCCACTTATGGTCCTATAGCTTAGGGAAATTTAAATCAAAAACACAGCCACCCCAAAGTGTCGGACGGCTCTGTTTACAAGAACCTCGTCTACGGTACAAGTTAAATATCCCAGAATGTGAAAAATGGATAAAGAAGTTGTGGTACGTACGTACAATGGAATATCACTCAGCAATGAAATCTATGTCATCAGGCCCGTCGCGGCATAATGAGTGGATTCAGGTACGATGATTCTAAGTGAAATAAGTCACACAGAAAATGAAACATCATAAGATATCACTACTACACGGAATGTAAACTTGGCTACACATGAACTGAATTACAAAACAGAACAGGGTCTCAAATTTCGAAAACCAACTTATGCTTGCTTAAGGGGAAAGGTGAGTTGGGGTGCTGCATAAAACCAGAGATAGAAATTAGCACAGATACCTTTCCATAAGCCAAATATGTAATAGTCAAGACCTACCCCTTGCTTAGCGAAATGGACTAAACACCCCATATTCAACGCCTAGGAATACACCTGACTAGTAAGAATCTTCAAACCCATGGATTTATATGTCTCCGTAAGAGAATGAAGCGTGTGTACAGCGGCATGAATGCAGCAGAGAAAATCCGATAAATCCCATTATCAAAATGAATTACACAAACAAAACCCAAGGACAGTGAAATAGAGAGCAATTCTTAAATAATTCATTCAGGGCTTGTGATGCAACCTGGATTTACCACATCTACACCCAGAGCTGAGTGAGACATAAGGTTGGGCACTTCGGGCTGATAGCATTGGTGAGGTTCGATGAGCAAATGCAGACCCTTTGAAGTCATACAGCATGGTACCCATTCCATGGGTCCCAACTCTCCAAGTTTAAGGGATTCTTCCTTCAGCTAAAACATGCATGGGAAACCCACAGTATGGTGCACCGTGTGACTGGCAAACGTTTTCAAATGCATCTCAGTTTTCGTCCCCTTTTACTCGGGTTCACCATTCCAGACCCTTTACGAACACTCTCCCCAATTGGAGAGTCAGTGCCTTTAACCTCCTGTTGGGCACAGTTTGCAATTTCTGCGCAAGATGAAAAGGAATAGGGAGAACGAATGAGAGACTAGCTCTAGGTGTCTGCACGGGCAAATTTAACGCTCATTTCCCACCAGGAAAAGGAATTAACCAAAGGCTCAGCATGCCGTGCCGGAACCAGATTAGGGCCTGAAGCACTCCTATGGGTTTGCCGCCAGCTCACAAGATACCCAGTTGAAGAAAGGAGCTCAGGGGCACTGTAACTCACAAACCTGCAGAGTTATAAATGACAGCTATCGTCCAAAAGTATATTGAAGGAAGGCTGCGAAGACGACTTGTAAGCGGGACAGATTTGCAGGAAAACGATTTCAGGGGGTAGACGGGAATTGCATTTAAAGCATAGGAAAAGAGGCAGAACGTCGACAATGATGCTCTTGGCCATAAAGTGTGTATGCGTTTTTTCCTGAATATATTCAGGAAAAAACGCATACGCCCTTTTTGGCCAACCAAGCAAGCATGTTAAAGAAATCTGCATTACAATGAAGTCTCACTGCCCCCCGGTCAAAAGGGCCATCTGAAAAAAGTGTAAAATCCAGAAAGGCAGCACAGGCCATGGAGAACAGGGAGCCTTGTTATGCTGATGGGCGGGATGTAAATTGCCAACAGCCACTCTGGAGAAGTGTATGGTGTTTCCCGGAACACCGAAAAAACAAAGCTACGGAGCCTACGGCACTTCTATTTATGGTCCTATAGCTTAGGGAAATTAAAATCAAAAACACACAGCCACCCCAAAGTGTCGGACGGCTCTGTTTACAAGAACCTCGTCTACGGTACAAGTTAAATATCCCAGAATGTGAAAAATGGATAAAGAAGTTGTGGTACGTACGTACAATGGAATATCACTCAGCAATGAAATCTATGTCATCAGGCCCATCGCGGCATAATGAGTGGATTCAGGTACGATGATTCTAAGTGAAATAAGTCACACAGAAAATGAAACATCATAAGATATCACTACTACACGGAATGTAAACTTGGCTACACATGAACTGAATTACAAAACAGAACAGGGTCTCAAATTTCGAAAACCAACTTATGCTTGCTTAAGGGGAAAGGTGAGTTGGGGTGCTGCATAAAACCAGAGATAGAAATTAGCACAGATACCTTTCCATAAGCCAAATATGTAATAGTCAAGACCTACCCCTTGCTCAGCGAAATGGACTAAACACCCCATATTCAACGCCTAGGAATACACCTGACTAGTAAGAATCTTCAAACCCATGGATTTATATGTCTCCGTAAGAGAATGAAGCGTGTGTACAGCGGCATGAATGCAGCAGAGAAAATCCGATAAATCCCATTATCAAAATGAATTACACAAACAAAACCCAAGGACAGTGAAATAGAGAGCAATTCTTAAATAATTCATTCAGGGCTTCTGATGCAACCCGGATTTACCACATCTACACCCAGAGCTGAGTGAGACATAAGGTTTGGCACTTCGGGCTTATAGCATTGGTGAGGTTCGATGAGCAAATGCAGACCCTTTGAAGTCATACAGCATGGTACCCATTCCATGGGTCCCAACTCTCCAAGTTTAAGGGATTCTTCCTTCAGCTAAAACATGCATGGGAAACCCACAGTATGGTGCACCGTGTGACTGGCAAACGTTTTCAAATGCATCTCAGTTTTCGTCCCCTTTTACTCGGGTTCACCATTCCAGACCCTTTACGAACACTCTCCCCACTTGGAGAGTCAGTGCCTTTAACCTCCTGTTGGGCACAGTTTGCAATTTCTGCGCAAGATGAAAAGGAATAGGGAGAACGAATGAGAGACTAGCTCTAGGTGTCTGCACGGGCAAATTTAACGCTCATTTCCCACCAGGAAGAGGAATTAACCAAAGGCTCAGCATGCAGTGCCGGAACCAGATTAGGGCCTGAAGCAATCCTGCGGATTTGCGGCCAGCTCACAAGATAGCGAGTTGAAGAAAGGAGCTCAGGGGCACTGTAACTCACAAACCTGCAGAGTTATAAATGACAGCTATCGTCCAAAAATATATTGAAGGAAGGCTGCGAAGACGCCTTGTAAGCGGGACAGATTTGCAGGAAAACGATTTCAGGGGGTAGACGGGAATTGCATTTAAAGCATAGGAAAAGAGGCAGAACGTCGACAATGATGCTCTTGGCCAAAAAGGGCGTATGCGTTTTTTCCTGATATTCAGGAAAAAACGCATACGCCCTTTTTGGCCAACCAAGCAAGCATGTTAAAGAAATCTGCACTACAATGAAGTCTCACTGCCCCCCTGTCAAAATGGCCATCTGAAAAAAGTGTAAAATCCAGAAAGGCAGCACAGGCCATGGAGAACCGGGAGCCTTGTTATGCTGATGGGCGGGATGTAAATTGCCAACAGCCACTCTGGAGAAGTGTATGGTGTTTCCCGGAACACCGAAAAAACAAAGCTACGGAGCCTACGGCACTTCCACTTAAGGTCCTATAGCTTAGGGAAATTAAAATCAAAAACACACAGCCACCCCAAAGTGTCGGACGGCTCTGTTTACAAGAACCTCGTCTACGGTACAAGTTAAATATCCCAGAATGTGAAAAATGGATAAAGAAGTTGTGGTACGTACGTACAATGGAATATCACTCAGCAATGAAATCTATGTCATCAGGCCCGTCGCGGCATAATGAGTGGATTCAGGTACGATGATTCTAAGTGAAATAAGTCACACAGAAAATGAAACATCATAAGATATCACTACTACACGGAATGTAAACTTGGCTACACATGAACTGAATTACAAAACAGAACAGGGTCTCAAATTTCGAAAACCAACTTATGCTTGCTTAAGGGGAAAGGTGAGTTGGGGTGCTGCATAAAACCAGAGATAGAAATTAGCACAGATACCTTTCCATAAGCCAAATATGTAATAGTCAAGACCTACCCCTTGCTCAACGAAATGGACTAAACACCCCATATTCAACGCCTAGGAATACACCTGACTAGTAAGAATCTTCAAACCCATGGATTTATATGTCTCCGTAAGAGAATGAAGCGTGTGTACAGCGGCATGAATGCAGCATAGAAAATCCGATAAATCCCCTTAACAAAATGAATTACACAAACAAAACCCAAGGACAGTGAAATAGAGAGCAATTCTTAAATAATTCATTCAGGGCTTGTGATGCAACCTGGATTTACCACATCTACACCCAGAGCTGAGTGAGACATAAGGTTGGGCACTTCGGGCTGATAGCATTGGTGAGGTTCGATGAGCAAATGCAGACCCTTTGAAGTCATACAGCATGGTACCCATTCCATGGGTCCCAGCTCTCCAAGTTTAAGGGATTCTTCCTTCAGCTAAAACATGCATGGAAAACCCACAGTATGGTGCACCGTGTGACTGGCAAACGTTTTCAAATGCATCTCAGTTTTCGTCCCCTTTTACTCGGGTTCACCATTCCAGACCCTTTACGAACACTCTCCCCACTTGAAGAGTCAGTGCCTTTAACCTCCTGTTGGGCACAGTTTGCAATTTCTGCGCAAGATGAAAAGGAATAGGGAGAACGAATGAGAGACTAGCTCTAGGTGTCTGCACGGGCAAATTTAACGCTCATTTCCCACCAGGAAGAGGAATTAACCAAAGGCTCAGCATGCCGTGCCGGAACCAGATTAGGGCCTGAAGCAATCCTGTGGGTTTGCCGCCAGCTCACAAGATAGCGAGTTGAAGAAAGGAGCTCAGGGGCACTGTAACTCACAAACCTGCAGAGTTATAAATGACAGCTATCGTCCAAAAATATATTGAAGGAAGGCTGCGAAGACGACTTGTAAGCGGGACAGATTTGCAGGAAAACGATTTCAGGGGGTAGACGGGAATTGCATTTAAAGCATAGGAAAAGAGGCAGAACGTCGACAATGATGCTCTTGGCCAAAAAGGGCGTATGCGTTTTTTCCTGAATATATTCAGGAAAAAACGCATACGCACTTTTTGGCCAACCAAGCAAGCATGTTAAAGAAATCTGCACTACAATGAAGTCTCACTGCCCCCCTGTCAAAAGGGCCATCTGAAAAAAGTGTAAAATCCAGAAAGGCAGCACAGGCCATGGAGAACAGGGAGCCTTGTTATGCTGATGGGCGGGATGCAAATTGCCAACAGCCACTCTGGAGAAGTGTATGGTGTTTCCCGGAATACCGAAAAAACAAAGCTACGTAGCCTACGGCACTTCTATTTATGGTCCTATAGCTTAGGGTAATTAAAATCAAAAACACACAGCCACCCCAAAGTGTCGGACGGCTCTGTTTACAAGAACCTCGTCTACGGTACAAGTTAAATATCCCAGAATGTGAAAAATGGATAAAGAAGTTGTGGTACGTACGTACAATGGAATATCACTCAGCAATGAAATCTATGTCATCAGGCCCATCGCGGCATAATGAGTGGATTCAGGTACGATGATTCTAAGTGAAATAAGTCACACAGAAAATGAAACATCATAAGATATCACTACTACACGGAATGTAAACTTGGCTACACATGAACTGAATTATAAAACAGAACAGGGTCTCAAATTTAGAAAACCAACTTATGCTTGCTTAAGGGGAAAGGTGAGTTGGGGTGCTGCATAAAACCAGAGATAGAAATTAGCACAGATACCTTTCCATAAGCCAAATATGTAATAGTCAAGACCTACCCCTTGCTCAACGAAATGGACTAAACACCCCATATTCAACGCCTAGGAATACACCTGACTAGTAAGAATCTTCAAACCCATGGATTTATATGTCTCCGTAAGAGAATGAAGCGTGTGTACAGCGGCATGAATGCACCAGAGAAAATCCGATAAATCCCATTACCAAATGAATTACACAAACAAAACCCAAGGACAGTGAAATAGAGAGCAATTCTTAAATAATTCATTCAGGGCTTGTGATGCAACCTGGATTTACCACATCTACACCCAGAGCTGAGTGAGACATAAGGTTGGGCACTTTGGGCTGATAGCATTGGTGAGGTTCGATGAGCAAATGCAGACCCTTTGAAGTCATACAGCATGGTACCCATTCTATGGGTCCCAACTCTCCAACTTTAAGGGATTCTTCCTTCAGCTAAAACATGCATGGGAAACCCACAGTATGGTGCACCGTGTGACTGGCAAACGTTTTCAAATGCATCTCAGTTTTCGTCCCCTTTTACTCGGGTTCACCATTCCAGACCCTTTACGAACACTCTTCCCACTTGGAGAGTCAGTGCCTTTAACCTCCTGTCGGGCACAGTTTGCAATTTCTGCGCAAGATGAAAAGGAATAGGGAGAACCAATGAGAGACTAGCTGTAGGTGTCTGCACGGGCAAATTTAACGCTCATTTCCCACCAGGAAGAGGAATTAACCAAAGGCTCAGCATGCCGTGCCGGAACCAGATTAGGGCCTGAAGCAATCCTGCGGATTTGCGGCCAGCTCACAAGATAGCGAGTTGAAGAAAGGAGCTCAGGGGCACTGTAACTCACAAACCTGCAGAGTTATAAATGACAGCTATCGTCCAAAAATATATTGAAGGAAGGCTGCGAAGACGACTTGTAAGCGGGACAGATTTGCAGGAAAACGATTTCAGGGGGTAGACGGGAATTGCATTTAAAGCATAGGAAAAGAGGCAGAACGTCGACAATGATGCTCTTGGCCAAAAAGGGCGTATGCGTTTTTTCCTGATATTCAGGAAAAAACGCATACGCCCTTTTTGGCCAACCAAGCAAGCATGTTAAAGAAATCTGCACTACAATGAAGTCTCACTGCCCCCCGGTCAAAAGGGCCATCTGAAAAAAGTGTAAAATCCAGAAAGGCAGCACAGGCCATGGAGAACAGGGAGCCTTGTTATGCTGATGGGCGGGATGTAAATTGCCAACAACCACTCTGGAGAAGTGTATGGTGTTTCCCGGAACACCGAAAAAACAAAGCTACGGAGCCTACGGCACTTCCACTTAAGGTCCTATAGCTTAGGGAAATTAAAATCAAAAACACACAGCCACCCCAAAGTGTCGGACGGCTCTGTTTACAAGAACCTCGTCTACGGTACAAGTTAAATATCCCAGAATGTGAAAAATGGATAAAGAAGTTGTGGTACGTACGTACAATGGAATATCACTCAGCAATGAAATCTATGTCATCAGGCCCGTCGCGGCATAATGAGTGGATTCAGGTACGATGATTCTAAGTGAAATAAGTCACACAGAAAATGAAACATCATAAGATATCACTAATACACGGAATGTAAACTTGGCTACACATGAACTGAATTACAAAACAGAACAGGGTCTCAAATTTAGAAAACTCAACTTATGCTTGCTTATGGGGAAAGATGAGTTGGGGTGCTGCATAAAACCAGAGATAGAAATTAGCACAGATACCTTTCCATAAGCCAAATATGTAATAGTCAAGACCTACCCCTTGCTCAACGAAATGGACTAAACACCCCATATTCAACGCCTAGGAATACACCTGACTAGTAAGAATCTTCAAACCCATGGATTTATATGTCTCTGTAAGAGAATGAAGCGTGTGTACAGCGGCATGAATGCAGCAGAGAAAATCCGATAAATCCCATTATCAAAATGAATTACACAAACAAAACCCAAGGACAGTGAAATAGAGAGCAATTCTTAAATAATTCATTCAGGGCTTGTGATGCAACCTGGATTTACCACATCTACACCCAGAGCTGAGTGAGACAACAGGTTGGGCACTTCGGGCTGATAGCATTGGTGAGGTTCGATGAGCAAATGCAGACCCTTTGAAGTCATACAGCATGGTACCCATTCCATGGGTCCCAACTGTCCAAGTTTAAGGGATTCTTCCTTCAGCTAAAACATGCATGGGAAACCCACAGTATGGTGCACTGTGTGACTGGCAAACGTTTTCAAATGCATCTCAGTTTTCGTCCCCTTTTACTCGGGTTCACCATTCCAGACCCTTTACGAACACTCTCCCCACTTGGAGAGTCAGTGCCTTTAACCTCCTGTTGGGCACAGTTTGCAATTTCTGCGCAAGATGAAAAGGAATAGGGAGAACCAATGAGAGACTAGCTCTAGGTGTCTGCACGGGCAAATTTAACGCTCATTTCCCACCAGGAAGAGGAATTAACCAAAGGCTCAGCATGCCGTGCCGGAACCAGATTAGGGCCTGAATCAATCCTGCGGATTTGCGGGCAGCTCACAAGATAGCGAGTTGAACAAAGGAGCTCAGGGGCACTGTAACTCACAAACCTGCAGAGTTATAAATGACAGCTATCGTCCAAAAATATATTGAAGGAAGGCTGCGAAGACGACATGTAAGCGGGACAGATTTGCAGGAAAACGATTTCAGGGCGTAGTCGGGAATTGCATTTAAAGCATAGGAAAAGAGGCAGAACGTCGACAATGATGCTCTTGGCCAAAAAGGGCGTATGCGTTTTTTCCTGATATTCAGGAAAAAACGCATACGCCCTGTTTGGCCAACCAAGCAAGCATGTTAAAGAAATCTGCACTACAATGAAGTCTCACTGCCCCCCGGTCAAAAGGGCCATCTGAAAAAAGTGTAAAATCCAGAAAGGCAGCACAGGCCATGGAGAACCGGGAGCCTTGTTATGCTGATGGGCGGGATGTAAATTGCCAACAGCCACTCTGGAGAAGTGTATGGTGTTTCCCGGAACACCGAAAAAACAAAGCTACGGAGCCTACGGCACTTCCACTTAAGGTCCTATAGCTTAGGGAAATTAAAATCAAAAACACACAGCCACCCCAAAGTGTCGGACGGCTCTGTTTACAAGAACCTCGTCTACGGTACAAGTTAAATATCCCAGAATGTGAAAAATGGATAAAGAAGTTGTGGTACGTACGTACAATGGAATATGACTCAGCAATGAAATCTATGTCATCAGGCCTGTCGCGGCATAATGAGTGGATTCAGGTACGATGATTCTAAGTGAAATAAGTCACACAGAAAATGAAATATCATAAGATATCACTACTACACGGAATGTAAACTTGGCTACACATGAACTGAATTACAAAACAGAACAGGGTCTCAAATTTAGAAAACTCAACTTATGCTTGCTTATGGGGAAAGGTGAGTTGGGGTGCTGCATAAAACCAGAGATAGAAATTAGCACAGATACCTTTCCATAAGCCAAATATGTAATAGTCAAGACCTACCCCTTGCTCAACGAAATGGACTAAACACCCCATATTCAACGCCTAGGAATACACCTGACTAGTAAGAATCTTTAAATCCATGGATTTATATGTCTCCGTAAGAGAATGAAGCGTGTGTACAGCGGCATGAATGCAGCAGAGAAAATCCGATAAATCCCATTACCAAATGAATTACACAAACAAAACCCAAGGACAGTGAAATAGAGAGCAATTCTTAAATAATTCATTCAGGGCTTGTGATGCAACCTGGATTTACCACATCTACACCCAGAGCTGAGTGAGACATAAGGTTGGGCACTTCGGGCTGATAGCATTGGTGAGGTTCGATGAGCAAATGCAGACCCTTTGAAGTCATACAGCATGGTACCCATTCCATGGGTCCCAACTCTCCAAGTTTAAGGGATTCTTCCTTCAGCTAAAACATGCATGGGAAACCCACAGTATGGTGCACCGTGTGACTGGCAAACGTTTTCAAATGCATCTCAGTTTTCGTCCCCTTTTACTCGGGTTCACCATTCCAGACCCTTTACGAACACTCTTCCCACTTGGAGAGTCAGTGCCTTTAACCTCCTGTCGGGCACAGTTTGCAATTTCTGCGCAAGATGAAAAGGAATAGGGAGAACCAATGAGAGACTAGCTCTAGGTGTCTGCACGGGCAAATTTAACGCTCATTTCCCACCAGGAAGAGGAATTAACCAAAGGCTCAGCATGCCGTGCCGGAACCAGATTAGGGCCTGAAGCAATCCTGCGGATTTGCGGCCAGCTCACAAGATAGCGAGTTGAAGAATGGAGCTCAGGGGCACTGTAACTCACAAACCTGCAGAGTTATAAATGACAGCTATCGTCCAAAAATATATTGAAGGAAGGCTGCGAAGACGACTTGTAAGCGGGACAGATTTGCAGGAAAACGATTTCAGGGGGTAGACGGGAATTGCATTTAAAGCATAGGAAAAGAGGCAGAACGTCGACAATGATGCTCTTGGCCAAAAAGGGCGTATGCGTTTTTTCCTGAATATATTCAGGAAAAAACGCATACGCCCTTTTTGGCCAACCAAGCAAGCATGTTAAAGAAATCTGCACTACAATGAAGTCTCACTGCCCCCCGGTCAAAAGGGCCATCTGAAAAAAGTGTAAAATCCAGAAAGGCAGCACAGGCCATGGAAAACAGGGAGCCTTGTTATGCTGATGGGCGGGATGTAAATTGCCAACAGCCACTATGGAGAAGTGTATGGTGTTTCCCGGAACACCGAAAAAACAAAGCTACGGAGCCTACGGCACTTCCACTTATGGTCCTATAGCTTAGGGAAATTAAAATCAAAAACACACAGCCACCCCAAAGTGTCGGACAGCTCTGTTTACAAGAACCTCGTCTACGGTACAAGTTAAATATCCCAGAATGTGAAAAATGGATAAAGAAGTTGTGGTACGTACGTACAAAGGAATATCACTCAGCAATGAAATCTATGTCATCAGGCCCGTCGCGGCATAATGAGTGGATTCAGGTACGATGATTCTAAGTGAAATAAGTCACACAGAAAATGAAACATCATATGATATCACTACTACACGGAATGTAAACTTGGCTACACATGAACTGAATTACAAAACAGAACAGGGTCTCAAATTTAGAAAACCAACTTATGCTTGCTTAAGGGGAAAGGTGAGTTGGGGTGCTGCATAAAACCAGAGATAGAAATTAGCACAGATACCTTTCCATAAGCCAAATATGTAATAGTCAAGCCCTACACCTTGCTCAACGAAATGGACTAAACACCCCATATTCAACGCCTAGGAATACACCTGACTAGTAAGAATCTTCAAACCCATGGATTTATATGTCTCCGTAAGAGAATGAAGCGTGTGTACAGCGGCATGAATGCAGCAGAGAAAATCCGATAAATCCCATTATCAAAATGAATTACACAAACAAAACCCAAGGACAGTGAAATAGAGAGCAATTCTTAAATAATTCATTCAGGGCTTGTGATGCAACCTGGATTTACCACATCTACACCCAGAGCTGAGTGAGACATAAGGTTGGGCACTTCAGGCTGATAGCATTGGTGAGGTTCGATGAGCAAATGCAGACCCTTTGAAGTCATACAGCATGGTACCCATTCCATGGGTCCCAACTCTCCAAGTTTAAGGGATTCTTCCTTCAGCTAAAACATGCATGGGAAACCCACAGTATGGTGCACCGTGTGACTGGCAAACGTTTTCAAATGCATCTCAGTTTTCGTCCCTTTTTACTCGGGTTCACCATTCCAGACCCTTTACGAACACTCTCCCCACTTGGAGAGTCAGTGCCTTTAACCTCCTGTTGGGCACAGTTTGCAATTTCTGCGCAAGATGAACAGGAATAGGGAGAACGAATGAGAGACTAGCTCTAGGTGTCTGCACGGGCAAATTTAACGCTCATTTCCCACCAGGAAGAGGAATTAACCAAAGGCTCAGCATGCCCTGCCGGAAACAGATTAGGGCCTGAGGCAATCCTGTGGGTTTGCCGCCAACTCACAAGATAGCGAGTTGAAGAAAGGAGCTCAGGGGCACTGTAACTCACAAACCTGCAGAGTTATAAATGACAGCTATCGTCCAAAAATATATTGAAAGAAGGCTGCGAAGACGACTTGTAAGCGGGACAGATTTGCAGGAAAACGATTTCAGGGGGTAGACGGGAATTGCATTTAAAGCATAGGAAAAGAGGCAGAACGTCGACAATGATGCTCTTGGCCAAAAAGGGCGTATGCGTTTTTTCCTGAATATATTCAGGAAAAAACGCATACGCCCTTTTTGGCCAACCAAGCAAGTATGTTAAAGAAATCTGCACTACAAAGATGTCTCACTACCCCCCGGTCAAAAGGGCCATCTGAAAAAAGTGTAAAATCCAGAAAGGCAGCACAGGCCATGGAGAACAGGGAGCCTTGTTATGCTGATGGGCGGGATGTAAATTGCCAACAGCCACTCTGGAGAAGTGTATGGTGTTTCCCGGAACACCGAAAAAACAAAGCTACGGAGCCTACGGCACTTCCACTTATGGTCCTATAGCTTAGGGAAATTAAAATCAAAAACACACAGCCACCCCAAAGTGTCGGACGGCTCTGTTTACAAGAACCTCGTCTACGGTACAAGTTAAATATCCCAGAATGTGAAAAATGGATAAAGAAGTTGTGGTACGTACGTACAATGGAATATCACTCAGCAATGAAATCTATGTCATCAGGCCCGTCGCGGCATAATGAGTGGATTCAGGTACGATGATTCTAAGTGAAATAAGTCACACAGAAAATGAAACATCATAAGATATCACTACTACACGGAATGTAAACTTGGCTACACATGAACTGAATTACAAAACAGAACAGGGTCTCAAATTGAGAAAACCAATTTATGCTTGCTTAAGGGGAAATGTGAGTTGGGGTGCTGCATAAAACCAGAGATAGAAATTAGCACAGATACCTTTCCATAAGCCAAATATGTAATAGTCAAGCCCTACACCTTGCTCAACGAAATGGACTAAACACCCCATATTCAACGCCTAGGAATACACCTGACTAGTAAGAATCTTCAAACCCATGGATTTATATGTCTCCGTAAGAGAATGAAGCGTGTGTACAGCGGCATGAATGCAGCAGAGAAAATCCGATAAATCCCATTATCAAAATGAATTACACAAACAAAACCCAAGGACAGTGAAATAGAGAGCAATTCTTAAATAATTCATTCAGGGCTTGTGATGCAACCTGGATTTACCACATCTACACCAAGAGCTGAGTGAGACATAAGGTTGGGCACTTCGGGCTGATAGCATTGGTGAGGTTCGATGAGCAATTGCAGACCCTTTGAAGTCATACAGCATGGTACCCATTCCATGGGTCCCAACTCTCCAAGTTTAAGGGATTCTTCCTTCAGCTAAAACATGCATGGGAAACCCACAGTATGGTGCACCGTGTGACTGGCAAACGTTTTCAAATGCATCTCAGTTTTCGTCCCCTTTTACTCGGGTTCACCATTCCAGACCCTTTACGAACACTCTCCCCACTTGGAGAGTCAGTGCCTTTAACCTCCTGTTGGGCACAGTTTGCAATTTCTGCGCAAGATGAACAGGAATAGGGAGAGCGAATGAGAGACTAGCTCTAGGTGTCTGCACGGACAAATTTAACGCTCATTTCCCACCAGGAAGAGGAATTAACCAAAGGCTCAGCATGCCGTGCCGGAACCAGATTAGGGCCTGAAGCAATCCTGTGGGTTTGCGGCCAGCTCACAAGATAGCGAGTTGAAGAAAGGAGCTCAGGGGCACTGTAACTCACAAACCTGCAGAGTTATAAATGACAGCTATCGTCCAAAAATATATTGAAGGAAGGCTGCGAAGACGACTTGTAAGCGGGACAGATTTGCAGGAAAACGATTTCAGGGGGTAGACGGGAATTGCATTTAAAGCATAGGAAAAGAGGCAGAACGTCGACAATGATGCTCTTGGCCAAAAATTGCGTATGCGTTTTTTCCTGAATATATTCAGGAAAAAACGCATACGCCCTTTTTGGCCAACCAAGCAAGCACGTTAAAGAAATCTGCACTACAAAGATGTCTCACTGCCTCCCGGTCAAAAGGGCCATCTGAAAAAAGTGTAAAATCCAGAAAGGCAGCACTGGCCATGGAGAACAGGGAGCCTTGTTATGCTGACGGGCGGGATGTAAATTGCCAACAGCCACTCTGGAGAAGTGTATGGTGTTTCCCGGAACACCGAAAAAACAAAGCTACGGAGCCTACGGCACTTCCACTTATGGTCCTATAGCTTAGGGAAATTAAAATCAAAAACACACAGCCACCCCAAAGTGTCAGACGGCTCTGTTAACAAGAACCTCGTGTACGGTACAAGTTAAATATCCCAGAATGTGAAAAATGGATAAAGAAGTTGTGGTACGTAGGTACAATGGAATATCACTCAGCAATGAAATCTATGTCATCAGGCCCGTCGCGGCATAATGAGTGGATTCAGGTACGATGATTCTAAGTGAAATAAGTCACACAGAAAATGAAACATCATAAGATATCACTACTACACGGAATGTAAACTTGGCTACACATGAACTGAATTACAAAACAGAACAGGGTCTCAAATTTAGAAAACCAATTTATGCTTGCTTAAGGGGAAAGTTGAGTTGGGGTGCTGCATAAAACCAGAGATAGAAATTAGCACAGATACCTTTCCATAAGCCAAATATGTAATAGTCAAGCCCTACACCTTGCTCAACGAAATGGACTAAACACCCCATATTCAACGCCTAGGAATACACCTGACTAGTAAGAATCTTCAAACCCATGGATTTATATGTCTCCGTAAGAGAATGAAGCGTGTGTACAGCGGCATGAATGCAGCAGAGAAAATCAGATAAATCCCATTATCAAAATGAATTACACAAACAAAACCCAAGGACAGTGAAATAGAGAGCAATTCTTAAATAATTCATTCAGGGCTTGTGATGCAACCTGGATTTACCACATCTACACCCAGAGCTGAGTGAGACATAAGGTTGGGCACTTCGGGCTGATAGCATTGGTGAGGTTCGATGAGCAAATGCAGACCCTTTGAAGTCATACAGCATGGTACCCATTCCATGGGTCCCAACTCTCCAAGTTTAAGGGATTCTTCCTTCAGCTAAAACATGCATGGGAAACCCACAGTATGGTGCACCGTGTGACTGGCAAACGTTTTCAAATGCATCTCAGTTTTCGTCCCCTTTTACTCGGGTTCACCATTCCAGACCCTTTACGAACACTCTCCCCACTTGGAGAGTCAGTGCCTTTAACCTCCTGTTGGGCACAGTTTGCAATTTCTGCGCAAGATGAAAAGGAATAGGGAGAACCAATGAGAGACTAGCTCTAGGTGTCTGCACGGGCAAATTTAACGCTCATTTCCCACCAGGAAGAGGAATTAACCAAAGGCTCAGCATGCCGTGCCGGAACCAGATTAGGGCCTGAAGCAATCCTGTGAGTTTGCCGCCAGCTCACAAGATAGCGAGTTGAAGAAAGGAGCTCAGGGGCACTGTAACTCACAAACCTGCAGAGTTATAAATGACAGCTATCGTCCAAAAATATATTGAAGGAAGGCTGCGAATACGACTTGTAAGCGGGACAGATTTGCAGGAAAACGATTTCAGGGGTTAGACGGGAATTGCATTTAAAGCATAGGAAAAGAGGCAGAACGTCGACAATGATGCTCTTGGCCAAAAAGGGCGTATGCGTTTTTTCCTGAATATATTCAGGAAAAAACGCATACGCCCTTTTTGGCCAACCAAGCAAGCACGTTAAAGAAATCTGCACTAAAAAGATGTCTCACTGCCCCCCGGTCAAAAGGGCCATCTGAAAAAAGTGTAAAATCCAGAAAGGCAGCACAGGCCATGGAGAACAGGGAGCCTTGTTATGCTGATGGGCGGGATGTAAATTGCCAACAGCCACTCTGGAGAAGTGTATGGTGTTTCCCGGAACACCGAAAAAACAAAGCTACGGAGCCTACGGCACTTCCACTTATGGTCCTATAGCTTAGGGAAATTAAAATCAAAAACACACAGCCACCCCAAAGTGTCGGACGGCTCTGTTTACAAGAACCTCGTCTACGGTACAAGTTAAATATCCCAGAATGTGAAAAATGGATAAAGAAGTTGTGGTACGTACGTACAATGGAATATCACTCAGCAGTGAAATCTATGTCATCAGGCCCGTCGCGGCATAATGAGTGGATTCAGGTACGATGATTCTAAGTGAAATAAGTCACACAGAAAATGAAACATCATAAGATATCACTACTACACGGAATGTAAACTTGGCTACACATGAACTGAATTACAAAACAGAACAGGGTCTCAAATTTAGAAAACCAACTTATGCTTGCTTAAGGGGAAAGGTGAGTTGGGGTGCTGCATAAAACCAGAGATAGAAATTAGCACAGATACCTTTCCATAAGCCAAATATATAATAGTCAAGACCTACCCCTTGCTCAACGAAATGGACTAAACACCCCATATTCAACCCCTAGGAATACACCTGACTAGTAAGAATCTTCAAACCCATGGATTTATATGTCTCCGTAAGAGAATGAAGCGTGTGTACAGCGGCATGAATGCAGCAGAGAAAATCCGATAAATCCCATTATCAAAATGAATTACACAAACAAAACCCAAGGACAGTGAAATAGAGAGCAATTCTTAAATAATTCATTCAGGGCTTGTGATGCAACCTGGATTTACCACATCTACACCCTGAGCTGAGTGAGACATAAGGCTGGGCACTTCGGGCTGATAGCATTGGTGAGGTTCGATGAGCAAATGCAGACCCTTTGAAGTCATACAGCATGGTACCCATTCCATGGGTCCCAACTCTCCAAGTTTAAGGGATTCTTCCTTCAGCTAAAACATGCATGGGAAACCCACAGTATGGTGCACCGTGTGACTGGCAAACGTTTTCAAATGCATCTCAGTTTTCGTCCCCTTTTACTTGGGTTCACCATTCCAGACCCTTTACGAACACTCTCCCCACTTGGAGAGTCAGTGCCTTTAACCTCCTGTTTGGCACAGTTTGCAATTTCTGCGCAAGATGAAAAGGAATAGGGAGAACGAATGAGAGACTAGCTCTAGGTGTCTGCACGGGCAAATTTAACGCTCATTTCCCACCAGGAAGAGGAATTAACGAAAGGCTCAGCATGCCGTGCCGGAACCAGATTAGAGCCTGAAGCAATCCTGTGGGTTTGCGGCCAGTTCACAATATAGCGAGTTGAAGAAAGGAGCTCATGGGCACTGTAACTCACAAACCTGCAGAGTTATAAATGACAGCTATCGTCCAAAAATATATTGAAGGAAGCCTGCGAAGACGACTTGTAAGCGGGACAGATTTGCAGGAAAACGATTTCAGGGGGTAGACGGGAATTGCATTTAAAGCATAGGAAAAGAGGCAGAACGTCGACAGTTTTGCTCTTGGCCAAAAAGGGCGTATGCGTTTTTTCCTGAATATATTCAGGAAAAAACGCATACGCCCTTTTTGGCCAACCAAGCAAGCATGTTAAAGAAATCTGCACTACAAAGATGTCTCACTGCCCCCCGGTCAAAAGGTCAATCTGAAAAAAGTGTAAAATCCAGAAAGGCAGCACAGGCCATGGAGAACAGGGAGCCTTGTTATGCTGATGGGCGGGATGTAAATTGCCAACAGCCACTCTGGAGAAGTGTATGGTGTTTCCCGGAACACCGAAAAAACAAAGCTACGGAGCCTACGGCACTTCCACTTATGGTCCTATAGCTTAGGGAAATTAAAATCAAAAACACACAGCCACCCCAAAGTGTCGGACGGCTCTGTTTACAAGAACCTCGTCTACGGTACAAGTTAAATATCCCAGAATGTGAAAAATGGATAAAGAAGTTGTGGTACGTACGTACAATGGAATATCACTCAGCAATGAAATCTATGTCATCAGGCCCGTCGCGGCATAATGAGTGGATTCAGGTACGATGATTCTAAGTGAAATAAGTCACACAGAAAATGAAACATCATAAGATATCACTACTACACGGAATGTAAACTTGGCTACACATGAACTGAATTACAAAACAGAACAGGGTCTCAAATTGAGAAAACCAATTTATGCTTGCTTAAGGGGAAATGTGAGTTGGGGTGCTGCATAAAACCAGAGATAGAAATTAGCACAGATACCTTTCCATAAGCCAAATATGTAATAGTCAAGCCCTACACCTTGCTCAACGAAATGGACTAAACACCCCATATTCAACGCCTAGGAATACACCTGACTAGTAAGAATCTTCAAACCCATGGATTTATATGTCTCCGTAAGAGAATGAAGCGTGTGTACAGCGGCATGAATGCAGCAGAGAAAATCCGATAAATCCCATTATCAAAATGAATTACACAAACAAAACCCAAGGACAGTGAAATAGAGAGCAATTCTTAAATAATTCATTCAGGGCTTGTGATGCAACCTGGATTTACCACATCTACACCAAGAGCTGAGTGAGACATAAGGTTGGGCACTTCGGGCTGATAGCATTGGTGAGGTTCGATGAGCAATTGCAGACCCTTTGAAGTCATACAGCATGGTACCCATTCCATGGGTCCCAACTCTCCAAGTTTAAGGGATTCTTCCTTCAGCTAAAACATGCATGGGAAACCCACAGTATGGTGCACCGTGTGACTGGCAAACGTTTTCAAATGCATCTCAGTTTTCGTCCCCTTTTACTCGGGTTCACCATTCCAGACCCTTTACGAACACTCTCCCCACTTGGAGAGTCAGTGCCTTTAACCTCCTGTTGGGCACAGTTTGCAATTTCTGCGCAAGATGAACAGGAATAGGGAGAGCGAATGAGAGACTAGCTCTAGGTGTCTGCACGGACAAATTTAACGCTCATTTCCCACCAGGAAGAGGAATTAACCAAAGGCTCAGCATGCCGTGCCGGAACCAGATTAGGGCCTGAAGCAATCCTGTGGGTTTGCCGCCAGCTCACAAGATAGCGAGTTGAAGAAAGGAGCTCAGGGGCACTGTAACTCACAAACCTGCAGAGTTATAAATGACAGCTATCGTCCAAAAATATATTGAAGGAAGGCTGCGAAGACGACTTGTAAGCGGGACAGATTTGCAGGAAAACGATTTCAGGGGGTAGACGGGAATTGCATTTAAAGCATAGGAAAAGAGGCAGAACGTCGACAATGATGCTCTTGGCCAAAAATTGCGTATGCGTTTTTTCCTGAATATATTCAGGAAAAAACGCATACGCCCTTTTTGGCCAACCAAGCAAGCACGTTAAAGAAATCTGCACTACAAAGATGTCTCACTGCCTCCCGGTCAAAAGGGCCATCTGAAAAAAGTGTAAAATCCAGAAAGGCAGCACTGGCCATGGAGAACAGGGAGCCTTGTTATGCTGATGGGCGGGATGTAAATTGCCAACAGCCACTCTGGAGAAGTGTATGGTGTTTCCCGGAACACCGAAAAAACAAAGCTACGGAGCCTACGGCACTTCCACTTATGGTCCTATAGCTTAGGGAAATTAAAATCAAAAACACACAGCCACCCCAAAGTGTCAGACGGCTCTGTTAACAAGAACCTCGTGTACGGTACAAGTTAAATATCCCAGAATGTGAAAAATGGATAAAGAAGTTGTGGTACGTAGGTACAATGGAATATCACTCAGCAATGAAATCTATGTCATCAGGCCCGTCGCGGCATAATGAGTGGATTCAGGTACGATGATTCTAAGTGAAATAAGTCACAGAGAAAATGAAACATCATAAGATATCACTACTACACGGAATGTAAACTTGGCTACACATGAACTGAATTACAAAACAGAACAGGGTCTCAAATTTAGAAAACCAATTTATGCTTGCTTAAGGGGAAAGTTGAGTTGGGGTGCTGCATAAAACCAGAGATAGAAATTAGCACAGATACCTTTCCATAAGCCAAATATGTAATAGTCAAGCCCTACACCTTGCTCAACGAAATGGACTAAACACCCCATATTCAACGCCTAGGAATACACCTGACTAGTAAGAATCTTCAAACCCATGGATTTATATGTCTCCGTAAGAGAATGAAGCGTGTGTACAGCGGCATGAATGCAGCAGAGAAAATCAGATAAATCCCATTATCAAAATGAATTACACAAACAAAACCCAAGGACAGTGAAATAGAGAGCAATTCTTAAATAATTCATTCAGGGCTTGTGATGCAACCTGGATTTACCACATCTACACCCAGAGCTGAGTGAGACATAAGGTTGGGCACTTCGGGCTGATAGCATTGGTGAGGTTCGATGAGCAAATGCAGACCCTTTGAAGTCATACAGCATGGTACCCATTCCATGGGTCCCAACTCTCCAAGTTTAAGGGATTCTTCCTTCAGCTAAAACATGCATGGGAAACCCACAGTATGGTGCACCGTGTGACTGGCAAACGTTTTCAAATGCATCTCAGTTTTCGTCCCCTTTTACTCGGGTTCACCATTCCAGACCCTTTACGAACACTCTCCCCACTTGGAGAGTCAGTGCCTTTAACCTCCTGTTGGGCACAGTTTGCAATTTCTGCGCAAGATGAAAAGGAATAGGGAGAACCAATGAGAGACTAGCTCTAGGTGTCTGCACGGGCAAATTTAACGCTCATTTCCCACCAGGAAGAGGAATTAACCAAAGGCTCAGCATGCCGTGCCGGAACCAGATTAGGGCCTGAAGCAATCCTGTGAGTTTGCCGCCAGCTCACAAGATAGCGAGTTGAAGAAAGGAGCTCAGGGGCACTGTAACTCACAAACCTGCAGAGTTATAAATGACAGCTATCGTCCAAAAATATATTGAAGGAAGGCTGCGAATACGACTTGTAAGCGGGACAGATTTGCAGGAAAACGATTTCAGGGGTTAGACGGGAATTGCATTTAAAGCATAGGAAAAGAGGCAGAACGTCGACAATGATGCTCTTGGCCAAAAAGGGCGTATGCGTTTTTTCCTGAATATATTCAGGAAAAAACGCATACGCCCTTTTTGGCCAACCAAGCAAGCACGTTAAAGAAATCTGCACTAAAAAGATGTCTCACTGCCCCCCGGTCAAAAGGGCCATCTGAAAAAAGTGTAAAATCCAGAAAGGCAGCACAGGCCATGGAGAACAGGGAGCCTTGTTATGCTGATGGGCGGGATGTAAATTGCCAACAGCCACTCTGGAGAAGTGTATGGTGTTTCCCGGAACACCGAAAAAACAAAGCTACGGAGCCTACGGCACTTCCACTTATGGTCCTATAGCTTAGGGAAATTAAAATCAAAAACACACAGCCACCCCAAAGTGTCGGACGGCTCTGTTTACAAGAACCTCGTCTACGGTACAAGTTAAATATCCCAGAATGTGAAAAATGGATAAAGAAGTTGTGGTACGTACGTACAATGGAATATCACTCAGCAGTGAAATCTATGTCATCAGGCCCGTCGCGGCATAATGAGTGGATTCAGGTACGATGATTCTAAGTGAAATAAGTCACACAGAAAATGAAACATCATAAGATATCACTACTACACGGAATGTAAACTTGGCTACACATGAACTGAATTACAAAACAGAACAGGGTCTCAAATTTAGAAAACCAACTTATGCTTGCTTAAGGGGAAAGGTGAGTTGGGGTGCTGCATAAAACCAGAGATAGAAATTAGCACAGATACCTTTCCATAAGCCAAATATATAATAGTCAAGACCTACCCCTTGCTCAACGAAATGGACTAAACACCCCATATTCAACCCCTAGGAATACACCTGACTAGTAAGAATCTTCAAACCCATGGATTTATATGTCTCCGTAAGAGAATGAAGCGTGTGTACAGCGGCATGAATGCAGCAGAGAAAATCCGATAAATCCCATTATCAAAATGAATTACACAAACAAAACCCAAGGACAGTGAAATAGAGAGCAATTCTTAAATAATTCATTCAGGGCTTGTGATGCAACCTGGATTTACCACATCTACACCCTGAGCTGAGTGAGACATAAGGCTGGGCACTTCGGGCTGATAGCATTGGTGAGGTTCGATGAGCAAATGCAGACCCTTTGAAGTCATACAGCATGGTACCCATTCCATGGGTCCCAACTCTCCAAGTTTAAGGGATTCTTCCTTCAGCTAAAACATGCATGGGAAACCCACAGTATGGTGCACCGTGTGACTGGCAAACGTTTTCAAATGCATCTCAGTTTTCGTCCCCTTTTACTTGGGTTCACCATTCCAGACCCTTTACGAACACTCTCCCCACTTGGAGAGTCAGTGCCTTTAACCTCCTGTTTGGCACAGTTTGCAATTTCTGCGCAAGATGAAAAGGAATAGGGAGAACGAATGAGAGACTAGCTCTAGGTGTCTGCACGGGCAAATTTAACGCTCATTTCCCACCAGGAAGAGGAATTAACGAAAGGCTCAGCATGCCGTGCCGGAACCAGATTAGAGCCTGAAGCAATCCTGTGGGTTTGCGGCCAGTTCACAATATAGCGAGTTGAAGAAAGGAGCTCATGGGCACTGTAACTCACAAACCTGCAGAGTTATAAATGACAGCTATCGTCCAAAAATATATTGAAGGAAGCCTGCGAAGACGACTTGTAAGCGGGACAGATTTGCAGGAAAACGATTTCAGGGGGTAGACGGGAATTGCATTTAAAGCATAGGAAAAGAGGCAGAACGTCGACAGTTTTGCTCTTGGCCAAAAAGTGCGTATGCGTTTTTTCCTGAATATATTCAGGAAAAAACGCATACGCCCTTTTTGGCCAACCAAGCAAGCATGTTAAAGAAATCTGCACTACAAAGATGTCTCACTGCCCCCCGGTCAAAAGGTCAATCTGAAAAAAGTGTAAAATCCAGAAAGGCAGCACAGGCCATGGAGAACAGGGAGCCTTGTTATGCTGATGGGCGGGATGTAAATTGCCAACAGCCACTCTGGAGAAGTGTATGGTGTTTCCCGGAACACCGAAAAAACAAAGCTACGGAGCCTACGGCACTTCCACTTATGGTCCTATAGCTTAGGGAAATTAAAATCAAAAACACACAGCCACCCCAAAGTGTCGGACGGCTCTGTTTACAAGAACCTCGTCTACGGTACAAGTTAAATATCCCAGAATGTGAAAAATGGATAAAGAAGTTGTGGTACGTACGTACAATGGAATATCACTCAGCAATGAAATCTATGTCATCAGGCCCGTCGCGGCATAATGAGTGGATTCAGGTACGATGATTCTAAGTGAAATAAGTCACACAGAAAATGAAACATCATAAGATATCACTACTACACGGAATGTAAACTTGGCTACATATGAACTGAATTACAAAACAGAACAGGGTCTCAAATTTAGAAAACCAATTTATGCTTGCTTAAGGGGAAAGGTGAGTTGGGGTGCTGCATAAAACCAGAGATAGAAATTAGCACAGATACCTTTCCATAAGCCAAATATGTAATAGTCAAGCCCTACACCTTGCTCAACGAAATGGACTAAACACCCCATATTCAACGCCTAGGAATCCACCTGACTAGTAAGAATCTTCAAACCCATGGATTTATATGTCTCCGTAAGTGAATGAAGCGTGTGTACAGCGGCATGAATGCAGCAGAGAAAATCCGATAAATCCCATTATCAAAATGAATTACAGAAACAAAACCCAAGGACAGTGAAATAGAGAGCAATTCTTAAATAATTCATTCAGGGCTTGTGATGCAACCTGGATTTACCACATCTACACCCAGAGCTGAGTGAGACATAAGGTTGGGCACTTCGGGCTGATAGCATTGGTGAGGTTCGATGAGCAAATGCAGACCCTTTGAAGTCATACAGCATGGTACCCATTCCATGGGTCCCAACTCTCCAAGTTTAAGGGATTCTTCCTTCAGCTAAAACATGCATGGGAAACCCACAGTATGGTGCACCGTGTGACTGGCAAACGTTTTCAAATGCATCTCAGTTTTCGTCCCCTTTTACTCGGGTTCACCATTCCAGACCCTTTACGAACACTCTCCCCACTTGGAGAGTCAGTGCCTTTAACCTCCTGTTGGGCACAGTTTGCAATTTCTGCGCAAGATGAAAAGGAATAGGGAGAACGAATGAGAGACTAGCTCTAGGTGTCTGCACGGGCAAATTTAACGCTCATTTCCCACCAGGAAGAGGAATTAACCAAAGGCTCAGCATGCCGTGCCGGAACCAGATTAGGGCCTGAAGCAATCCTGCGAGTTTGCCGCCAGCTCACAAGATAGCGAGTTGAAGAAAGGAGCTCAGGGGCACTGTAACTCACAAACCTGCAGAGTTATAAATGACAGCTATCGTCCAAAAATATATTGAAGGAAGGCTGCGAAGACGACTTGTAAGTGGGACAGATTTGCAGGAAAACGATTTCAGGGGGTAGACGGGAATTGCATTTAAAGCATAGGAAAAGAGGCAGAACGTCGACAATGATGCTCTTGGCCAAAAAGGACGTATGCGTTTTTTCCTGAATATATTCAGGAAAAAACGCATACGCCCTTTTTGGCCAACCAAGCAAGCATGTTAAAGAAATCTGCACTACAAAGATGTCTCACTGCCCCCCGGTCAAAAGGGCCATCTGAAAAAAGTGTAAAATCCAGAAAGGCAGCACAGGCCATGGAGAACAGGGAGCCTTGTTATGCTGATGGGCGGGATGTAAATTGCCAACAGCCACTCTGGAGATGTGTACGGTGTTTCCCGGAACACCGAAAAAACAAAGCTACGGAGCCTACGGCACTTCCACTTATGGTCCTATAGCTTAGGGAAATTAAAATCAAAAACACACAGCCACCCCAAAGTGTCAGACGGCTCTGTTTACAAGAACCTCGTCTACGGTACAAGTTAAATATCCCAGAATGTGAAAAATGGATAAAGAAGTTGTGGTACGTACGTACAATGGAATATCACTCAGCAGTGAAATCTATGTCATCAGGCCCGTCGCGGCATAATGAGTGGATTCAGGTACGATGATTCTAAGTGAAATAAGTCACACAGAAAATGAAACATCATAAGATATCACTACTACACGGAATGTAAACTTGGCTACACATGAACTGAATTACAAAACAGAACAGGGTCTCAAATTTAGAAAACCAACTTATGCTTGCTTAAGGGGAAAGGTGAGTTGGGGTGCTGCATAAAACCAGAGATAGAAATTAGCACAGATACCTTTCCATAAGCCAAATATGTAATAGTCAAGACCTACCCCTTGCTCAACGAAATGGACTAAACACCCCATATTCAACGCCTAGGAATACACCTGACTAGTAAGAATCTTCAAACCCATGGATTTATATGTCTCCGTAAGAGAATGAAGCGTGTGTACAGCGGCATGAATGCAGCAGAGAAAATCAGATAAATCCCATTATCAAAATGAATTACACAAACAAAACCCAAGGACAGTGAAATAGAGAGCAATTCTTAAATAATTCATTCAGGGCTTGTGATGCAACCTGGATTTACCACATCTACACCCAGAGCTGAGTGAGACATAAGGTTGGGCACTTCGGGCTGATAGCATTGGTGAGGTTCGATGAGCAAATGCAGACCCTTTGAAATCATACAGCATGGTACCCATTCCATGGGTCCCAACTCTCCAAGTTTAAGGGATTCTTCCTTCAGCTAAAACATGCATGGGAAACCCACAGTATGGTGCACCGTGTGACTGGCAAACGTTTTCAATGCATCTCAGTTTTCGTCCCTTTTTACTCGGGTTCACCATTCCAGACCCTTTACGAACACTCTCCCCACTTGCAGAGTCAGTGCCTTTAACCTCCTTTTGGGCACAGTTTGCAATTTCTGCGCAAGATCAAAAGGAATAGGGAGAACGAATGAGAGACTAGCTCTAGGTGTCTGCACGGGCAAATTTAATGCTCATTTCCCACCAGGAAGAGGAATTAACCAAAGGCTCAGCATGCCGTGCCGGAACCAGATTAGGGCCTGAAGCAATCCTGTGGGTTTGCGGCCAGCTCACAAGATAGCGAGTTGAAGAAAGGAGCTCATGGGCACTGTAACTCACAAACCTGCAGAGTTATAAATGACAGCTATCGTCCAAAAATATATTGAAGGAAGGCTGCGAAGACGACTTGTAAGCGGGACAGATTTGCAGGAAAACGATTTCAGGGGGTAGACGGGAATTGCATTTAAAGCATAGGAAAAGAGGCTGAACGTCGACAATGATGCTCTTGGCCAAAAAGGGCGTATGCGTTTTTTCCTGAATATATTCAGGAAAAAACGCATACGCCCTTTTTGGCCAACCAAGCAAGCATGTTAAAGAAATCTGCACTACACTGAAGTCTCACTGCACCCCCGTCAAAAGGGCCATCTGAAAAAAGTTTAAAAACCAGAAAGGCAGCACAGGCCATGGAGAACAGCGAGCCTTGTTATGCTGATGGGCGGAATGTAAGTTGCCAACAGCCAGTCTGGAAAAATGTATGGTGTTTCCCGGAACATCTAAAAAACAAAGCAACGGAGCCTACGGCAATTCCCCTTATTGCCCTATAGCTTAGGAAAATTAAAATCAAAAACACACAGCCACCCAAAAGCCTCGGGCGGCTCTGTTTACAAGAACCTCATCTACGGTACAAGTTAAATATCCCAGAATGTGAAAAATGGATAAAGAAGTTGTGGTACGTACGTACAATGGAATATCACACAGCAATGAAATCTATGTCATCAGGCCCGTCGCGGCATAATGAGTGGATTCAGGTACGATGATTCTAAGTGAAATAAGTCACACAGAAAATGAAACATCATAAGATATCACTAATACACGGAATGTAAACTTGGCTACACATGAACTGAATTACAAAACAGAACAGGGTCTCAAATTTAGAAAACCAACTTATGCTTGCTTAAGGGGAAAGGTGAGTTGGGGTGCTGCATAAAACCAGAGATAGAAATTAGCACAGATACCTTTGCATAAGCCAAATATGTAATAGTCAAGACCTACCCCTTGCTCAACGAAATGGACTAAACACCCCATATTCAACGCCTAGGAATACACCTGACTAGTAAGAATCTTCAAACCCATGGATTTATATGTCTCCGTAAGAGAATGAAGCGTGTGTACAGCGGCATGAATGCAGCAGAGAAAATCCGATAAATCCCATTATCAAAATGAATTACACAAACAAAACCCAAGGACAGTGAAATAGAGAGCAATTCTTAAATAATTCATTCAGGGCTTGTGATGCAACCTGGATTTACCACATCTACACCCAGAGCTGAGTGAGACATAAGGTTGGGCACTTCGGGCTGATAGCATTGGTGAGGTTCGATGAGCAAATGCAGACCCTTTGAAGTCATACAGCATGGTACCCATTCCATGGGTCCCAACTCTCCAAGTTTAAGGGATTCTTCCTTCAGCTAAAACATGCATGGGAAACCCACAGTATGGTGCACCGTGTGACTGGCAAACGTTTTCAAATGCATCTCAGTTTTCGTCCCCTTTTACTCGGGTTCACCATTCCAGACCCTTTACGAACACTCTCCCCACTTGGAGAGTCGGTGCCTTTAACCTCCTGTTGGGCACAGTTTGCAATTTCTGCGCAAGATGAAAAGGAATAGGGAGAACGAATGAGAGACTAGCTCTAGGTGTCTGCACGGGCAAATTTAACGCTCATTTCCCACCAGGAAGAGGAATTAACCAAAGGCTCAGCATGCCGTGCCGGAACCAGATTAGGGCCTGAAGCCATCCTGTGGGTTTGCGGCCAGCTCACAAGATAGCAAGTTAAAGAAAGGAGCTCAGGGGCACTGTAACTCACAAACCTGCAGAGTTATAAATGACAGCTATCGTCTAAAAATATATTAAAGGAAGGCTGCGAAGACGACTTGTAAGCGGGACAGATTTGCAGGAAAACGATTTCAGGGGGTAGACGGGAATTGCATTTAAAGCATAGGAAAAGAGGCAGAACGTCGACAATGATGCTCTTGGCCAAAAAGGGCGTATGCGTATTTTCCTGAATATATTCAGGAAAAAACGCATACGCCCTTTTTGGCCAACCAAGCAAGCATGTTAAAGAAATCTGCACTACAATGAAGTCTCACTGCCCCCCGGTCAAAAGGGCCATCTGAAAAAAGTGTAAAATCCAGAAAGGCAGCACAGGCCATGGAGAACAGGGAGCCTTGTTATGCTGACGGGCGGGATGTAAATTGCCAACAGCCACTCTGGAGAAGTGTATGGTGTTTCCCGGAACACCGAAAAAACAAAGCTACGGAGCCTACGGCACTTCCACTTATGGTCCTATAGCTTAGGGAAATTAAAATCAAAAACACACAGCCACCCCAATATGTCGGACGGCTCTGTTTACAAGAACCTCGTCTACGGTACAAGTTAAATATCCCAGAATGTGAAAAATGGATAAAGAAGTTGTGGTACGTACGTACAATGGAATATCACTCAACAATGAAATCTATGTCATCAGGCCCGTCGCGGCATAATGAGTGGATTCAGGTACGATGATTCTAAGGGAAATAAGTCACACAGCAAATGAAACATCATAAGATATCACTACTACACGGAATGTAAACTTGGCTACACATGAACTGAATTACAAAACAGAACAGGGTCTCAAATTTAGAAAACCAACTTATGCTTGCTTAAGGGGAAAAGTGAGTTGGGGTGCTGCATAAAACCAGAGATAGAAATTAGCACAGATACCTTTCCATAAGCCAAATATGTAATAGTCAAGACTTACCCCTTGCTCAACGAAATGGACTAAACACCCCATATTCAACGCCTATGAATACACCTGACTAGTAAGAATCTTCAAACCCATGGATTTATATGTCTCCGTAAGAGAATGAAGCGTGTGTACAGCGGCATGAATGCACCAGAGAAAATCCGATAAATCCCATTATCAAAATGAATTACACAAACAAAACCCAAGGACAGTGAAATAGAGAGCAATTCTTAAATAATTCATTCAGGGCTTGTGATGCAACCTGGATTTACCACATCTACACCCACAGCTGAGTGAGACATAAGGTTGGGCACTTCGGGCTGATAGCATTGGTGAGGTTCGATGAGCAAATGCAGACCCTTTGAAGTCATACAGCATGGTACCCATTCCATGGGTCCCAACTCTCCAAGTTTAAGGGATTCTTCTTTCAGCTAAAACATGCATGGGAAACCCACAGTATGGTGCACTGTGTGACTGGCAAACGTTTTAAAATGCATCTCAGTTTTCGTCCCCTTTTACTCGGGTTCACCATTCCAGACCCTTTACGAACACTCTCCCCACTTGGAGAGTCGGTGCCTTTAACCTCCTGTGGGGCACAGTTTGCAATTTCTGCGCAAGATGAAAAGGAATAGGGAGAACCAATGAGAGACTAGCTCTAGGTGTCTGCACGGGCAAATTTAACGCTCATTTCCCACCAGGAAGAGGAATTAACCAAAGGCTCAGCATGCCGTGCCGGAACCAGATTAGGGCCTGAGGCAATCCTGTGGGTTTGCGGCCAGCTCACAAGATAGCGAGTTGAAGAAAGGAGCTCAGGGGCACTGTAACTCACAAACCTGCAGAGTTATAAATGACAGCTATCGTCCAAAAATATATTGAAGGAAGGCTGCGAAGACGACTTGTAAGCGGGACAGATTTGCAGGAAAACGATTTCAGAGGGTAGACGGGAATTGCATTTAAAGCATAGGAAAAGAGGCAGAACGTCGACAATGATGCACTTGGTCAAAAAGGGCGTATGCGTTTTTTCCTGAATATATTCAGGAAAAAACGCATACGCCATTTTGGCCAACTAAGCAAGCATGTTAAGGAAATCTGCACTACAATGAAGTCTCACTGCCCCCCGGTCAAAAGGGCCATCTGAAAAAAGTGTAAAATCCAGAAAGGCAGCACAGGCCATGGAGAACAGGGAGCCTTGTTATGCTGATGGGCGGGATGTAAATTGCCAACAGCCACTCTGGAGAAGTGTATGGTGTTTCCCGGAACACCGAAAAAACAAAGCTACGGAGCCTACGGCACTTCCACTTATGGTCCTATAGCTTAGGGAAATTAAAATCAAAAACACACAGCCACCCCAAAGTGTCGGACGGCTCTGTTTACAAGAACCTCGTCTACGGTACAAGTTAAATATCCCAGAATGTGAAAAATGGATAAAGAAGTTGTGGTACGTACGGACAATGGAATATCACTCAGCAATGAAATCTATGTCATCAGGCCCGTCGCGGCATAATGAGTGGATTCAGGTACGATATTCTAAGTGAAATAAGTCACACAGAAAATGAAATATCATAAGATATCACTAATACACGGAATGTAAACTTGGCTACACATGAACTGAATTACAAAACAGAACAGGGTCTCAAATTTAGAAAACCAACTTATGCTTGCTTAAGGGGAAAGGTGAGTTGGGGTGCTGCATAAAACCAGAGATAGAAATTAGCACATATATCTTTCCATAAGCCCAATATGTAATAGTCAAGACCTACCCCTTGCTCAACGAAATGGACTAAACACCCCATATTCAACGCCTAGGAATACACCTGACTAGTAAGAATCTTCAAACCCATGGATTTATATGTCTCCGTAAGAGAATGAAGCGTGTGTACAGCGGCATGAATGCAGCAGAGAAAATCCGATAAATCCCATTATCAAAATGACTTACACAAACAAAACCCAAGGACAGTGAGATAGAGAGCAATTCTTAAATAATTCATTCAGGGCTTGTGATGCAACCTGGATTTACCACATCTACACCCAGAGCTGAGTGAGACATAAGGTTGGGCACTTCGGGCTGATAGCATTGGTGAGGTTCGATGAGCAAATGCAGACCCTTTGAAGTCATACAGCATGGTACCCATTCCATGGGTCCCAACTCTCCAAGTTTAAGGGATTCTTCCTTCAGCTAAAACATGCATGGGAAACCCACAGTATGGTGCACCGTGTGACTGGCAAACGTTTTCAAATGCATCTCAGTTTTCGTCCCCTTTTACTCGGGTTCACCATTCCAGACCCTTTACGAACACTCTCCCCACTTGGAGAGTCAGTGCCTTTAACCTCCTGTTGGGCACAGTTTGCAATTTCTGCGCAAGATGAAAAGGAATAGGGAGAACGAATGAGAGACTAGCTCTAGGTGTCTGCACGGGCAAATTTAACGCTCATTTCCCACCAGGAAGAGGAATTAACCAAAGGCTCAGCATGCCGTGCCGGAACCAGATTAGGGCCTGAAGCAATCCTGTGGGTTTGCGGCCAGCTCACAAGATAGCGAGTTGAAGAAATGAGCTCAGGCGCACTGTAACTCACAAACCTGCAGAGTTATAAATGACAGCTATCGTCCAAAAATATATTGAAGGAAGGCTGCGAAGACGACTTGTAAGCGGGACAGATTTGCAGGAAAACGATTTCAGGGGGTAGACGGGAATTGCATTTAAAGCATAGGAAAAGAGGCAGAACGTCGACAATGATGCTCTTGGCTAAAAAGGGCGTATGCGTTTTTTCCTGAATATATTCAGGAAAAAACGCATACGCCCTTTTTGGCCAACCAAGCAAGCATGTTAAAGAAATCTGCACTACAATGAAGTCTCACTGCCCCCTGGTCAAAAGGGCCATCTGAAAAAAGTGTAAAATCCAGAAAGGCAGCACAGGCCATGGAGAACAGGGAGCCTTGTTATGCTGATGGGCGGGATGTAAATTGCCAACAGCCACTCTGGAGAAGTGTATGGTGTTTCCCGGAACACCGAAAAAACAAAGCTACGGAGCCTACGGCACTTCCACTTATGGTCCTATAGCTTAGGGAAATTAAAATCAAAAACACACAGCCACCCCAAAGTGTCGGACGGCTCTGTTTACAAGAACCTCGTCTACGGTACAAGTTAAATATCCCAGAATGTGAAAAATGGATAAAGAATTTGTGGTACGTACGTACAATGGAATATCACTCAACAATGAAATCTATGTCATCAGGCCCGTCGCGGCATAATGAGTGGATTCAGGTACGATGATTCTAAGTGAAATAAGTCACACAGAAAATGAATCATCATAAGATATCACTACTACACGGAATGTAAACTTGGCTACACATGAACTGAATTACAAAACAGAACAGAGTCTCAAATTTAGAAAACCAACTTATGCTTGCTTAAGGGGAAAGGTGAGTTGGGGTGCTGCATAAAACCAGAGATAGAAATTAGCACATATACCTTTCCATAAGCCAAATATGTAATAGTCAAGACCTACCCCTTGCTCAACGAAATGGACTAAACACCCCATATTCAACGCCTAGGAATACACCTGACTAGTAAGAATCTTCAAACCCATGGATTTATATGTCTCCGTAAGAGAATGAAGCGTGTGTACAGCGGCATGAATGCAGCAGAGAAAATCCGATAAATCCCATTATCAAAATGAATTACACAAACAAAACCCAAGGACAGTGAGATAGAGAGCAATTCTTAAATAATTCATTCAGGGCTTGTGATGCAACCTGGATTTACCACATCTACACCCAGAGCTGAGTGAGACATAAGGTTGGGCACTTCGGGCTGATAGCATTGGTGAGGTTCGATGAGCAAATGCAGACCCTTTGAAGTCATACAGCATGGTACCCATTCCATGGGTCCCAACTCTCCAAGTTTAAGGGATTCTTCCTTCAGCTAAAACATGCATGGGAAACCCACAGTATGGTGCACCGTGTGACTGGCAAACGTTTTCAAATGCATCTCAGTTTTCGTCCCCTTTTACTCGGGTTCACCATTCCAGACCCTTTACGAACACTCTCCCCACTTGGAGAGTCAGTGCCTTTAACCTCCTGTTGGGCACAGTTTGCAATTTCTGCGCAAGATGAAAAGGAATAGGGAGAACGAATGAGAGACTAGCTCTAGGTGTCTGCAAGGGCAAATTTAACGCTCATTTCCCACCAGGAAGAGGAATTAACCAAAGGCTCAGCATGCCGTGCCGGAACCAGATTAGGGCCTGAAGCAATCCTGTGGGTTTGCGGCCAGCTCACAAGATAGCGAGTTGAAGAAAGGAGCTCAGGGGCACTGTAACTCACAAACCTGCAGAGTTATAAATGACAGCTATCGTCCAAAAATATATTGAAGGAAGGCTGCGAAGACGACTTGTAAGCGGGACAGATTTGCAGGAAAACGATTTCAGGGGGTAGACGGGAATTGCATTTAAAGCATAGGAAAAGAGGCAGAACGTCGACAATGATGCTCTTGGCTAAAAAGGGCTTATGCGTTTTTTCCTGAATATATTCAGGAAAAAACGCATACGCCCTTTTTGGCCAACCAAGCAAGCACGTTAAAGAAATCTGCACTACAATGAAGTCTCACTGCCCCCTGGTCAAAAGGGCCATCTGAAAAAAGTGTAAAATCCAGAAAGGCAGCACAGGCCATGGAGAACAGGGAGCCTTGTTAGGCTGATGGGCGGGATGTAAATTGCCAACAGCCACTCTGGAGAAGTGTATGGTGTTTCCCGGAACACCGAAAAAACAAAGCTACGGAGCCTACGGCACTTCCACTTATGGTCCTATAGCTTAGGGAAATTAAAATCAAAAACACACAGCCACCCCAAAGTGTCGGACGGCTCTGTTTACAAGAACCTCGTCTACGGTACAAGTTAAATATCCCAGAATGTGAAAAATGGATAAAGAAGTTGTGGTACGTACGTACAATGGAATATCACTCAACAATGAAATCTATGTCATCAGGCCCGTCGCGGCATAATGAGTGGATTCAGGTACGATGATTCTAAGTGAAATAAGTCACACAGAAAATGAATCATCATAAGATATCACTACTACAGGGAATGTAAACTTGGCTACACATGAACTGAATTACAAAACAGAACAGGGTCTCAAATTTAGAAAACCAACTTATGCTTGCTTAAGGGGAAAGGTGAGTTGGGGTGCTGCATAAAACCAGAGATAGAAATTAGCACAGATACCTTTCCATAAGCCAAATATGTAATAGTCAAGACCTACCCCTTGCTCAACGAAATGGACTAAACACCCCATATTCAACGCCTAGGAATACACCTGACTAGTAAGAATCTTCAAACCCATGGATTTATATGTCTCCGTAAGAGAATGAAGCGTGTGTACAGCGGCATGAATGCAGCAGAGAAAATCCGATAAATCCCATTATCAAAATGAATTACACAAACAAAACCCAAGGACAGTGAAATAGAGAGCAATTCTTAAATAATTCATTCAGGGCTTGTGATGCAACCTGGATTTACCACATCTACACCCAGAGCTGAGTGAGACATAAGGTTGGGCACTTCGGGCTGATAGCATTGGTGAGGTTCGATGAGCAAATGCAGACCCTTTGAAGTCATACAGCATGGTACCCATTCCATGGGTCCCAACTCTCCAAGTTTAAGGGATTCTTCCTTCAGCTAAAACATGCATGGGAAACCCACAGTATGGTGCACCGTGTGACTGGCAAACGTTTTCAAATGCATCTCAGTTTTCGTCCCCTTTTACTCGGGTTCACCATTCCAGACCCTTTACGAACACTCTCCCCACTTGGAGAGTCAGTGCCTTTAACCTCCTGTTGGGCACAGTTTGCAATTTCTGCGCAAGATGAAAAGGAATAGGGAGAACGAATGAGAGACTAGCTCTAGGTGTCTGCAAGGGCAAATTTAACGCTCATTTCCCACCAGGAAGAGGAATTAACCAAAGGCTCAGCATGCCGTGCCGGAACCAGATTAGGGCCTGAAGCAATCCTGTGGGTTTGCGGCCAGCTCACAAGATAGCGAGTTGAAGAAATGAGCTCAGGCGCACTGTAACTCACAAACCTGCAGAGTTATAAATGACAGCTATCGTCCAAAAATATATTGAAGGAAGGCTGCGAAGACGACTTGTAAGCGGGACAGATTTGCAGGAAAACGATTTCAGGGGGTAGACGGGAATTGCATTTAAAGCATAGGAAAAGAGGCAGAACGTCGACAATGATGCTCTTGGCTAAAAAGGGCGTATGCGTTTTTTCCTGAATATATTCAGGAAAAAACGCATACGCCCTTTTTGGCCAACCAAGCAAGCATGTTAAAGAAATCTGCACTACAATGAAGTCTCACTGCCCCCTGGTCAAAAGGGCCATCTGAAAAAAGTGTAAAATCCAGAAAGGCAGCACAGGCCATGGAGAACAGGGAGCCTTGTTATGCTGATGGGCGGGATGTAAATTGCCAACAGCCACTCTGGAGAAGTGTATGGTGTTTCCCGGAACACCGAAAAAACAAAGCTACGGAGCCTACGGCACTTCCACTTATGGTCCTATAGCTTAGGGAAATTAAAATCAAAAACACACAGCCACCCCAAAGTGTCGGACGGCTCTGTTTACAAGAACCTCGTCTACGGTACAAGTTAAATATCCCAGAATGTGAAAAATGGATAAAGAATTTGTGGTACGTACGTACAATGGAATATCACTCAACAATGAAATCTATGTCATCAGGCCCGTCGCGGCATAATGAGTGGATTCAGGTACGATGATTCTAAGTGAAATAAGTCACACAGAAAATGAATCATCATAAGATATCACTACTACACGGAATGTAAACTTGGCTACACATGAACTGAATTACAAAACAGAACAGAGTCTCAAATTTAGAAAACCAACTTATGCTTGCTTAAGGGGAAAGGTGAGTTGGGGTGCTGCATAAAACCAGAGATAGAAATTAGCACATATACCTTTCCATAAGCCAAATATGTAATAGTCAAGACCTACCCCTTGCTCAACGAAATGGACTAAACACCCCATATTCAACGCCTAGGAATACACCTGACTAGTAAGAATCTTCAAACCCATGGATTTATATGTCCCCGTAAGAGAATGAAGCGTGTGTACAGCGGCATGAATGCAGCAGAGAAAATCCGATAAATCCCATTATCAAAATGAATTACACAAACAAAACCCAAGGACAGTGAGATAGAGAGCAATTCTTAAATAATTCATTCAGGGCTTGTGATGCAACCTGGATTTACCACATCTACACCCAGAGCTGAGTGAGACATAAGGTTGGGCACTTCGGGCTGATAGCATTGGTGAGGTTCGATGAGCAAATGCAGACCCTTTGAAGTCATACAGCATGGTACCCATTCCATGGGTCCCAACTCTCCAAGTTTAAGGGATTCTTCCTTCAGCTAAAACATGCATGGGAAACCCACAGTATGGTGCACCGTGTGACTGGCAAACGTTTTCAAATGCATCTCAGTTTTCGTCCCCTTTTACTCGGGTTCACCATTCCAGACCCTTTACGAACACTCTCCCCACTTGGAGAGTCAATGCCTTTAACCTCCTGTTGGGCACAGTTTGCAATTTCTGCGCAAGATGAAAAGGAATAGGGAGAACGAATGAGAGACTAGCTCTAGGTGTCTGCAAGGGCAAATTTAACGCTCATTTCCCACCAGGAAGAGGAATTAACCAAAGGCTCAGCATGCCGTGCCGGAACCAGATTAGGGCCTGAAGCAATCCTGTGGGTTTGCGGCCAGCTCACAAGATAGCGAGTTGAAGAAAGGAGCTCAGGGGCACTGTAACTCACAAACCTGCAGAGTTATAAATGACAGCTATCGTCCAAAAATATATTGAAGGAAGGCTGCGAAGACGACTTGTAAGCGGGACAGATTTGCAGGAAAACGATTTCAGGGGGTAGACGGGAATTGCATTTAAAGCATAGGAAAAGAGGCAGAACGTCGACAATGATGCTCTTGGCTAAAAAGGGCTTATGCGTTTTTTCCTGAATATATTCAGGAAAAACGCATACGCCCTTTTTGGCCAACCAAGCAAGCACGTTAAAGAAATCTGCACTACAATGAAGTCTCACTGCCCCCTGGTCAAAAGGGCCATCTGAAAAAAGTGTAAAATCCAGAAAGGCAGCACAGGCCATGGAGAACAGGGAGCCTTGTTATGCTGATGGGCGGGATGTAAATTGCCAACAGCCACTCTGGAGAAGTGTATGGTGTTTCCCGGAACACCGAAAAAACAAAGCTACGGAGCCTACGGCACTTCCACTTATGGTCCTATAGCTTAGGGAAATTAAAATCAAAAACACACAGCCACCCCAAAGTGTCGGACGGCTCTGTTTACAAGAACCTCGTCTACGGTACAAGTTAAATATCCCAGAATGTGAAAAATGGATAAAGAAGTTGTGGTACGTACGTACAATGGAATATCACTCAACAATGAAATCTATGTCATCAGGCCCGTCGCGGCATAATGAGTGGATTCAGGTACGATGATTCTAAGTGAAATAAGTCACACAGAAAATGAATCATCATAAGATATCACTACTACAGGGAATGTAAACTTGGCTACACATGAACTTAATTACAAAACAGAACAGGGTCTCAAATTTAGAAAACCAACTTATGCTTGCTTAAGGGGAAAGGTGAGTTGGGGTGCTGCATAAAACCAGAGATAGAAATTAGCACAGATACCTTTCCATAAGCCAAATATGTAATAGTCAAGACCTACCCCTTGCTCAACGAAATGGACTAAACACCCCATATTCAACGCCTAGGAATACACCTGACTAGTAAGAATCTTCAAACCCATGGATTTATATGTCTCCGTAAGAGAATGAAGCGTGTGTACAGCGGCATGAATGCAGCAGAGAAAATCCGATAAATCCCATTATCAAAATGAATTACACAAACAAAACCCAAGGACAGTGAAATAGAGAGCAATTCTTAAATAATTCATTCAGGGCTTGTGATGCAACCTGGATTTACCACATCTACACCCAGAGCTGAGTGAGACATAAGGTTGGGCACTTCGGGCTGATAGCATTGGTGAGGTTCGATGAGCAAATGCAGACCCTTTGAAGTCATACAGCATGGTACCCATTCCATGGGTCCCAACTCTCCAAGTTTAAGGGATTCTTCCTTCAGCTAAAACATGCATGGGAAACCCACAGTATGGTGCACCGTGTGACTGGCAAACGTTTTCAAATGCATCTCAGTTTTCGTCCCCTTTTACTCGGGTTCACCATTCCAGACCCTTTACGAACACTCTCCCCACTTGGAGAGTCAGTGCCTTTAACCTCCTGTTGGGCACAGTTTGCAATTTCTGCGCAAGATGAAAAGGAATAGGGAGAACGAATGAGAGACTAGCTCTAGGTGTCTGCACGGGCAAATTTAACGCTCATTTCCCACCAGGAAGAGGAATTAACCAAAGGCTCAGCATGCCGTGCCGGAACCAGATTAGGGCCTGAAGCAATCCTGTGGGTTTGCGGCCAGCTCACAAGATAGCAAGTTGAAGAAAGGAGCTCAGGGGCACTGTAACTCACAAACCTGCAGAGTTATAAATGACAGCTATCGTCCAAAAATATATTAAAGGAAGGCTGCGAAGACGACTTGTAAGCGGGACAGATTTGCAGGAAAACGATTTCAGGGGGTAGACGGGAATTGCATTTAAAGCATAGGAAAAGAGGCAGAACGTCGACAATGATGCTCTTGGCCAAAAAGGGCGTATGCGTTTTTTCCTGAATATATTCAGGGAAAAACGCATACGCCCTTTTTGGCCAACCAAGCAAGCATGTTAAAGAAATCTGCACTACAATGAAGTCTCACTGCCCCCCGGTCAAAAGGGCCATCTGAAAAAAGTGTAAAATCCAGAAAGGCAGCACAGGCCATGGAGAACAGGGAGCCTTGTTATGCTGACGGGCGGGATGTAAATTGCCAACAGCCACTCTGGAGAAGTGTATGGTGTTTCCCGGAACACCGAAAAAACAAAGCTACGGAGCCGACGGCACTTCCACTTATGGTCCTATAGCTTAGGGAAATTAAAATCAAAAACACACAGCCACCCCAAAGTGTCGGACGGCTCTGTTTACAAGAACCTCGTCTACGGTACAAGTTAAATATCCCAGAATGTGAAAAATGGATAAAGAAGTTGTGGT
This sequence comes from Delphinapterus leucas, assembly GCF_059928025.1. Classification (NCBI taxonomy): domain Eukaryota; kingdom Metazoa; phylum Chordata; class Mammalia; order Artiodactyla; family Monodontidae; genus Delphinapterus; species Delphinapterus leucas. The sequence goes on along the minus strand of NW_028322236.1, from coordinate 4,040,975 downwards.
ACGTACGTACAATGGAATATCACTCAGCAATGAAATCTATGTCATCAGGCCCGTCGCGGCATAATGAGTGGATTCAGGTACGATGATTCTAAGTGAAATAAGTCACACAGAAAATGAAACATCATAAGATATCACTACTACACGGAATGTAAATTTGGCTACACATGAACTGAATTACAAAACAGAACAGGGTCTCAAATTTAGAAAACCAACTTATGCTTGCTTAAGGGGAAAGGTGAGTTGGGGTGCTGCATAAAACCAGAGATAGGAATTAGCACAGATACCTTTCCATAAGCCAAATATGTAATAGTCAAGACCTACCCCTTGCTCAACGAAATGGACTAAACACCACATATTCAACGCCTAGGAATACACCTGACTAGTAAGAATCTTCAAACCCATGGATTTATATGTCTCCGTAAGAGAATGAAGCGTGTGTACAGCGGCATGAATGCAGCAGAGAAAATCCGATAAATCCCATTATCAAAATAAATTACACAAACAAAACCCAGGGACAGTGAGATAGAGAGCAATTCTTAAATAATTCATTCAGGGCTTGTGATGCAACCTGGATTTACCACATCTACACCCAGAGCTGAGTGAGACATAAGGTTGGGCACTTCGGGCTGATAGCATTGGTGAGGTTCGATGAGCAAATGCAGACCCTTTGAAGTCATACAGCATGGTACCCATTCCATGGGTCCCAACTCTCCAAGTTTAAGGGATTCTTCCTTCAGCTAAAACATGCATGGGAAACCCACAGTATGGTGCACCGTGTGACTGGCAAACGTTTTCAAATGCATCTCAGTTTTCGTCCCCTTTTACTCGGGTTCACCATTCCAGACCGTTTACGAACACTCTGCCCACTTGGAGAGTCAGTGCCTTTAACGTCCTGTTGGGCACAGTTTGCAATTTCTGCGCAAGATGAAAAGGAATAGGGAGAACGAATGAGAGACTAGCTCTAGGTGTCTGCAAGGGCAAATTTAACGCTCATTTCCCACCAGGAAGAGGAATTAACCAAAGGCTCAGCATGCCGTGCCGGAACCAGATTAGGGCCTGAAGCAATCCTGTGGGTTTGCGGCCAGCTCACAAGATAGTGAGTTGAAGAAATGAGCTCAGGGGCACTGTAACTCACAAACTTGCAGAGTTATAAATGACAGCTATCGTCCAAAAATATATTGAAGGAAGCCTGCGAAGACGACTTGTAAGTGGGGCAGAATTGCAGGAAAACGATTTCAGGGGGTAGGCGGGAATTGCATTTAAAGAATAGGAAAAGAGGCAGAATGTCGACAATGATGCTCTTGGCCAAAAAGGGCGTATGCGTTTTTTCCTGAATATATTCAGGAAAAAACGCATACGCCCTTTTTGGCCAACCAAGCAAGCACGTTAAAGAAATCTGCACTACAATGAAGTCTCACTGCCCCCCGGTCAAAAGGGCCATCTGAAAAAAGTGTAAAATCCAGAAAGGCAGCACAGGCCATGGAGAACAGGGAGCTTTGTTATGCTGATGGGCGGGATGTAAATTGCCAACAGCCACTCTGGAGAAGTGTATGGTGTTTCCCGGAACACCGAAAAAACAAAGCTACGGAGCCTACGGCACTTCCCCTTATGGTCCTATAGCTTAGGGAAATTAAAATCAAAAACACACAGCCACCCCAAAGTGTCGGACGGCTCTGTTTACAAGAACCTCGTCTACGGTACAAGTTAAATATCCCAGAATGTGAAAAATGGATAAAGAAGTTGTGGTACGTACGTACAATGGAATATCACTCAGCAATGAAATCTATGTCATCAGGCCCGTCGCGGCATAATGAGTGGATTCAGGTACGATGATTCTAAGTGAAATAAGTCACACAGAAAATGAAACATCATAAGATATCACTACTACACGGAATGTAAAGTTGGCTACACATGAACTGAATTACAAAACAGAACAGGGTCTCAAATTTAGAAAACCAACTTACGCTTGCTTAAGGGGAAAGGTGAGTTGGGGTGCTGCATAAAACCAGAGATAGAAATTAGCACAGATAACTTTCCATAAGCCAAATATGTAATAGTCAAGACCTACCCCTTGCTCAACGAAATGGACTAAACACCCCATATTCAACGCCTAGGAATACACCTGACTAGTAAGAATCTTCAAACCCATGGATTTATATGTCTCCGTAAGAGAATGAAGCGTGAGTACAGCGGCATGAATGCACCAGAGAAAATCCGATAAATCCCATTATCAAAATGAATTACACAAACAAAACCCAAGGACAGTGAAATAGAGAGCAATTCTTAAATAATTCATTCAGGGCTTGTGATGCAACCTGGATTTACCACATCTACACCCACAGCTGAGTGAGACATAAGGTTGGGCACTTCGGGCTGATAGCATTGGTGAGGTTCGATGAGCAAATGCAGACGCTTTGAAGTCATACAGCATGGTACCCATTCCATGGGTCCCAACTCTCCAAGTTTAAGGGATTCTTCTTTCAGCTAAAACATGCATGGGAAACCCACAGTATGGTGCACTGTGTGACTGGCAAACGTTTTCAAATGCATCTCAGTTTTCGTCCCCTTTTACTCGGGTTCACCATTCCAGACCCTTTACGAACACTCTCCCCACTTGGAGAGTCAGTGCCTTTAACCTCCTGTGGGGCACAGTTTGCAATTTCTGCGCAAGATGAAAAGGAATAGGGAGAACCAATGAGAGACTAGCTCTAGGTGTCTGCACGGGCAAATTTAACGCTCATTTCCCACCAGGAAGAGGAATTAACCAAAGGCTCAGCATGCCGTGCCGGAACCAGATTAGGACCTGAAGCAATCCTGTGGGTTTGCGGCCAGCTCACAAGATAGCGAGTTGAAGAAAGGAGCTCAGGGGCACTGTAACTCACAAACCTGCAGAGTTATAAATGACAGCTATCGTCCAAAATTATATTGAAGGAAGGCTGCGAAGACGACTTGTAAGCGAGACAGATTTGCAGGAAAACGATTTCAGGGGGTAGACGGGAATTGCATTTAAAGCATAGGAAAAGAGGCAGAACGTCGACAATGATGCTCTTGGACAAAAAGGGCGTATGCGTTTTTTCCTGAATATATTCAGGAAAAAACGCATACGCCCTTTTTGGCCAACCAAGCAAGCATGTTAAAGAAATCTGCACTACAATGAAGTCTCACTGCCCCCTGGTCAAAAGGGCCATCTGAAAAAAGTGTAAAATCTAGAAAGGCAGCACAGGCCATGGAGAACAGGGAGCCTTGTTATGCTGATGGGCGGGATGTAAATTGCCAACAGCCACTCTGGAGAAGTGTATGGTGTTTCCCGGAACACCGAAAAAACAAAGCTACGGAGCCTACGGCATTTCCACTTATGGTCCTATAGCTTAGGGAAATTAAAATCAAAAACACACAGCCACCCCAAAGTGTCGGACGGCTCTGTTTACAAGAACCTCGTCTACGGTACAAGTTAAATATCGCAGAATGTGAAAAATGGATAAAGAAGTTGTGGTACGTACGTACAATGGAATATCACTCAACAATGAAATCTATGTCATCAGGCCCGTCGCGGCATAATGAGTGGATTCAGGTACGATGATTCTAAGTGAAATAAGTCACACAGAAAATGAAACATCATAAGATATCACTACTACACGGAATGTAAACTTGGCTACACATGAACTGAATTACAAAACAGAACAGGGTCTCAAATTTAGAAAACCAACTTATGCTTGCTTAAGGGGAAAGGTGAGTTGGGGTGCTGCATAAAACCAGAGATAGAAATTAGCACAGATACCTTTCAATAAGCCAAATATGTAATAGTCAAGACCTACCCCTTGCTCAACGAAATGGACTAAACACCCCATATTCAATGCCTAGGAATACACCTGACTAGTAAGAATCTTCAAACCCATGGATTTATATGTCTCCGTAAGAGAATGAAGCGTGTGTACAGCGGCATGAATGCAGCAGAGAAAATCCGATAAATCCCATTATCAAAATGAATTACACAAACAAAACCCAAGGACAGTGAAATAGAGAGCAATTCTTAAATAATTCATTCAGGGCTTGTGATGCAACCTGGATTTACCACATCTACACCCAGATCTGAGTGAGACATAAGGTTGGGCACTTCGGGCTGATAGCATTGGTGAGGTTCGATGAGCAAATGCAGACCCTTTGAAGTCATACAGCATGGTACCAATTCCATGGGTCCCAACTCTCCAAGTTTAAGGGATTCTTCCTTCAGCTAAAACATGCATGGGAAACCCACAGTATGGTGCACCGTGTGACTGGCAAACGTTTTCAAATGCATCTCAGTTTTCGTCCCCTTTTACTCGGGTTCACCATTCCAGACCCTTTAAGAACCCTCTCCCCACTTGGAGAGTCGGTGCCTTTAACCTCCTGTTGGGCACAGTTTGCAATTTCTGCGCAAGATGAAAAGGAATAGGGAGAACGAATGAGAGACTAGCTCTAGGTGTCTGCACGGGCAAATTTAACGCTCATTTCCCACCAGGAAGAGGAATTAACCAAAGGCTCAGCATGCCGTGCCGGAACCATATTAGGGCCTGAAGCAATCCTGTGGGTTTGCGGCCAGCTCACAATATAGCAAGTTGAAGAAAGGAGCTCAGGGGCACTGTAACTCACTAACCTGCAGAGTTATAAATGACAGCTATCGTCCAAAAATATATTAAAGGAAGGCTGCGAAGACGACTTGTAAGCGGGACAGATTTGCAGGAAAACGATTTCAGGGGGTAGACGGGAATTGCATTTAAAGCATAGGAAAAGAGGCAGAAGGTCGACAATGATGCTCTTGGCCAAAAAGGGCGTATGCGTTTTTTCCTGAATATATTCAGGAAAAAACGCATACGCCCTTTTTGGCCAACCAAGCAAGCATGTTAAAGAAATCTGCACTACAATGAAGTCTCACTGCCCCCCGGTCAAAAGGGCCATCTGAAAAAAGTGTAAAATCCAGAAAGGCAGCACAGGCCATGGAGAACATGGAGCCTTGTTATGCTGACGGGCGGGATGTAAATTGCCAACAGCCACTCTGGAGAAGTGTATGGTGTTTCCCGGAACACCGAAAAAACAAAGCTACGGAGCCTACGGCACTTCCACTTATGGTCCTATAGCTTAGGGAAATTAAAATCAAAAACACACAGCCACCCAAAAGCCTCGGGCGGCTCTGTTTACAAGAACCTCGTCTACGGTACAAGTTAAATATCCCAGAATGTGAAAAATGGATAAAGAAGTTGTGGTACGTACGTACAATGGAATATCACACAGCAATGAAATCCATGTCATCAGGCCCGTCGCGGCATAATGAGTGGATTCAGGTACGATGATTCTAAGTGAAATAAGTCACACAGAAAATGAAACATCATAAGATATCACTAATACACGGAATGTAAACTTGGCTACACATGAACTGAATTACAAAACAGAACAGGGTCTCAAATTTAGAAAACCAACTTATGCTTGCTTAAGGGGAAAGGTGAGTTGGGGTGCTGCATAAAACCAGAGATAGAAATTAGCACAGATACCTTTCCATAAGCCAAATATGTAATAGTCAAGACCTACTCCTTGCTCAACGAAATGGACTAAACACCCCATATTCAACGCCTAGGAATACACCTGACTAGTAAGAATCTTCAAACCCATGGATTTATATGTCTCCGTAAGAGAATGAAGCGTGTGTACAGCGGCATGAATGCAGCAGAGAAAATCCGATAAATCCCATTATCAAAATGAATTACACAAACAAAACCCAAGGACAGTGAAATAGAGAGCAATTCTTAAATAATTCATTCAGGGCTTGTGATGCAACCTGGATTTACCACATCTACACCCAGAGCTGAGTGAGACATAAGGTTGGACACTTCGGGCTGATAGCATTGGTGAGGTTCGATGAGCAAATGAAGACAATTTGAAGTCATACTGCATGGTACCCATTCCATGGGTCCCAACTCTCCAGGTTTAAGCGATACTTCCTTCAGCTAAAACATGCATGGGAATCCCACAGTATGGTGCACCGTGTGACCGGGAAACCTTTTCAAATGCATCTCAGTTTTCGTCCCCTTTTACTCGGGTTCACCATTCCAGACCCTTTACGAACACTCTCCCCACTTGGAGAGTCAGTGCCTTTAACCTCCTGTTGGGCACAGTTTGCAATTTCTGCGCAAGATGAAAAGGAATAGGGAGAACCAATGAGAGACTAGCTGTAGGTGTCTGCAGGGGCAAATTTAACGCTCATTTCCCACCAGGAAGAGGAGTTAACCAAAGGCTCAGCATGCCGTGCCGGAACCAGAGTAGGGCCTGAGGCAATCCTGTGGGTTTGCGGCCAGCTCACAAGATAGCGAGTTGAAGAAATAAGCTCAGGGGCACTGTAAATCACAAACCTGCAGAGTTATAAATGACAGCTATCGTCCAAAAATATATTGAAGGAAGGCTGCGAAGACGACTTGTAAGTGGGGCAGAATTGCAGGAAAACGATTTCAGGGGGTAGACGGGAATTGCATTTAAAGCATAGGAAAAGAGGCAGAACGTCGACAATGATGCTCTTGGCCAAAAAGGGTGTATGCTTTTTTTCCTGAATATATTCAGGAAAAAACGCATACGCCCTTTTTGGCCAACCAAGCAAGCATGTTCAAGAAATCTGCACTACAATGAAGTCTCACTGCCCCCCGGTCAAAAGGGCCATCTGAAAAAAGTGTAAAATCCAGAAAGGCAGCACAGGCCATGGAGAACAGGGAGCCTTGTTATGCTGATGGGTGGGATGTGAATTGCCAACAGCCACTCTGGAGAAGTGTATGGTGTTTCCCGGAACACCGAAAAAACAAAGCTACGGAGCCTACGGCACTTCCACTTATGGTCCTATAGCTTAGGGAAATTAAAATCAAAAACACACAGCCACCCCAATGTGTCGGACGGCTCTGTTTACAAGAACCTCGTCTACGGTACAAGTTAAATATCCCAGAATGTGAAAAATGGATAAAGAAGTTGTGGTACGTACGTACAATGGAATATCACTCAGCAATGAAATCTATGTCATCAGGCCCGTCGCGGCATAATGAGTGGATTCAGGTACGATGATTCTAAGTGAAATAAGTCACACAGAAAATGAAACATCATAAGATATCACTACTACACGGAATGTAAATTTGGCTACACATGAACTGAATTACAAAACAGAACAGGGTCTCAAATTTAGAAAACCAACTTATGCTTGCTTAAGGGGAAAGGTGAGTTGGGGTGCTGCATAAAACCAGAGATAGGAATTAGCACAGATACCTTTCCATAAGCCAAATATGTAATAGTCAAGACCTACCCCTTGCTCAACGAAATGGACTAAACACCCCATATTCAACGCCTAGGAATACACCTGACTAGTAAGAATCTTCAAACCCATGGATTTATATGTCTCCGTAAGAGAATGAAGCGTGTGTACAGCGGCATGAATGCAGCAGAGAAAATCCGATAAATCCCATTATCAAAATAAATTACACAAACAAAACCCAGGGACAGTGAGATAGAGAGCAATTCTTAAATAATTCATTCAGGGCTTGTGATGCAACCTGGATTTACCACATCTACACCCAGAGCTGAGTGAGACATAAGGTTGGGCACTTCGGGCTGATAGCATTGGTGAGGTTCGATGAGCAAATGCAGACCCTTTGAAGTCATACAGCATGGTACCCATTCCATGGGTCCCAACTCTCCAAGTTTAAGGGATTCTTCCTTCAGCTAAAACATGCATGGGAAACCCACAGTATGGTGCACCGTGTGACTGGCAAACGTTTTCAAATGCATCTCAGTTTACGTCCCCTTTTACTCGGGTTCACCATTCCAGACCGTTTACGAACACTCTGCCCACTTGGAGAGTCAGTGCCTTTAACGTCCTGTTGGGCACAGTTTGCAATTTCTGCGCAAGATGAAAAGGAATAGGGAGAACGAATGAGAGACTAGCTCTAGGTGTCTGCAAGGGCAAATTTAACGCTCATTTCCCACCAGGAAGAGGAATTAACCAAAGGCTCAGCATGCCGTGCCGGAACCAGATTAGGGCCTGAAGCAATCCTGCGGGTTTGCGGCCAGCTCACAAGAAAGCGATTTGAAGAAAGGAGCTCAGGGGCACTGTAATTCACAAACCTGCAGAGTTATAAATGACAGCTATCGTCCAAAAATATATTGAAGGAAGGCTGCGAAGACGACTTGTAAGCGGGGCAGAATTTCAGGAAAACGATTTCATGGGGTAGACTGGAATTGCATTTAAAGCATAGGAAAAGAGGCAGAACGTCGACAATGATGCACTTGGCCAAAAAGGGCGTATGCGTTTTTTCCTGAATATATTCAGGAAAAAACGCATACGCCCTTTTTGGCCAACCAAGCAAGCATGTTAAAGAAATCTGCACTACAATGAAGTCTCACTGCCCCCCGGTCAAAGGGGCCATCTAAAAAAGTGTAAAATCCAGAAATGCAGCACAGGCCATGGAGAACAGGGAGCCTTGTTATGCTGATCGGTGGGATGTAAATTGCCAACAGCCACTCTGCAGAAGTGTATGGTGTTTCCTGAAACACCTAAAAAACAAAGCAACAGAGCCTACGGCACTTCCACTTATGGTCCTATAGCTTAGGGAAATTAAAATAAAAAACACACAGCCACCCCAAAGTTTCAGACGGCTCTGTTTACAAGAACCTCGTCTACGGTACAAGTTAAATATCCCAGAAAGCGAAAAATGGATAAAGAAGTTGTGGTACGTACGTACAATGGAATATCACTCACCAATGAAATCTATGTCATCTGGCCCGTCGTGGCATAATGAGTGGATTCAGGTACGATGATTCTAAGAGAAATAAGTCACACAGAAAATGAAACATCATAAGATATCACTAATACACCGAATGTAATCTTGGCTACACATGAACTGAATTACAAAACAGAACAGGGTCTCAAATTTAGAAAACCAACTTATGTTTGCTTAAGGGGAAAGGTGAGTTGGGGTGCTGCATAAAACCAGAGATAGAAATTAGCACAGATACCATTCCATACGTCATATATGTAATAGTCAAGGGGGCTTCCCTGGTGGCGCACTGGTTGAGAGTTCGCCTGCCGATGCAGGGGACGCGGGTTCGTCCCCCGGTCCGAGAGGATCCCACATGCCGCGGAGCTACTGGCCCCGTGAGTCATGGCCGTTGAGCCTGCACGTCCGGAGCCTGTGCTCCGCAACGGGAGAGGCCACAACACTGAGAGGCCCGCGTACAGCAAAAAAAAAAAAAAAAATGTAATAGTCAAGACCTACCCCTTGCTCAACGAAATGGGCTAAACACCCTATATTCAACGCCTAGGAATACACCTGACTAGTAAGAATCTTCAAACCCATGGATTTATATGTCTCCATAAGAGAATCAAGCATGTGTACAGCTGCATGAAGGCAGCAGAGAAAATCCGATAAATCCTATTATCAAAATGAATTACAAAAACAAAACACAATGACAGTGAAATAGAGAGCAATTCTTAAATAATTCATTCAGGGTTTGTGATGCAACCTGGATTTACCTCATCTACACCCAGAGCTGAGTGAGACATAAGGTTGGACACTTCGGGGTGATACCACTGGTGAGGTTCGATGAGCAAATGCAGACCATTTGAAGTCATACTGCATGGTACCCATTCCATGGGTCCCAACTCTCCAGGTTTAAGCGATTCTTCCTTCAGCTAAAGCATGCATGGGAAGCCCACAGTATGGTGCACCGTGTGACCAGGAAACGTTTTCAAAGGCATCTCAATTTTCGTCCCCTTTTACTCGGGTTCACAATTCCAGACCCTTTTCTAACACTCTCCAGACTTGGAGAGTCAGGGCCTTTAACCTCCTGTTTGGCACAGTTTGCAATTTCTGCGCAAGATGAACAGAAATAGGGAGAACCAATGAGAGACTAGCTGTAGGTGTCTGCACGGGCAAATTTAACGCACATTTCCCACCAGAAAGACAAATTAACCAAAGGCTCAGCATGCCATGCCGGAAAAAGATTAGGGCCTGAAGCAATCCTGCGGGTTTGCGGCCAGCTCACAAGAAAGCGATTTGAAGAAAGGAGCTCAGGGGCACTGTAATTCACAAACCTGCAGAGTTATAAATGACAGCTATCGTCCAAAAATATATTGAAGGAAGGCTGCGAAGAGGACTTGAAAGCGGGGCAGAATTGCAGGAAAACGATTTCAGGGGGTAGACTGGAATTGCATTTAAAGCATAGGAAAAGAGGCAGGACGTCGACAATGATGCACTTGGCCAAAAAGGGCGTATGCGTTTTTTCCTGAATATATTCAGGAAAAAACGCATACGCACTTTTTGGCCAACCAAGCAAGCATGTTAAAGAAATCTCCACTACAATGAAGTCTCACTGCCCCCCGGTCAAAAGGGCCATCTGAAAAAAGTGTAAAATCCAGAAATGCAGCACAGGCCATGGAGAACAGGGAGCCTTGTTATGCTGATGGGTGGGATGTAAATTTCCAACAGCCACTCTGGAGAAGTGTATGGTGTTTCCTGAAACACCTAAAAAACAAAGCAACGGAGCCTACGGCACTTCCACTTATGGTCCTATAGCTTAGGGAAATTAAAATAAAAAACACACAGCCACCCCAAAGTTTCAGACGGCTCTGTTTACAAGAACCTCTTCTACGGTACAAGTTAATTATCCCAGAAAGCGAAAAATGGATAAAGAAGTTGTGGTACGTACGTACAATGGAATATCACTCACCAATGAAATCTATGTCATCTGGCCCGTCGTGGCATAATGAGTGGATTCAGGTACGATGATTCTAAGAGAAATAAGTCACACAGAAAATGAAACATCATAAGATATCACTAATACACCGAATGTAATCTTGGCTACACATGAACTGAATTACAAAACAGAACAGGGTCTCAAATTTAGAAAACCAACTTATGTTTGCTTAAGGGGAAAGGTGAGTTGGGGTGCTGCATAAAACCAGAGATAGAAATTAGCACAGATACTATTCCATACATCATATATGTAATAGTCAAGGGGGCTTCCCTGGTGGCGCACTGGTTGAGAGTCCGCCTGCCGATGCAGGGGACGCGGGTTCGTGTCCCGGTCCGCGAGGATCCCACATGCCGTGGAGCTACTGACCCCGTCAGTCATGGCTGTTGAGCCTGCGCGTCCGGAGACTGTGCTCCACAACTGGAGAGGCTACAACACTGAGAGGCCCGCGTACAGCAAAAAAAAAAAAAAAAATATGTAATAGTCAAGACCTACCCCTTGCTCAACGAAATGGGCTAAACACCCTATATTCAACGCCTAGGAATACACCTGACTAGTAAGAATCTTCAAACCCATGGATTTATATGTCTCCATAAGTGAATCAAGCGTGTGTACAGCTGCATGAAGGTAGCAGAGAAAATCCGATAAATCCTATTATCAAAATGAATTACAAAAACAAAACACAATGACAGTGAAATAGAGAGCAATTCTTAAATAATTCATTCAGGGCTTGTGATGCAACCTGGATTTACCTCATCTACACCCAGAGCTGAGTGAGACATAAAGTTGGACACTTCGGGCTGATAGCATTGGTGAGGTTCGAAGAGCAAATGCAGACCATTTGAAGTCATACTGCATGGTACCCATTCCAAGGGTCCCAACTCTCCAGGTTTAAGCGATTCTTCCTTCAGCTAAAACATGCATGGGAAACCCACAGTATGGTGCACCGTGTGATCCGGAAACGTTTTCAAATGCATCTCAGTTTTCGTCCCCTTTTACTCGGGTTCACAATTCCAGACCCTTTACTAACACTCTACCCACTTGGAGAGTCAGTGCCTTTAACCTGCTGTTTGGCACAGTTTGCAATTTCTGCGCAAGATGAACAGGAATAGGGAGAACCAATGAGAGACTAGCTGTAGGTGTCTGCACGGGCAAATTTAACGCTCATTTCCAACCAGGAAGAGGAATTAACCAAACGCTCAGCATGCCGTGCCCGAACCAGATTAGGGCCTGAAGCAACCCTGCGAGTTTGCGCCCAGCTCACAAGAAAGCGATTTGAAGAAAGGAGCTCCGGGGCACTCTAATTCACAAACCTGCAGAGTTATAAATGACAGCTATCGTCCAAAAATATATTGAAGGAAGGCTGCGAAGAGGACTTGAAAGCGGGGCAGAATTGCAGGAAAACGATTTCAGGGGGTAGACTGGAATTGCATTTAAAGCATAGGAAAAGAGGCAGAACGTCGACAATGATGCACTTGGCCAAAAAGGACATATGCGTTTTTTCCTGAATATATTCAGGAAAAAACGCGTACGCCCTATTTGGCCAACCAAGCAAGCATGTTAAAGAAATCTGCACTACAATGAAGTCTCACTGCCCCCCGGTCAAAAGGGCCATCTGAAAAAAGTGTAAAATCCAGAAAGGCAGCACAGGCCATGGAGAACAGGGAGCCTTGTTATGCTGATGGGCGGGATGTAAATTGCCAACAGCCACTCTGGAGAAGTGTATGGTGTTTCCTGAAACACCTAAAAAACAAAGCAACAGAGCCTACGGCACTTCCACTTATGGTCCTATAGCTTAGGGAAATTTAAATCAAAAACACACAGCCAAGCCAAAGTTTCAGATGGCTCTGTTTACAAGAACCTCTTCTACGGTACAAGTTAAATATCCCAGAAAGCGAAAAATGGATAAAGAAGTTGTGGTACGTACGTACAATGGAATATCAGTCACCAAGGAAAGCTATGTCATCTGGCCCGTCGTGGCGTAATGAGTGGATTCAGGTACGATGATTCTAAGTCAAATAAGTCACACAGAAAATGAAACATCATAAGATATCACTAACACACCGAATGTAATCTTGGCTACACATGAACTGAAATACAAAACAGAACAGGGTCTCAAATTTAGAAAACCAACTTATGTTTGCTTAAGGGGAAAGGTGAGTTGGGGTGCTGCATAAAACCAGAGATAGAAATTAGCACAGATACCATTCCATATGTCAAATATGTAATAGTCAAGACCTACCCCTTGCTCAACGAAATGGGCTAAACACCCTATATTCAACGCCTAGGAATACACCTGACTAGTAAGAATCTTCAAACCCATGGATTTATATGTCTCCATAAGAGAATCAAGCGTGTGTACAGCTGCATGAATGCAGCAGAGAAAATCCGATAAATCCTATTATCAAAATAAATTACAAAAACAAAACAAAATGACAGTGAAATAGAGAGCAATTCTTAAATAATTCATTCAGGGCTTGTGATGCAACCTGGATTTACCTCATCTACACCCAGAGCTGAGTGAGACATAAGGTTGGACACTTCGGGCTGATAGCATTGGTGAGGTTCGATGAGCAAATGCAGACCATTTGAAGTCATACTGCATGGTACCCATTCCATGGGTCCCAACTCTCCAGGTTTAAGCGATTCTTCCTTCAGCTAAAACATGCATGAGAAACCCACAGTATGGTGCACCGTGTGACCGGGAAACGTTTTCAAATGCATCTCAGTTTTTGTTCCCTTTTACTCGGGTTCACAATTCCAGACCCTTTACTAACACTCTCCCCACTTGGAGAGTCAGTGCCTTTAACCTGCTGTTTGGCACAGTTTGCAATTTCTGCGCAAGATGAACAGGAATAGGGAGAACCAATGAGAGACTAGCTGTAGGTGTCTGCACGGGCAAATTTAACGCTCATTTCCCACCAGGAAGAGGAATTAACCGAAGGCTCAGCATGCTGTGCCGGAACCAGATTAGGGCCTGAAGCAATCCTGAGGGTTTGCGGCCATCTCACAAGAAAGCGATTTGAAGAAAGGAGCTCCGGGGCACTGTAATTCAAAACCTGCAGTGTTGTAAATGACAGCTATCGTCCAAAAATATATTGAAGGAAGGCTGCGAAGAGGACTTGAAAGCGGGGCAGAATTGCAGGAAACCGATTTCAGGGGGTAGACTGGAATTGCATTTAAAGCATAGGAAAAGAGGCAGAACGTCGACAATGATGCACTTGGCAAAAAGGTCGTATGCGTTTTTTCCGGAATATACGCATACGCCCTTTTTGGCCAACCAAGCAAGCATGTTAAAGACATCTGCACTACAATGAAGTCTCACTGCCCCCCGGTCAAAAGGGCCATCTGAAAAAAGTGTAAAATCCAGAAAGGCAGCACAGGCCATGGAGAACAGGGAGCCTTGTTATGCTGATGGGCGGGATGTAAATTGCCAACAGCCACTCTGGAGAAGTGTATGGTGTTTCCTGAAACACCTAAAAAAAAAAGCAACAGAGCCTACGGCACTTCCACTTATGGTCCTATAGCTTAGGGAAATGAAAATCAAAAACACACAGCCACCCCAAAGTTTCAGACGGCGCTGTTTACAAGAACCTCGTCTACGGTACAAGTTAAATATCCCAGAAAGCGAAAAATGGATAAAGAAGTTGTGGTACGTACGTACAATGGAATATCACTCACCAAGGAAATCTATGTCATCTGGCCCGTCGTGGCATAATGAGTGGATTCAGGTACGATGATTCTAAGAGAAATAAGTCACACAGAAAATGAAACATCATAAGTTATCTCTAATACACCGAATGTAATCTTGGCTACACATGAACTGAATTACAAAACAGAACAGTGTCTCAAATTTAGAAAACCAACTTATGTTTGCTTAAGGGGAAAGGTGAGTTGGGGTGCTGCATAAAACCAGAGATAGAAATTAGCACAGATACCATTCCATACGTCAAATATGTAATAGTCAAGACCTACCCCTTGCTCAACGAAATGGGCTAAACACCCTATATTCAACGCCTAGGAATACACCTGACTAGTAAGAATCTTCAAACCCATGGATTTATATGTCTCCATAAGAGAATCAAGCGTGTGTACAGGTGCATGAAGGCAGCAGAGAAAATCTGATAAATCCCATTATCAAAATGAATTACAAAAACAAAACACAATGACAGTGAAATAGAGAGCAATTCTTAAATAATTCATTCAGGTCTTGTGATGCAACCTGGATTTACCTCATCTACACCCAGAGCTGAGTGAGACATAAGGTTGGATACTTCGGGGTGATAGCGTTGGTGAGGTTCGATGAGCAAATGCAGACCATTTGAAGTCATACTGCATGGTACCCATTCCATGGGTCCCAACTCTCCAGGTTTAAGCGATTCTTCCTTCAGCTAAAGCATGCATGGGAAACCCACAGTATGGTGCACCGTGTGACCGGGAAACGTTTTCAAATGCATCTCAGTTTTTGTCCCCTTTTACTCGGGTTCACAATTCCAGACCCTTTACTAACACTCTCCCCACTTGGAGAGTCAGTGCCTTTAACCTCCTATTTGGCACAGTTTGCAATTTCTGCGCAAGATGAACAGGAATAGGGAGTACCAATGAGAGACTAGCTGTAGGTGTCTGCACGGGCAAATTTAACGCTCATTTCCAACCAGGAAGAGGAATTAACCAAACGCTCAGCATGCCGTGCCGGAACCAGATTAGGGCCTGAAGCAATCCTGCGGGTTTGCGGCCAGCTCAAAAGAAAGCGATTTGAAGAAAGGAGCTCAGGGGCACTCTAATTCACAAACCTGCAGAGTTATAAGTGACAGCTATCATCCAAAAATATATTGAAGGAAGGCTGTGAAGAGGACTTGAAAGCGGGGCAAAATTGCAGGAAAACGATTTCAGGGGGTAGACTGGAATTGCATTTAAAGCATAGGAAAAGAGGCAGAACGTCGACAATGATGCACTTGGCCAAAAAGGGCGTATGCGTTTTTTCCTGAATATATTCAGGAAAAAACGCATACGCCCTTTTTGGCCAACCAAGCAAGCGTGTAAAGGAAATCTGCACTACAATGAAGCCTCACTGCCCCCCGGTCAAAAGGGCCATCTGAAAAAAGTGTAAAATCCAGAAAGGCAGGACAGGCCATGGAGAACATGTAGCCTTGTTATGCTGATGGGCGGGATGTGAACCGCCAACAGCCACTCTGGAGAACTGTATGGTGTTTCCGGAAACACGTAGGAAACAAAGCAACACAGCCTATGGCACTTCCACTTATGGTCCTATAGCTTAGGGACATTAAAATGAAAAACACAGAGCCACCCCAAAGTTTGGGACGGCTCTGTTTACAAGAACCTCGTCTACGATACAAGTTAAATATCCCAGAAATCGAAATATGGATAAAGAAGATGTGGTACGTATGTACAATGGAATATCACTCAGCAATGATATCTATGTCATCAGGCCAGTAGTGGCATAATGAATGGATTCAGGTATGATGATTTTACGTGAAATAAGTCACACAGAAAAAGAAACATCATAAGTTATCACTAATACATGGAATGTAAACTTGGCTACACATGAACTGATCTACAAAACAGAACACGGTCTCAAATTTAGAAAACGAACTTACGCTTGCTTATGGGGAAAGGTGAGTTGGCGTGCTGCATAAAACCAGAGATTGAAATTAGCACAGATATCTTTCCATAAGCCAAATATATAATAGACAAGACCTACTCCTTGCTCAACGAAATGAACTCAACACCCCATATTCAACGCCTCGGAATATACCTGACTAGTAAGAATCTTAAAACCCATGGATTTATATGTCTCCGTAAGAGAATCAAGCGTGTGTACAGTGGCCTAAACGCAGCAGTGAAAATCGGATAACTTCCTTTATCAAAAAAAATTTCAAAAACAAAACACAATGACAGTGAAATAGAGAGCAATTCTTAAATAATTCATTCAGGGCTTGTGATGCAACCTGGATTTACCACATCTACACCCAGAGCTGGGTGAGACATAAGGCTGGACACTTCGCGCTGATACCATTGGTGAGGCTCGGTGAGCAAATGCAGACCGTTTGAAGGCATACTGCATGGTACCCATTCCATGGGTCCCAACTCTCCAGGTTTAAGGGATTCTTCCTTCAGCTAAAACATGCATGAGAAACGCAGAGTATATTCCACCATGTGATTGCGAAACGTTTTCAAATGCATCTCAGTTTTTGTGCCCTGGTACTCGGGTTCACCATTCCAGACGCTTTACTAACACTCTCCCCACTTGGAGAGTCAATGCCTTTAACATCCTGTTCAGCACAGTTTGCAATTTCTGAGCAAGATGAACAGGAATAGGGAGAACCAATGAGAGACTAGCTGTAGGTGCCTGCACGGGCAAGTGTAACGACCATTTCCCACCAGGAAGAGGAATTAACCAAAGGGTCAGCGTGCCCTGCCAGAAACAGATTAGCGCCTGAAGCATTCCTGCGGTTTTCGGCCAGCTCACAAGAAAGCGAGTTGAAGAAAGGAGCTCAGGGGCACTCTAATTCACAAACCTGCAGAGTTATGAATGACAGCTATCGTCCAAAAATATATTGAAGTAAGTCTGCGAAGAGGACTGGAAAGGGGGGCAGCATTTGAGGAAAACTATTTCAGGGGGTAGACTGGAATTGCACTTAAAGCATAGGAAATGAGGCAGAATGTCGACAATGATGCACTTTGCCAAAAAGGGCGTATGCATTTTTTCCTGAATATATTCAGGAAAAAACGCATACACCCTTGATGGCCAACCAAGCAAGCCTGTAAAGGAAATCTGCACCAAGGGCAGAAAGCTGTTGGGGGGATGGTGGTGTGAAGAGTTGAGAGATTGGGATTGACATGTATACATTTATATGTATAAAATAGATAACCAATAAGAACCTGCTGTATAAAAAATAAGATTAAAAATTAAAAAAAATAAAATTAAAAAGTAAAACAGAAAAAATATTCTTCCCTCCACATACATGTATTTATATGAATAAATTATTTCTATGCTTATATTTGTAAATGCAAAAAAGAGGAATGAAATCTACCTTGAACCAAAAACGAAAAATAGAAAAAACAAACAGAATCCACAAGTTACACAGAGGAAAACCGTATCAGGACACTTGCTCCAGTTGTAAACAATTCTGAAGTTGGTCAGTGGTGGGGAATCATCTCCCATACAGCCAGCAGGCCCCACGCAACAAGCGTCCTCATTGCAAAGCTGGGGGACCGTGCTGAGGCATCTGTGAGTAAACGTGGTCCGAGCCCCAGGCCAGCTGCTGCTGAAATGTTCCCACCCTTCCCAGATAAAACACCTGAATATGTTCAAGGACTTGAAAGCCTAGAGGAAGGGCAATGGAGCCACACGAGTGATTGCATGCCAGCCAACTTGGTGCCTGCAGGCCAGCCAGGATGGTCCTGGCCCTGGGTGCTCTTCTGGAAGCTTTCCATTTCCCTGCCTGAGATACCCCTCCTGTCCCGGCCCCCACTGATTTCTTCCTTCCTCACGTCTGCCCAGGGAGAAATTCCAGCGCCAGGTATGGGTGACACATCCTCTTCTTTAGCAGGTGGCATCTTGACAACTGCTGCAGAAAGTCCAGCAGAGCCCCACTCACACTGGGCCACCCACAACGCCGTGACCTGTCACTCCCTCCCACCAGCCCAGCCCCGAGACTGCTGACAGGGCAGAGAAAATGGCGTCAGGCACAGCTGCAGGGGTTCTTGCTGCCTGGAGCGGTGTTTATATTGATCTCAAAACAGGCACACCTGGGGAGGGCTGGCCGGCATGGTCAGGCTGCCCAGGTCAGCCAATCATCACCCCTCAGGGTCTCACAGTTGCAGAAAATGGAACTTGCTGAATCGGCCAGGTCCAAGGAACAGGTGTGGGCTCTTGAGAGTCAGGATAGACAATGGGCTGCAGCTCTGGCTTGTATTCTAATCATTTTATCTGGCCCATGAGTGGGAGACAGCTTCAAGAAAACCCTGGCCTAATAAGAGGACCCCAGGAGTCAGGGAGAGGAGGGGTGGGTGGTGGGTGGTGGGTGGAGACAGAGGCCTGGTGCCCCGGGTGCAGTGGAAGTCTCTGGAAGACCAGGTGGTGGCAGGCCGTACAGAGTGATGCCCAGGGTCACAGACCTGTCGGAGTTGCTATTTGTTAGTTCAAGTCCTGCTCTGAGGTGCTCTGTGTCAGATCTGAGTGACAGGTGAGCTGAGAGTGCTCTGCAATGAGGGCAATGTGCACGGTTCCTGTGTGCCCTGCCCTGCCACAGTACCTGCAAGTGTAGCTCTGTATCCTGGGAGGGAGCTGACCACGAGAGCCCCATGGGCTGCAGGGGACCTGCCCAGGGAACCCCATATCCTGGGATGGGCCTGACCATGAGAGCCCCATGGGCTGGTGTGGAGGTGGGGTACCTGCCCAGGTGAGCTCCATATCCTGAGATTGGCCTGACCACGAGAGCCCCATGGGCTGCCAGGGGCCTGGTAAAGATGTCAGGATCGTCAGTGAAGCCACCGAGTATATACCTCCAGTAGTTCCTAATTCCTACACCCTGCTGGTCATTCTACCAACCACCAGGAGACGGTATTCTGTATTAGTCTTCAATGATGCCTTCTTTTGTATGCCATTAGTCCCAGAGTCACAAGAAATTTTGGCTTGTAAGTGGCAGGACTCAACATACAACTAAAACAATACATCCAGGCCGTCTTGCCCCAAGTGTTCAAAAATTCCCACACCATCTTTGGGGAAAGCTTAGCTAAAGACGTAAAAGTTCTACCTCTGGAAAAGGAAACACTCCTTCAATATGCTGACGACATTCTGATCACCAGCCCTACTAAGGAGGCCTCTGAACTACCAAGCCAATAAAGGATAGAAGTTGTCCAAGAAAAAGCTCAAATATCACAGACTACGGTGACCTGCCTGGGCTTCATTCTCACAGAAGGTCGGAGAAGCTCATCCCAGGAAAGGGAAGAAACAATTTACAGCCTTACCCCTTTCTAAAACTAGAAGACAGCTTAGGGGTTCCTGGGGAGGCCAGAGTTTGCTGCTTCTGGATCCCTAACTACAGTCTACTAGCTGGGCCTCTATATGAAACACTGAAAGGAAAAGATGATGATCCTTTTGAATAGAATCCAGAAGTGGCCTTTCAAGAATGGAAAGAGCAGTCAATTCAGACCCTTGCCCTGGAACTCCCTAATTTAGCTAAACCCTTTGACCTTTACATTCCTGGTGAAAGGTGAATTGCCATTGGAGTATTAGTGCAAAACCTGGGACCACTTGAAATGGAACAATGCAAGAATGCCATCCAGGTAGGATAAACTATAGTCACCAAGGGGCTTGGCCCACTGCAACATCTGGCCAACATACTGGCGGTATCTAAAAACCTGGAAATCAGCAGCTCAAAAGGCCACCTCCCTCCTAAGGGAAAAGGACCCCACGTGGTGTTCCTAACCCCCAACCATGCCCTGAAGTTGCAGGGTTTGCTCCGTGGGCACACTGACCTCCAGTGAGGAAGCCCTCCTACTCCAACATCCAGAGAGATATCCGGGGGCAACGGGGCACCATGACGACACATGTGACCATCACTTGACCTGGAGTTTCTCTCATAAAACAACAAGAGTGTGTCACAAAAGAGTAGACTACTGCTTGCAGGACTTACTGCACCCAGAGGGGAGGTAATAATCTTGGCAGGGGAACCGTATATCACGCTGTCACCATAGAAAAGCCTACAGACACCGTGATGATGGTGACCAGTAAGACCGGCTGGACTCCTGTTTACTTCAAAAGGCTGTTGACTCAGTGGCCATCATGGTCCTTCATCACAACTGACCCTGGACTGTCCGGGAGTTGAGCAGGCAGGGTCCTGACACCTGGTGCTGTTTTTACGTTAATTCAGAGGCCTAATTGAAGAAAGTGCAGACTACTAGTCAGAGCATCTAGGCTGGCAGAAACGGTCAGCCTAAAGTGTCTGAACAAATGTGTGGCGGGGTGAAAGTGGACCTCACAGCGTCACTGCACATTTCCTTCCCGGACCCTTAAAGGTCATTAGAATCTATAACACTTCCAATGCTCGTGCTCAGGCAGATGAACAGGGAGGCTGGAGGCCTGGGGACAATCAACGTCACCTAGAGGCTGCTGGGGAGAAGTTCTGACCCTCGCCCACGGGTATAAGGGCTCCTAACTCAGCACTCAGCAGTTACAGAAGAAGGGTCTGCACCCTCAGCACTCCAAGAATGAGGAAGAGGACAAAAGGCAGAAGAGGGGTTTGTCCCAGGCAAAGCCCATTAAAAATCCCTGGGAGATAAAAATAGAATCTGGGCAATAAAATAAAGTCTAACCTTTTTTATCCTTTGTGCTTTGTCTAATTTCATGTGCTCCTAGGGTCCCGCATACAGAGGTTCCACACCCGGCACTTCAGACCAGATTTCCTAGTACAGAATGGCTGGGTCGACACATCAGGTCCTGGGGCCCAGTGCAGACTCCGCGATATAGAGCCTGAGCTGCAGCCAACAGGGCCCTCGAGAGCTCTGCCCCCTCCCTCCCACTGAATCTGACAGGATCTCTACACAGCAGCCCAGCCCACAGCCCACGGGGTAGCACATGCTCTCACCTCTCCATTCTCTGATCAAAATATAAAGTTTCCTTTGCTTCTGAACCAAACTCAGTCTCGATCTTTTGGCTCCAATGACACTGGGCGTGGGGACACTTGTTGGGGTCCACTCTGGAGGATCAGTAACAGAAATTGAGAACGTTGTAACTTCAATGAACAGATGTGTGAGCCAAACTATAATTAACATAGAACAGTGTATAAGGCTCGGGTAAAATAAGATGTTTCTAACACTTCCATTTGATATTTCCATCACTTTATTATAAGCAAGTTCAGTGAAAAGGTTTGTCTTATTTGTCAGGTCAATATTAGAGAAGCGAAGTGATTTCTTTCCAAGGATGTACATCTAATAATCTTGGTTAAAGCTTCAATCTTGTTTTAAATGCTTTTCCATTGAAAATGATACCTCTCATTCAGCTCCCCCATTTCTGAGAAGTATAAAATCTTATAAGTTATTATTACCAAAGTGGAAAGGTGGGAGGAGGGATAAATTAACAGTTTGGGATTAACACATACACACTGCTATGTATAAAATAGATCGTCAACAAGGAACTACTCTATAGCACAGGGAACTACACTCAATATTTTGCAATAACCTATAAGGGGAAATAATCTGAAAAAGAATAGATATTTTTATTGACATCATCTATCAATGACAGTTAAAATGGAACCTAAGGGAAGCCGGTGGTCAGTGCTTCTGACCCTGAAGACTTCAATCATCTAAAGTTTGGACTCTGCCTACTTCCCAAGGCCCTTAATGAACATATGTGTAGCCGTAGCTTAAAAAATTCCCCAGTTTGGGTAGCGGAGAGACACTGATTTTGAAAAAGCCCTGGTGTTCTCCTCACATGAACGGGACACTTCCTACAGCTAAAACATGCCTGTCACACCCAGAGGATGGTATATCGTCTGATCGGGAAGAGTTTGGAAAAGGCATCTCATCTCCTCATCTCCTGGTGCTCGGGTTCACCACTCCGGCGTCTTTACTAACAGTCTCCCCACTTGGAGATGTCAGCACTGTCAACATCCTGTTGCACACAGTTTGGAATTTGTCCAAGGATGAAGCAGAAGGAGGAGGAACAATGAGAGACAAGTCCTAGGTTTTCGGACAGACATATGTCACTCTAATTTCCAATCAGGAAGACGAATTGACCAAAGGCTAGGGTTGCCCATGGAAACAGAATAGGGCTTGAGGAAATCCCGCTGCTTTGTGGCCAGTTCCCATAAACACAAGTTGAAAAATGGAACTCAGGGACACTAAAATTCACGAAACTGCAGAGTTGAAAATATCTATCACTGAAAAATGTCTTGAGGAAAGTCAGAGAAAAGGACTTGTAAGCAACGGAGAATGGCAGGAAAGGGATTGGATGAGGTAGAAAGGACTCGCCATTAAGCACAAGAAAAGGGGCTGAACATTGCCAACATTGCAGTTGGCCAAAAAGGGTGTATGCATCTTTTTCTGTATATATTCAAGAAAAGGGCATACACTTTTTTAGCCAACCAAACAGGTGGGCACTGGAAATCAATACTACAAAACATATCACTTCGCATCAGTCAGAAGAGCCTTCCTCATAAAGTGTAAACACCAGAAATGCAGGACAGGGCAAGGAGAAAAGGGAGCCCTGTGAGGCTTATAGTGGAAATGTATATTGCCAACGGTCACTCTGGAAAAGTGTATTGTGATTACTAAAGCATCTAAAAAATGAGCTACAGAGCACAGGGCACTTGCACTCATGGACGTATATCTTGGGAAAAAGAAAAATCGAGAGGACACAGGCACCCCAATGTTTACCGCCTCTCTGTTTAATATATCCTCGATTAGGTTATAATTTATATGTCTCTGGAGGGAAAAAATGGACAGAGGTGTGGCACTTATGTAGAGTGGAATATTACTCAGCCTGAAAATCAATGAAACATGGCCAGTTGTAACAACCCCAGAGGAGTTACGTATGATCATTTGAAGTCACATAATTCAAAAAGACAAAGACATACGATATTACTAATACATGGAATGTAAACGTGGCTACAAATGAACTGAATTACAAAAGAGAACGGGGTCTCAAATTTAGAAAACCAACTTATGCTTGCTTAAGGATCAAGGAGAGTTGGGGTGCTGCATAAAACCAGAGATTGAAATTAGCACAGATACCGTTCCATAAGCCAAATATGTAATAGAAAAAACCTACTTCCTGGTCAACGAAATGGACTCAACACCCCATATTCAGTGCCTAGGAATATACAGGATGAGTAAGAGTCTTAATACCTATGGATTTATATGTCTCCATAAGAGAATCAAGCGTGTGTACAGTGACAAAAACGCAGCAGTGAAAATCAGCTAAATCCCATTATCAAAATAAATTTCAAAAACAAAAAAAATGACAGTGAAATAGAGAGCAATTCTTAAATAATTCATTCAGGGCTTGTGATGCAACCTGGATTTACCTCATCTACACCCAGAGCTGCGTGAGACATAAGTTTGGAGACATCGGGCTGATAGCATTGGTGAGGTTCAATGAGCAAATGCAGACCATTTGAAGTCATACTGTATGGTACCCTTTCCATGGGTCCCAACTCTCCAGGTTTAAGCGATTCTTCCTTCAGCTAAAACATGCATAGGAAACCCACAGTATGGTGCACCGTGTGACCGGGAAACATTTTCAAATGCATCTCAGTTTTCGTCCCCTTTTACTCGGGTGCACAATTCCAGACCCTTTACTAACACTCTCCCCACTTGGAGAGTCAGTGCCTTTAACCTCCTGTTTGGCACAGTTTGCAATTTCTGCGCAAGATGAACAGGAATAGGGAGAACCAATGAGAGACTAGTTGTAGGTGTATGCACGGGCAAATTTAACGCTCATTTCCCACCAGGAAGAGGAATTAACCAAACGCTCAGCATGCCGTGCCGGAACTAGATTAGGTCCTGAAGCAATCCTGCGGGTTTGCGGCCAGCTCACAAGAAAGCGATTTGAAGAAAGGAGCTCAGGGGCACTGTAATTCACAAACCTGCAGAGTTATAAATGACTGCTATCATCCAAAAATATATTGAAGGAAGGCTGCGAAGACGACTTGAAAGCGGGGCAGAATTGCAGGAAAACGATTTCAGGGGGTAGACTGGAATTGCATTTAAAGCATAGGAAAAGAGGCAGAACGTCGACAATGATGCACTTGGCCAAAAAGGGCGTATGCGAATTTTCCTGAATATATTCAGGAAAAAACGCATACGCCCTTTTTGGCCAACCAAGCAAGCATGTTAAAGAAATCTGCACTACAATGAATTCTCACTGCCCCCCGGTCAAAAGGGACATCTGAAAAAAGTGTAAAATGCAGAAATGCAGCACAGGCCATGGAGAACAGGGAGCCTTGTTATGCTGATGGGTGGGATGTAAATTGCCAACAGCCACTCTGGAGAAGTGTATGGTGTTTCCTGAAACACCTAAAAAACAAAGCAACGGAGCCTATGGCACTTCCACTTATGGTCCTATAGCTTAGGGAAATTAAAATCAAAAACACACAGCCACCCCAAAGCTTTAGACAGCTCTGTTTACAAGAACCTCGTCTACGGTACAAGTTAAATATCCCAGAAAGCAAAAAATGGATAAAGAAGTTGTGGTACGTACGTACAATTGAATATCACTCACGAATGAAATCTATGTCATCTGGCCCGTCGTGGCATAATGAGTGGATTCAGGTACGATGATTCTAAGAGAAATAAGTCACACAGAAAATGAAACATCATAAGATATCACTAATACATGGAATGTAAACTTGGCTACACATGAACTGAATTACAAAACAGAACAGGGTCTCAAATTTAGAAAACCAACTAATGTTTGCTTAAGGGGAAAGGTGAGTTGGGTTGCTGCATAAAACCAGAGATAGAAATTAGCACAGATACCATTCCATACGTCAAATATGTAATAGTCAAGACCTACCCCTTGCTCAACGAAATGGGCTAAACACCCTATATTCAACGCCTAGGAATACACCTGACTAGTAAGAATCTTCAAACCAATGGATTTATATGTCTCCGTAAGAGAATGAAGCGTGTGTACAGCGGCATGAATGCAGCAGAGAAAATCCGATAAATCCCATTATCAAAATGAATTACACAAACAAAACCCAAGGACAGTGAAATAGAGAGCAATTCTTAAATAATTCATTCAGGGCTTGTGATGCAACCTGGATTTACCACATCTACACCCAGAGCTGAGTGAGACATAAGGTTGGGCACTTCGGGCTGATAGCATTGGTGAGGTTCGATGAGCAAATGCAGACCCTTTGAAGTCATACAGCATGGTACCCATTCCATGGGTCCCAACTCTCCAAGTTTAAGGGATTCTTCCTTCAGATAAAACATGCATGGGAAACCCACAGTATGGTGCACCGTGTGACTGGCAAACGTTTTCAAATGCATCTCAGTTTTCGTCCCCTTTTACTCGGGTTCACCATTCTAGACCCTTTACAAACACTCTCCCCACTTGGAGAGTCAGTGCCTTTAACCTCCTGTAGGGCACAGTTTGCAATTTCTGCGCAAGATGAAAAGGAATAGGGAGAACGAATGAGAGACTAGCTCTAGGTGTCTGCACGGGCAAATTTAACGCTCATTTCCCACCAGGAAGAGGAATTAACCAAAGGCTCAGCATGCCGTGCCGGAACCAGATTAGGGCCTGAGGCAATCCTGCGAGTTTGCTGCCAGCTCACAAGATAGCGAGTTGAAGAAAGGAGCTCAGGGGCACTGTAACTCACAAACCTGCAGAGTTATAAATGCAGCTATCGTCCAAAAATATATTGAAGGAAGGCTGCGAAGCCGACTTGTACGCGGGACAGATTTGCAGGAAAACGATTTCAGGGGGTAGACGGGAATTGCATTTAAAGCATAGGAAAAGAGGCAGAACGTCGACAATGATGCTCTTGGCCAAAAAGGGCGTATGCGTTTTTTCCTGAATATATTCAGGAAAAAACGCATACGCCCTTTTTGGCCAACCAAACAAGCATGTTAAAGAAATCTGCACTACAATGAAGTCTCACTGCCCCCCGGTCAAAAGGGCCATCTGAAAAAAGTGTAAAATCCAGAAAGGCAGCACAGGCCATGGAGAACAGGGAGCCTTGTTATGCTGATGGGCGGGATGTAAATTGCCAACAGCCACTCTGGAGAAGTGTATGGTGTTTCCCGGAACACCGAAAAAACAAAGCTACGGAGCCTACGGCACTTCCACTTATGGTCCTATAGCTTAGGGAAATTAAAATCAAAAACACACAGCCACCCCAAAGTGTCGGACGGCTCTGTTTACAAGAACCTCGTCTACGGTACAAGTTAAATATCCCAGAATGTGAAAAATGGAGAAAGAAGTTGTGGTACGTACGTACAATGGAATATCACTCAGCAATGTAATCTATGTCATCAGGCCCGTCGCGGCATAATGAGTGGATTCAGGTACGATGATTCTAAGTGAAATAAGTCACACAGAAAATGAAACATCATAAGATATCACTACTACACGGAATGTAAACTTGGCTACACATGAACTGAATTACAAAACAGAACAGGGTCTCAAATTTAGAAAACCAACTTATGCTTGCTTAAGGGGAAAGGTGAGTTGGGGTGCTGCATAAAACAAGAGATAGAAATTAGCACAGATACCTTTCCATAAGCCAAATATGTAATAGTCAAGACCTACCCCTTGCTCAACAAAATGGACTAAACACCCCATATTCAACGCCTAGGAATACACCTGACTAGTAAGAATCTTCAAACCCATGGATTTATATGTCTCCATAAGAGAATGAAGCGTGTGTACAGCGGCATGAATGCAGCAGAGAAAATCCGATAAATCCCATTATCAAAATGAATTACACAAACAAAACCCAAGGACAGTGAAATAGAGAGCAATTCTTAAATAATTCATTCAGGGCTTGTGATGCAACCTGGATTTACCACATCTACACCCAGAGCTGAGTGAGACATAAGGTTGGGCACTTCGGGCTGATAGCATTGGTGAGGTTCGATGAGCAAATGCAGACCCTTTGAAGTCATACAGCATGGTACCCATTCCATGGGTCCCAACTCTCCAAGTTTAAGGGATTCTTCCTTCAGATAAAACATGCATGGGAAACCCACAGTATGGTGCACCGTGTGACTGGCAAACGTTTTCAAATGCATCTCAGTTTTCGTCCCCTTTCACTCGGGTTCACCATTCCAGACCCTTTACGAACACTCTCCCCACCTGGAGAGTCAGTGCCTTTAACCTCCTGTTGGGCACAGTTTGCAATTTCTGCGCAAAATGAAAAGGAATAGGGAGAACCAATGAGAGACTAGCTCTAGGTGTCTGCACGGGCAAATTTAACGCTCATTTCCCACCAGGAAGAGGAATTAACCAAAGGCTCAGCATGCCGTGCAGGAACCAGATTAGGGCCTGAGGCAATCCTGTGGGTTTGCGGCCAGCTCACAAGATAGCGAGTTGAAGAAATGAGCTCAGGGGCACTGTAACTCACAAACCTGCAGAGTTATAAATGACAGCTATCGTCCAAAAATATATTGAAGGAAGGCTGCGAAGACGACTTGTAAGTGGGGCAGAATTGCAGGAAAACGATTTCAGGGGGTAGACGGGAATTGCATTTAAAGCATAGGAAAAGAGGCAGAACGTCCACAATGATGCTCTTGGCCAAAAAGGGCGTATGCGTTTTTTCCTGAATATATTCAGGAAAAAACGCATACGCCCTTTTTGGCCAACCAAGCAAGCATGTTAAAGAAATCTGCACTACAATGAAGTCTCACTGCCCCCCGGTCAAAAGGGCCATCTGAAAAAAGTGTAAAATCCAGAAAGGCAGCACAGGCCATGGAGAACAGGGAGCCTTGTTATGCTGATGGGCGGGATGTAAATTGCCAACAGCCACTCTGGAGAAGTGTATGGTGTTTCCCGGAACACCGAAAAAACAAAGCTACGGAGCCTACGGCACTTCCACTTATGGTCCTATAGCTTAGGGAAATTAAAATCAAAAACACACAGCCACCCAAAAGTGTCGGACGGCTCTGTTTACAAGAACCTCGTCTACGGTACAAGTTAAATATCCCAGAATGTGAAAAATGGAGAAAGAAGTTGTGGTACGTACGTACAATGGAATATCACTCAGCAATGAAATCTATGTCATCAGGCCCGTCGCGGCATAATAAGTGGATTCAGGTACGATGATTCTAAGTGAAATAAGTCACACAGAAAATGAAACATCATAAGATATCACTACTACACGGAATGTAAACTTGGCTACACATGAACTGAATTACAAAACAGAACAGGGTCTCAAATTTAGAAAACCAACTTATGCTTGCTTAAGGGGAAAGGTGAGTTGGGGTGCTGCATAAAACCAGAGATAGAAATTAGCACAGATACCTTTCCATAAGCCGAATATGTAATAGTCAAGACCTACCCCTTGCTCAACGAAATGGACTAAACACCCCATATTCAACGCCTAGGAATACACCTGACTAGTAAGAATCTTCAAACCCATGGATTTATATGTCTCCGTAAGAGAATGAAGCGTGTGTACAGCGGCATGAATGCAGCAGAGTAAATCCGATAAATCCCATTATCAAAATGAATTACACAAACAAAACCCAAGGACAGTGAAATAGAGAGCAATTCTTAAATAATTCATTCAGGGCTTGTGATGCAACCTGGATTTACCACATCTACACCCAGAGCTGAGTGAGACATAAGGTTGGGCACTTCGGGCTGATAGCATTGGTGAGGTTCGATGAGCAAATGCAGACCCTTTGAAGTCATACAGCATGGTACCCATTCCATGGGTCCCAACTCTCCAAGTTTAAGGGATTCTTCCTTCAGCTAAAACATGCATGGGAAACCCACAGTATGGTGCACCGTGTGACTGACAAACGTTTTCAAATGCATCTCAGTTTTCGTCCCCTTTTACTCGGGTTCACCATTCCAGACCCTTTACGAACACTCTCCCCACTTGGAGAGTCAGTGCCTTTAACCTCCTGTTGGGCACAGTTTGCAATTTCTGCGCAAGATGTAAAGGAATACGGAGAACGAATGAGAGACTAGCTCTAGGTGTCTGCACGGGCAAATTTAACGCTCATTTCCCACCAGGAAGAGGAATTAACCAAAGGCTCAGCATGCCGTGCCGGAACCAGATTAGGGCCTGAGGCAATCCTGTGGGTTTGCGGCCAGCTCACAAGATAGCAAGTTGAAGAAAGGAGCTCAGGGGCACTGTAACTCACAAACCTGCAGAGTTATAAATGACAGCTATCGTCCAAAAATATATTGAAGGAAGGCTGCGAAGACGACTTGTAAGCGGGACAGATTTGCAGGAAAACGATTTCAGGGGGTAGACTGGAATTGCATTTAAGGCATAGGAAAAGAGGCAGAACGTCGACAATGATGCTCTTGGCCAAAAAGGGCGTATGCGTTTTTTCCTGAATATATTCAGGAAAAAACGCATACGACCTTTTTGACCAACCAAGCAAGCATGTTAAAGAAATCTGCACTACAATGAAGTCTCACTGCCCCCCGGTCAAAAGGGCCATCTGAAAAAAGTGTAAAATCCAGAAAGGCAGGACAGGCCATGGAGAACAGGGAGCCTTGTTATGCTGATGGGCGGGATGTAAATTGCCAACAGCCAGTCTGGAAAAATGTATGGTGTTTCCCGGAACATCTAAAAAACAAAGCAACAGAGCCTACGGCAATTCCCCTTATGGTCCTATAGCTTAGGAAAATTAAAATCAAAAACACACAGCCACCCAAAAGTCTCGGGCGGCTCTGTTTACAAGAACCTCCTCTACGGTACCAGTTAAATATCCCAGAATATGAAAAATGGATAAAGAATTTGTGGTACGTACGTACAATGGAATATCACTCAGCAATGAAATCTATGTCATCAGGCCTGTCACGGCATAATGAGTGGATTCAGGTACGATGTTTCTAAGTGAAATAAGTCACACAGAAAATGAAACATCATAAGATATCACTAATACATGGAATGTAAACTTGGCTACACATGAACTGAATTACAAAACAGAACAGGGTCTCAAATTTAGAAAACCAACTTATGCTTGCTTAAGGGGAAAGGTGAGTTGGGGTGCTGCATAAAACCAGAGATAGAAATTAGCACAGATACCTTTCCATAAGCCAAATATGTAATACTCAAGACCTATCCCTTGCTCAACGAAATGGACTAAACACCCCATATTCAATGCCTAGGAATACACCTGACTAGTAAGAATCTTCAAACCCATGGATTTATATGTCTCCATAAGAGAATCAAGCGTGTGTACAGCTGCATGAAGGCAGCAGAGAAAATCCGATAAATCCTTTTATCAAAATGAATTACAAAAACAAAACACAATGACAGTGAAATAGAGAGCAATTCTTAAATAATTCATTCAGGGCTTGTGATGCAACCTGGATTTACCACATCTACACCCAGAGCTGAGTGAGACATAAGGTTGGGCACTTCGGGCTGATAGCATTGGTGAGGTTCGATGAGCAAATGCAGACCATTTGAAGTCATACTACATGGTACCCATTCCATGGGTCCCAAATCTCAAGGTTTAAGCGATTCTTCCTTCAGCTAAAGCATGCATCGGAAGCCCACAGTATGCTGCACCATGTGACCGGGAAACATTTTCAAATGCATCTCAGTTTTTATGCCCTTTTACTCGGGTTCACAATTCCAGACCCTTTACTAACACTCTCCCCACTTGGAGAGTCAGTGCCTTTAACCTCCTGTTTGGCACAGTTTGCAATTTCTGCGCAAGATGAACAGGAATAGGGAGAACCAATGAGAGACTAGCTGTAGGTGTCTGCACAGGCAAATTTAATGCTCATTTCCAACCAGGAAGAGGAATTAACCAAACGCTTAGCATGCCGTGCCGGAACCAGATTAGGGCCTGAAGCAATCCTGCGGGTTTGCGGCCAGCTCAAAAGAAAGCGATTTGAAGAAAGGAACTCAGGGGCACTGTAATTCACAAACCTGCAGAGTTATAAATGACAGCTATCGTCCAAAAATATATTGAAAGAAGGCTGGGAAGAGGACTTGAAAGCGGGGCAAAATTGCAGGAAAACGATTTCAGGGGGTAGACTGGAATTGCATTTAAAGCATAGGAAAAGAGGCAGAACGTCGACAATGATGCTCTTGGCCAAAAAGGGCGTATGCGTTTTTTCCTGAATATATTCAGGAAAAAACGCATACGCCCTTTTTGGCCAACCAAGCAAGCACGTTAAAGAAATCTGCACTACAATGAAGTCTCACTGCCCCCCTGTCAAAAGGGCCATCTGAAAAAAGTGTAAAATCCAGAAAGGCAGCACAGGCCATGGAGAACAGGGAGCCTTGTTATGCTCATGGGTGGGATGTAAATTGCCAAGAGCCACTCTGGAGAAGTGTATTGTGTTTCCTGAAACACCTAAAAAACAAAGCAACGGAGCCTATGGCACTTCCACTTATGGTCCTATAGCTTAGGGAAATGAAAATCAAAAACACACAGCCACCCCAAAGTTTCAGACGGCGCTGTTTACAAGAACCTCGTCTACGGTACAAGTTA
This sequence comes from Delphinapterus leucas, assembly GCF_059928025.1. NCBI lineage: Eukaryota > Metazoa > Chordata > Mammalia > Artiodactyla > Monodontidae > Delphinapterus > Delphinapterus leucas. The sequence goes on along the minus strand of NW_028322236.1, from coordinate 4,009,052 downwards.
AATATCCCAGAAAGCGAAAAATGGATAAAGAAGTTGTGGTACGTACGTACAATGGAGTATCACTCACCAATGAAATCTATGTCATCTGGCCCGTCGTGGCATAATGAGTGGATTCAGGTACGATGATTCTAAGAGAAATAAGTCACACAGAAAAACAAACATCATAAGTTATCTCTAATACACCGAATGTAATCTTGGCTACACATGAACTGAAATACAAAACAGAACAGGGTCTCAAATTTAGAAAACCAACTTATGTTTGCTTAAGGGGAAAGGTGAGTTGGGGTGCTGCATAAAACCAGAGATATAAATTAGCACAGATACCATTCCATACGTCAAATATGTAATAGTCAAGACCTACCCCTTGCTCAACGAAATGGGCTAAACACCCTATATTCAACGCCTAGGAATACACCTGACTAGTAAGAATCTTCAAACCCATGGATTTATATGTCTCCATAAGAGAATCAACCGTGTGTACAGCTGCATGAAGGCAGCAGAGAAAATCCGATAAATCCCATTATCAAAATGAATTACAAAAACAAAACACAATGACAGTGAAATAGAGAGCAATTCTTAAATAATTCATTCAGGTCTTGAGATGCAACCTGGATTTACCTCATCTACACCCAGAGCTGAGTGAGACATAAGGTTGGATACTTCGGGCTGATAGCGTTGGTGAGGTTCGATGAGCAAATGCAGACCATTTGAAGTCATACTGCATGGTACCCATTCCATGGGTCCTTACTCTCCAGGTTTAAGCGATTCTTCCTTCAGCTAAAACATGCATGGGAAACCCACAGTATGGTGCACCGTGTGACCGGGAAACGTTTTCAAATGCATCTCAGTTTTCGTCCCCTTTTACTCGGGTTCACAATTCCAGATCCTTTACTAACACTCTCCCCACTTGGAGAGTCAGTGCCTTTAACCTCCTGTTTGGCACAGTTTGCAATTTCTGCGCAAGATGAACAGGAATAGGGAGAACCAATGAGAGACTACCTGTAGGTGTCTGCACGGGCAAATTTAACGCTCATTTCCCACCAGGAAGAGGAATTAACCAAACGCTCAGCATGCCGTGCCGGAACCAGATTAGGGCCTGAAGCAACCCTGCGAGTTTGCGGCCAGCTCACAAGAAAGCGATTTGAAGAAAGGAGCTCCGGGGCACTCTAATTCACAAACCTGCAGAGTTATAAATGACAGCTATCGTCCAAAAATATATTGAAGGAAGCCTGCGAAGAGGACTTGAAAGCGGGGCAGAATTGCAGGAAAACGATTTCAGGGGGTAGACTGGAATTGCATTTAAAGCATAGGAAAAGAGGCAGAACATCGACAATGATGCACTTGGCCAAAAAGGGCGTATGCGTTTTTTCCTGAATATATTCAGGAAAAAACGCATACGCCCTTTTTGGCCAACCAAGCAAGCATGTTAAAGAAATCTGCACTACAATGAAGTCTCACTGCCCCCCGGTCAAAAGGGCCATCTGAAAAAAGTGTAAAATCCAGAAAGGCAGCACAGGCCATGGAGAACAGGGAGCCTTGTTATGCTGATGGGCGGGATGTAAATTGCCAACAGCCACTCTGGAGAAGTGTATGGTGTTTCCTGAAACACCTAAAAAACAAAGCAACAGAGCCTACGGCACTTCCACTTATGGTCCTATCGCTTAGGGAAATTTAAATCAAAAACACACAGCCAAGCCAAAGTTTCAGATGGCTCTGTTTACAAGAACCTCTTCTACGGTACAAGTTAAATATCCCAGAAAGCGAAAAATGGATAAAGAAGTTGTGGTACGTACGTACAATGGAATATCAGTCACCAAGGAAAGCTATGTCATCTGGCCCGTCGTGGCGTAATGAGTGGATTCAGGTACGATGATTCTAAGTCAAATAAGTCACACAGAAAATGAAACATCATAAGATATCACTAACACACCGAATGTAATCTTGGCTACACATGAACTGAAATACAAAACAGAACAGGGTCTCAAATTTAGAAAACCAACTTATGTTTGCTTAAGGGGAAAGGTGAGTTGGGGTGCTGCATAAAACCAGAGATAGAAATTAGCACAGATACCATTCCATATGTCAAATATGTAATAGTCAAGACCTACCCCTTGCTCAACGAAATGGGCTAAACACCCTATATTCAACGCCTAGGAATACACCTGACTAGTAAGAATCTTCAAACCCATGGATTTATATGTCTCCATAAGAGAATCAAGCCTGTGTACAGCTGCATGAATGCAGCAGAGAAAATCCGATAAATCCCATTATCAAAATGAATTACAAAAACAAAACACAATGACAGTGAAATAGAGAGCAATTCTTAAATAATTCATTCAGGGCTTGTGATGCAACCTGGATTTACCTCATCTACACCCAGAGCTGAGTGAGACATAAGGTGGGACACTTCGGGCTGATAGCATTGGTGAGGTTCAATGAGCAAATGCAGACCATTTGAAGTCATACTGCATGGTACCCATTCCATGGGTCCCAACTCTCCAGGTTTAAGCGATTCTTCCTTCAGCTAAAGCATGCATGGGAAGCCCACAGTATGGTGCACCGTGTGACCGGGAAACATTTTCAAATGCATCTCAGTTTTTGTCCCCTTTTACTCGGGTTCACAATTCCAGACCCTTTACTAACACTCTCCCCACTTGGAGAGTCAGTGCCTTTAACCTCCTATTTGGCACAGTTTGCAATTTCTGCGCAAGATGAACAGGAATAGGGAGTACCAATGAGAGACTAGCTGTAGGTGTCTGCACGGGCAAATTTAACGCTCATTTCCAACCAGGAAGAGGAATTAACCAAACGCTCAGCATGCCGTGCCAGAACCAGATTAGGGCCTGAAGCAATCCTGCGGGTTTGCGGCCAGCTCAAAAGAAAGCGATTTGAAGAAAGGAGCTCAGGGGCACTCTAATTCACAAACCTGCAGAGTTATAAGTGACAGCTATCATCCAAAAATATATTGAAGGAAGGCTGTGAAGAGGACTTGAAAGCGGGGCAAAATTGCAGGAAAACGATTTCAGGGGGTAGACTGGAATTGCATTTAAAGCATAGGAAAAGAGGCAGAACGTCGACAATGATGCACTTGGCCAAAAAGGGCGTATGCGTTTTTTCCTGAATATATTCAGGAAAAAACGCATACGCCCTTTTTGGCCAACAAAGCAAGCATGTTAAAGAAACCTGCACTACAATGAAGTCTCACTGCCCCCCAGTCAAAAGGGCCATCTGAAAAACGTGTAAAATCCAGAAAGGCAGCACAGGCCATGGAGAACAGGGAGCCTTGTTATGCTGATGGGCGGGATGTGAACTGCCAACAGCCACTCTGGAGAAGTGTATGGTGTTTCCTGAAACACGTAGGAAACAAAGCAACACAGCCTATGGCACTTCCACTTATGGTCCTATAGCTTAGGGAAGTTTAAATCAAAAACACACAGCCACCCCAAAGTTTGGGTCGGCTCTGTTTACAAGAACCTCTTCTACGGTACAAGTTAAATATCCCAGAAAGCGAAAATGGATAAAGAAGTTGTGGTACATACGTACAATGGAAAATCACTCAGCAATGAAATCTATGTCATCTGGCCCTTAGCGGCATAATGAGTGGATTCAGGTACAATGATTCTACGTGAAATAAGTCACACAGAAAAAGGAACATCATAAGATATCACTAATACATGGAATGAAACTTGGCTACACATGAACTGAATTACAAAACAGAAGAGGGTCTCCAATTTAGAAAACCAACTGATGGTTGCTTATGGGGAAAGGTGAGTTGGGGTGCTGCATAAAACCAGAGATTGATATTAGTACAGAAACTGTTCCATAAACCAAATATGTAATAGAAAAGACCTACTCCTTGCTCAACGAAATGGAGTCAACACCCCATATTCAACGCCTAGGAATATACCTGACTAGTAAGGATCTTAAAACCCATGGATTTATATGTCTCCGTAAGAGAATCAAGCGTGTGTACAGCGGCCTAAACGCATCAGTGAAAATCCGATAAATCCCATTATCAAAATAAATTTCAAAAACAAAACACAATGACACTGAAATAGAGGGCAATTCTTAAATAATTCATTCAGGGCTTGTGATACAACCTGGATTTAGCACATCTTCAACCAGAGCTGGGTGAGACATAAGGCTGGACACTTCGGGCTGATAGCATTGGTGAGGTTCGGTGAGCAAATGCAGAACATTTGAAGTCATACTGCATGGTACCCATTCCATGGGTCCCAACTCTCCAGGTTTAAGGGATTCTTCCTTCAGCTAAAACATGCATGGGAAACCCAGAGTATGGTCCACCTTGTGATTTGGATTCGTTTTCAAATTCATCTCAGTTTTTTTCCCCTGGTACTAGGGTTCAATATTCCAGACCCGTCAATAACACTCTCCCCATATATATATTCAGGAAAAAACGCATACGCCCTTTTTGGCCAACCAAGCAAGCGTGTAAAGGAAATCTGCACTACAATGAAGCCTCACTGCCCCCCGGTCAAAAGGGCCATCTGAAAAAAGTGTAAAATCCAGAAAGACAGGACAGGCCATGGAGAACATGTAGCCTTGTTATGCTGATGGGCGGGATGTGAACCGCCAACAGCCACTCTGGAGAACTGTATGGTGTTTCCGGAAACACGTAGGAAACAAAGCAACACAGCCTATGGCACTTCCACTTATGGTCCTATAGCTTAGGGACATTAAAATGAAAAACACAGAGCCACCCCAAAGTTTGGGACGGCTCTGTTTACAAGAACCTCGTCTACGATACAAGTTAAATATCCCAGAAATCGAAATATGGATAAAGAAGATGTGGTACGTATGTACAATGGAATATCACTCAGCAATGATATCTATGTCATCAGGCCAGTAGTGGCATAATGAATGGATTCAGGTATGATGATTTTACGTGAAATAAGTCACACAGAAAAAGAAACATCATAAGTTATCACTAATACATGGAATGTAAACTTGGCTACACATGAACTGATCTACAAAACAGAACACGGTCTCAAATTTAGAAAACGAACTTATGCTTGCTTATGGGGAAAGGTGAGTTGGCGTGCTGCATAAAACCAGAGATTGAAATTAGCACAGATATCTTTCCATAAGCCAAATATATAATAGACAAGACCTACTCCTTGCTCAACGAAATGAACTCAACACCCCATATTCAACGCCTCGGAATATACCTGACTAGTAAGAATCTTAAAACCCATGGATTTATATGTCTCCGTAAGAGAATCAAGCGTGTGTACAGTGGCCTAAACGCAGCAGTGAAAATCGGATAACTTCCTTTATCAAAAAAAATTTCAAAAACAAAACACAATGACAGTGAAATAGAGAGCAATTCTTAAATAATTCATTCAGGGCTTGTGATGCAACCTGGATTTACCACATCTACACCCAGAGCTGGGTGAGACATAAGGCTGGACACTTCGCGCTGATACCATTGGTGAGGCTCGGTGAGCAAATGCAGACCGTTTGAAGGCATACTGCATGGTACCCATTCCATGGGTCCCAACTCTCCAGGTTTAAGGGATTCTTCCTTCAGCTAAAACATGCATGAGAAACGCAGAGTATATTCCACCATGTGATTGCGAAACGTTTTCAAATGCATCTCAGTTTTTGTGCCCTGGTACTCGGGTTCACCATTCCAGACGCTTTACTAACACTCTCCCCACTTGGAGAGTCAATGCCTTTAACATCCTGTTCAGCACAGTTTGCAATTTCTGAGCAAGATGAACAGGAATAGGGAGAACCAATGAGAGACTAGCTGTAGGTGCCTGCACGGGCAAGTGTAACGACCATTTCCCACCAGGAAGAGGAATTAACCAAAGGGTCAGCGTGCCCTGCCAGAAACAGATTAGCGCCTGAAGCATTCCTGCGGTTTTCGGCCAGCTCACAAGAAAGCGAGTTGAAGAAAGGAGCTCAGGGGCACTCTAATTCACAAACCTGCAGAGTTATGAATGACAGCTATCGTCCAAAAATATATTGAAGTAAGTCTGCGAAGAGGACTGGAAAGGGGGGCAGCATTTGAGGAAAACTATTTCAGGGGGTAGACTGGAATTGCACTTAAAGCATAGGAAATGAGGCAGAATGTCGACAATGATGCACTTTGCCAAAAAGGGCGTATGCATTTTTTCCTGAATATATTCAGGAAAAAACGCATACACCCTTGATGGCCAACCAAGCAAGCCTGTAAAGGAAATCTGCACCAAGGGCAGAAAGCTGTTGGGGGGATGGTGGTGTGAAGAGTTGAGAGATTGGGATTGACATGTATACATTTATATGTATAAAATAGATAACCAATAAGAACCTGCTGTATAAAAAATAAGATTAAAAATTAAAAAAAATAAAATTAAAAAGTAAAACAGAAAAAATATTCTTCCCTCCACATACATGTATTTATATGAATAAATTATTTCTATGCTTATATTTGTAAATGCAAAAAAGAGGAATGAAATCTACCTTGAACCAAAAACGAAAAATAGAAAAAACAAACAGAATCCACAAGTTACACAGAGGAAAACCGTATCAGGACACTTGCTCCAG